>NC_083894.1:607272-910909 GCF_032452875.1 Bos javanicus
TTATTCATTTCTATGCAAATTTTGATTTCTTTTTTGATTTCTTCTGTGATTTGTTGGTTATTCAGCAGCGTGTTGTTCAGCCTCCATATGTTGGAATTTTTAATAGTTTTTCTCCTGTTACTGAGATCTAATCTTACTGCATTGTGGTCAGAAAAGATGCTTGGAATGATTTCAATTTTTTTGAATTTACCAAGGCTAGATTTATGGCCCAGGATGTGATCTATCCTGGAGAAGGTTCCATGTACGCTTGAGAAAAAGGTGAAATTCATTGTTTGGGGATGAAATGTCCTATAGATATCAATTAGGTCTAACTGGTCTATTGTATCATTAAAGTTTGTGTTTCCTTGTTAATTTTCTGTTTAGTTGATCTATCCATTGGTGTGAGTGGGGTATTAAAGTCTCCCACTATTATTGTGTTACTGTTAATTTCTCCTTTCTTACTTGTTAGCATTTGTCTTACATATTGCTGTGCTCCCATGTTGGGTGCATATATATTTATAATTGTTATATCTTCTTCTTGGATTGATCCTTTGATCATTATGTAGTGACCGTCTTTGTCTCTTTTCACAGCCTTTGTTTTAAAGTCTATTTTATCTGATATGAGTATTGCTACTCCTGCTTTCTTTTGGTCCCTATTTGCATGGAAAATCTTTTTCCAGCCCTTCACTTTCAGTCTGTGTGTGTCCCCTGTTTTGAGGCAGGTCTCTTGTAGACAGCATATGTAGGGGTCTTGTTTTTGTATCCATTCAGCCAGTCTTTGTCTTTTGGTTGGGGCATTCAATCCATTTACATTTAAGGTAATTATTGATAAGTATGATCCCGTTGCCATTTACTTTATTGTTTTGGGTTCGAATTTATACACCATTTTTGTGTTTTCTGTCTACAGAATATCCTTTAGTATTTGTTGGAGAGCTGGGTTGGTGGTGCTAAATTCTCTCAGTTTTTGCTTGTCTGTAAAGCTTTTGATTTCTCCTTCATACTTGAATGAGATCCTTGCTGGGTACAATAATCTGGGCTCTAGGTTATTTTCTTTCATCACTTTAAGTATGTCTTGCCATTCCCTCCTGGCTTGAAGAGTTTCTATTGAAAGATCAGCTGTTATCCTTATGGGAATTCACCTGTGTGTTATTTGTTGTTTTCCCCTTGCTGCTTTTAATATTTGTTGTGTTTGATCTTTGTTAATTTGATTAATATGTGTCTTGGGTGTTTCGCCTTGGGTTTATCCTGTTTGGGACTTTCTGGGTTTCTTGGACTTGAGTGATTATTTCCTTCCCCAGTTTAGGGAAGTTTTCAACTATTATCTCCTCAAGTATTTTCTCATGGTCTTCCTTTTTGTCTTCTTCTTCTGGGACCCCTATGATTCGAATGTTGTAGTGTTTAATATTGTCCTGGAGGTCTCTGAGATTGTCCTCATTTCTTTTAATTCGTTTTTCTTTTTTCCTCTCTGATTCATTTATTTCTATCATTCTATCTTCTAATTCACTAATCTTATCTTCTGCCTCTGTTATTCTACTATTTGTTGGCTCCAGAGTGTTTTTGATCTCATTTATTGCATTATTCATTATATATCAACTCTTTTTTATTTCTTCTAGGTCCTTGTTAAACCTTTCTTGCATCTTCTCAATCCTTGTCTCCAGGCTATTAATCTGTGATTCCATTTTGATTTCAAGATTTTGGATCAATTTCACTATCATTATTCGGAATTCTTTTTCAGGTCGATTCCCTATCTCTTCCTCTTTTGTTTGGTTTGGTGGGCATTTATCCTGTTCCTTTACCTGCTGGATATTCCTCTGTCTCTTCATCTTGTTTAAATTGCTGAGTTTGGGGTGTCCTTTCTGTATTCTGGTAGTTTGTGGAGTTCTCTTTATTGTAGCATTTCCTCACTGTGTGTGGGTTTGTACAGGTGGCTTGTCAAGGTTTCTTGGTTAGGGAAGCTTGTGTCGGTGTTCTGGTGGGTGGAGCTGTATTTCTTCCCTCTGGAGTGCAATGAAGTATCCAGTGATGAGTTATGACATGTCTATGGTTTTGGGGTGACTTTGGGCAGCCTGTATCTTGGAGCTCAGGGCTGTGTTCCTGTGTTGCTGGAGAATTTGTTTGGTACGTCTTGCCCTGGAACTTGTTGGCCCTTGTGTGGTACTTGGTTTCAGTGTAGGTATAGAGGTGTTTGATGAGCTCCTGTCAATTAATGTTCCCTGGAGTCAGGGTTTGGACTTAAGCCCCCTGCTTCCAGTTATCAGTCTTATTTTTACAGTAGTTTCAAAACTTCTCCTATACAGCACCATTGATAAAATATCTAGGTTAAAGATGAAAAATTTCTCCACTGTGAGGGTCACCCAGAGAGGTTCACAGCATTACATGGAGAAGAGAAGAGGGAGGAGGGAGTTAGAGGTGACCCGAATGAGATGAGATGGAATCAACAGTGGAGAGAGCGGGATAGCCAGTAATCACTTCCTTATGTGCACTCCACAACTGGACTGCTCAGAGATGTTCACAGAGTTATACAGAGAAGAGAAGAAGGAGGAAGAAGACAGAGGTGGCCAGGAGGATAAAAGGGGGGCATGAAAAGGAGAGAGACAGATCCAGCCAGTAATCAGTTTCCTAAGTGTTCTCCACCGTCTGGAACACACAGAAATTCACAGAGTTGGGTAGAGTAGAGAGGGGTTAGGGAGGAGACACAGGCGACCGGGTGGAGAAAAAGGAGAGTCCAAAGGGGAGAGAGCAGTCAAGCCAGTAATCTCGCTCCCTAGTAAAAAATGGGTACTGAAGATTGGGTTCTTAAAGGTACAAAATTGGTAACAAATACATAAAAGCAAAAATTAAAAATCTAGAGTAGAGTTTGGAATTTCAAAAATACAATCTTAAAGAAAAGAAGAAGGAAAAGAAAGAGAGAAAAAGAAAAGAAAAAAAAAGTCACAAAAAGTATAAAGAAAATATATGTACATAATTGATAACAAATACCAAAAAGCAAAAATTAAAATCTAGAGTAGAGTTTGGAATTTCAAAAATACAATGTTAAAGAAAAGAAGAAGAAAAAGAAAGAGAGAGAGAAAAACAAACAAACAAATAAAAACAAACAAAGTCGCAAAAATTATGAAGAAAATGTAGGTACAAAATTGACAACAAATACCAAAAAACATAAATTAAAAATCTAGAGTAGAGTTTGGAATTTCAGATATACAATGTTATATAAAAGAGGAGAAAGAGAGATTAAAAAAAGTCACAAAAATTATATTAAAAAATATAGGTACAAAATTGATAACAAATACAAAAAAGCTAAAATTAAAAATCTAGAGTAGAGTTTGGAATTTCAAAAATACAATGTTAAAGAAAAGAATAAAAGAAAAAAAAAAACAAGGTTACAAAAATTATAAAAAATACATATATGAAGTTTGCTTTTTTTAAAAAAAAAAGTCTTTTTTTTTTTTTTGCAAAGTAATAGTAGGTTATAAAAGTGAAAATTAAAGGAGTAATAGAGGACTTAAAATTTTTTAAAAATTAAAAAAAAAGAAAGAAAGAGAGAATGATCATAAAAATAGTAAAAATATTTCTAGGACTTTCTCTGGTTTTGTTGTGGGTATTGTGGGGCCAGTTCATTTCCAGCTAGTTCCTTGGTCCGACTTATATTTCTCAAGATCTATAGGCCCCTTCCTATGTAGTCGGTACTAACCACAGGGTTTTAATCTATTGCCTGTAGCTTCCAAGGTGGTTCCCTCTGTTATAGCTTCTTCTGTTTGCTGGTCTCTTCAGTGTCTGATTTGCACCCTGACACAAAGCTGTGGGGAGGGAGGGACACTGCAAACAAATAACACTGGTGTGTGCTCGCAGTGCCTCAGCCACACTGGGCCTGCCCCTGCTCACGGTGCATGTAGCCTCCCTGCCCACACTGCTCAGGCTCTAGGTTGCTCCGCGAGGAACCATCCGGGGCCAGCCCTGGGCTGCTTGCACCTCCCAGTTCTAAGCCGCTCAGGTTCAGGCACTCAGGTAGTCCTCAGAGGTGCAGACTCGGTTGGGCCTGCATTTTGTGCCCTTCCCAGGTCCGAGCAGCTCAGGTGATGAGGTGTTTGGCAAGCGTGGTTGCTGCGACTTATCGCCTCCCTGCCACTCCGTTATCTAGGTGTACAACCGGCGCACCTTCTCAGGCGTATGTTGACCATCCAGACCCCCAAGAAGTTTTAGTTAGCAAAGAAGCCTGCTTACAGTTTTGTAGATAACGTCTCTCTGGGGCTGCGATTGCCCCCTTCCGGCTCTGGATGCCTATCACCGGAGGGGGATTGTCTGTAGCTGGCTATCTCTGTTCAGTCCTTTGTTCCGTGTGCGGGCCTGGCAGTGTCTTAGGTTACGGCTGGCTTTTCGTGTGGTAGATATCCCACAGTCTGGTTTGTTAGCCCAAATTATTTAGCTCAGATAGCGCTCGGGGTATTCAGGCCAGATCCTTACTGTAAGCGATGCAGCCTGCGCCGCGCCTCCCTGCCCAGCCCCTGCTTGCTAGTGGCGTGTGCAGGCGTCTGTGCTGCTTCTCCGCTGGGGGAGTAACCGTAGGGCTCCTAACCTGCGGGTTTTAATTGTTTGTTTATTTTTCCTCCCTGTTATGTTGCCCTCTGTGCTTCCAAGGCTTAGCACAGATTCGGCAGTGAGAATGTTTCCTGGTGCTTGGAAACGTCTCTCTTTTTAAGACTTCCTTCCCGGGATGGAGCTCCGTCCCTCCCTCTTTTGTCTCTTCTTGTCTTTTATATTTTTTCCTACCTCCTTTTGAAGACAATGGGTTGCTTTTCTGGGTGCCTGATGTCTTCTGCCTGCATTCAGAAGTTGTTTTGTGGAATTTACTCAGCGTTTAAATGTTCTTTTGATGAATTTGTGGGGGAGAAAGTGTTCTCCCCGTCCTATTCCTCCCCCATCTTAGCTCCTCCTCCAGGCTTAAATTTTCTTAATGTTTTTAATTTCTTGAGTTAAAGCTTAAAATTTCATTTTAAATACATACCTCAATTCTACTGAATGCTTGGAATGCTTCAGTTCAGTTCAGTCACTCAGTGGTGTCCGACTCTTCGTGACCCCATGAATCGCAGCATGCCAGGCCTCCCTGTCCATCACCATCTCCCAGAGTTCACTCAGACTCACGTCCATCGAGTCAGTGATGCCATCCAGCCATCTCATCCTCTGTCGTCCCCTTCTCCTCCTGCCCTCAATCCCTCCCAGCATTAGAGTCTTTTCCAAGGAGTCAACTCTTCGCATGAGGTGGCCAAAGTACTGGAGTTTCAGCTTTAGCATCATTTCTCCCAAAGAAATCCCAGGGCTGATCTCCTTCAGAATGGACTTGTTGGATCTCCTTGCAGTCCAAGGGACTCTCAGGAGTCTTCTCCAACACCACAGTTCAAAAGCATCAATTCTTCAGCACTCAGCCTTCTTCACAGTCCAACTCTCACATCCATACATGACCACAGGAAAAACCATAGCCTTGACTAGATGAACCTTTGTTGGCAAAGTAATGTCTCTGCTTTTGAATATGCTATCTAGGTTGGTCATAACTTTCCTTCCAAGGAGTAAGTGCTTTTTAATTTCATGGCTGCAGTCACCATCTGCAGTGACTTTAGAGCCCCCCAAAATAAAGTCTGACACTGTTTCCACTGTCTCCCCATCTATTTCCCATGAAGTGATGGGACTGGATGCCATGATCTTCGTTTTCTGGATGTTGAGCTTTAAGCCAACTTTTTCACTCTCCACTTTCACTTTCATCAAGAGGCTTTTGAGTTCCTCTTCACTTTCTTCCATAAGGGTGGTGTCATCTACATATCTGAGGTTATTGACATTTCTCCCGGCAATCTTGATTCCAGCTTGTGTTTCTTCCAGTCCAGCGTTTCTCATGATGTACTCTGCATATAAGTTAAATAAACAGGGTGACAATATACAGCCTTGACGAACTCCTTTTCCTATTTGGAACCAGTCTGTTGTTCCATGTCCAGTTCTAACTGTTGCTTCCTGACCTGCATACGGATTTCTCAAGAGGCAGGTCAGGTGGTCTGGTATTCCCATCTCTTTCAGAATTTTCCACAGTTTACTGTGATCCACACAGTCAAAGGCTTTGGCATAGTCAATAAAGCAGAAATAGATGTTTTTTCTGGAACTTTCTTGCTTTTTCCATGATCCAGCGCATGTTGGCAATTGGATATCTGGTTCCTCTGCCTTTTGTAAAACCAGCTTTTAGAACTAACACCCAAAAAAGATGTCATTTTCATTATAGGGGACTGGAACGCAAAAGTAGGAAGTCAAGAAACACCTGGAGTAACAGGCAAATTTGGCCTTGGAGTACAGAATGAAGCAGGGCAAAGGCTAATAGAGTTCTGCCAAGAAAATGCACTGGTCATAACAAACACCCTCTTCCAACAACACAAGAGAAGACTCTACACATGGACATCACCAGACGGTCAACACCAAAATCAGATTGATTATATTCTTTGCAGCCAAAGATGGAGAAGCTCTATACAGTCAACAAAAACAAGACCAGGAGCTGACTGTGGCTCGGATCATGAACTCCTTATTACCAAATTCAGACTTAAGTTGAAGAAAGTGGGGAAAACCACTAGACCATTCAGGTATGACCTAAATCAAATCCCTTATGATTATACAGTGGAAGTGAGAAATAGATTTAAGGGCCTAGATCTGATAGATAGAGTGCCTGATGAACTATGGAATGAGGTTCGTGACATTGTACAGGAGACAGGGATCAAGACCATCCCCATGGAAAAGAAATGCAAAAAAGCAAAATGGCTGTCTGGGGAGGCCTTACAAATAGCTGTGAAAAGAAGAGAGGCGAAAAGCAAAGGAGAAAAGCAAAGATACAAGCATCTGAATGCAGAGTTCCAAAGAATAGCAAGAAGCGATAAGAAAGCCTTACTCAGTGATCAATGCAAAGAAATAGAGGAAAACAACAGAATGGGAGATCTGACAGATCTCAACAACAGAACAGAGATCTCCTCAAGAAAATTAGAGATACCAAGGGAACATTTCATGCAAAGATGGGCTCGATAAAGGACAGAAATGGTATGGACCTAATAGAAGCAGAAGATATCAAGAAGAGGTGGCAAGAATACACAGAAGACCTGTACAAAAAAGATCTTCATGACCCAGATAATCACGATGGTGTGATCACTGTCCTAGAGCCAGGCATCCTGCAATGTGAAGTCAAGTGGGCCTTAGAAAGCATTACTACGAACAAAGCTAGTGGAGGTGATGGAATTCCAGTTGAGCTATTCCAAATCCTGAAAGATGATGCTGTGAAAGTGCTACACTCAATATGCCAGCAAATTTGGAAAACTCAGCAGTGGCCACAGGACTGGAAAAGGTCAGTTTTCATTCCGATCCCAAAGAAAGGCAATGCCAAAGAATGCTCAAACTACCACACAATTGCATTCATCTTACATGCTAGTAAAGTAATGCTCAAAATTCTCCAAGCCAGGCTTCAGCAATATGTGAACCGTGAACTTCCTGATTTATTGCATACACCTGTTTTAATAGCTTACGGTGGATATCTGGAGCCAATTGAGTGAGAAATCTATCTTTTAAGATCACTCCTGCCTCTCTACTTTCAGAATCAATCTCGGTGAATCTTCAAAGGGCTTCTTTCAGTCTCCCTAGGAATTTACCAGGAGCTTCTGTCTCGTCCTGTTCTATGACTGCCAATTTAGCATAGTTTAAGGTTTTAGTATGCATTTGCCTGAGTCCTTCAAGAATACATCTGACAAAATGACTCTGATCCCATCTTCCTTTAGCAATGACCACCAAGCAAGTGCTTTCAAGCAGTGTGTGACTCTGCATGCAAGAGGCTGGGAAAGCTATCTTCTTCGAGGAAGGAAAGGCATCCAGAGAGTGTTTTTCAGGCCTCTATCTTGCAGCAACTCTTTCACTTCTCAGAAGTCAGGTATCCAGGCCTGCCCAGAGAGCCTAAATTCCAGAGTCAGGGCCGTGTGTCTCCGTGCACTTTCCGAGCTGTCAAATACATTTCTAGATCAGACCAGTACTGCCCATAAGGAAGCAGGTTACTGGAGTGTGTCTGAGAGGGCTGGGTGCCATACTAATGTCACCTCTTCAAGGTCATTGAGCACTTCGAGAAGATCTATGAGTTCCCCACCAAGACTCCACTGGAATCCTGCATCCCCTGCTGCAAATCTAGAGGAACGCTGATTTCCCACTGCAGTTTGAAAGGTTCCCAGAGTCCCTTGTGGCAACTCTCGAGGAAATCCTGAGTTTCCAGCAACAACTATAGAGGAGCCCCTAGTTTCTGCTGCAACTCGAGAGAAAGGCCCAATTCCCCTGCAGCAATTCGAGAGCAATCCATAGTTCCCCCTGGAAACTGGAAAGGAGGCTTGACTCCCTTTTTGCAACTTGAAAGGTTCCCCCAGATGCCCGTTACAACTTGATAGGAAACACAAGCTCCCCACTACAACTCGAGATGAGGCCCGAATCCTCTGCAGAACCTCGAGAGGAATCTCAAGTTCCCCCTCACAATAGGAAAGGAGGCCTGACACCCCTAGGGCAACTTGAGTGGTTCCCTGAGATCCCCATCACAACTCTAGAAGATCCCCGAAATTCCAATGGCAACTTGAGAGGAAATTCAAGCTTCCTACCACAACTCGAGAAAAACCAGAAGATCCACCCTCAACCAAAAATGAGATGGGATTTCACTGCAGTGACACGACAGCAATCCCGAGTTCCCCTTCACAACTCGGAAGGAGACTTGGCTCACTTTTGGCAGAACAGTTTCCCCAGATTCCCTTTGCAACTAGAGAGGAACCCAAAGCTTCCTGCTGCAACACCAAAAAACACCACAAGATTCCCCCCCACCCCGAACCAGAGATGAGGCCTGATTCCCCTGTAGCAACTCGAGAGCAATCCCAAGTTCCCCCAGGCAACTGGAAAGGAGGCTTAACTCCATTTTGGGAACTTGAG
Source organism: Bos javanicus (assembly GCF_032452875.1). NCBI lineage: Eukaryota > Metazoa > Chordata > Mammalia > Artiodactyla > Bovidae > Bos > Bos javanicus. The sequence goes on from NC_083894.1 coordinate 616,213, forward strand.
AAGTTCCTCCTGACCCCTGTCACAATTCGTGAGGAAGCCCGAGCTTCCTGCGACAACTCGAGAAAAATGACAAGATCACCCTTCAACCCGAAAATAGGCATGATTTCACTGCAGTGACTCGAGAGCAATCCTGAGTTCCCCCTCACAACATGAAAGGAGGCTTGGTTCCCATTTTGCAACTTGACAGTTTCCCTAGATCCCCATCGCAATTCGAGAGGAACCTCGAGTTTCCCGAAGCAACACAAGATAAGCCATGAGATATCACCTCAACTCGATATGAGGCCCAATTTCAATTCAGTGACTCGAGAGATATCCCAAGCTTCCCCTTGCAACTCAAAAGGAGGCTTGACTCCCTTTTTGCAACTTGAGAGGTTCCCCAACATCCCTGTTGCACCTCCAGAGGAACCCCAAGTTTCCCACGGAAACTCAAAAACACCAAGTTCCCAACAACATCTCAAGATGAGGCACGATTTCCCTGCTTCTACTAAAAAGCCTCTTGATGAAAGTGAAAGAGGAGAGTGAAAAAGTTGGCTTAAAGCTCAACATTCAGAAAACTAAGATCATGGCATCTGGTCCCATCACTTCACAGGAAATATATGGGGAAACAGTGGAAACAGTGTCAGACTTTATTTTTTAGGGCTCCAAAATTACTGCAGATGGTGATTGCAGCCATGAAATTAAAAGGCACTTACTCTTTGGAAGGAAAGTTATGACCAACCTAGATAGTATATTGAAAAGCAGAGACATAACTTTTCCAACAAAGGTCCGTCTAGTCAAGGCTATGGTTTTTCCTGTGGTCATGTATGGATGTGAGAGTTGGACTGTGAAGAAAGCTGAGCTCCAAAGAATTGATGCTTTTGAACTGTGGTGTTGGAGAAGACTCTTGAGAGTCTCTTAGACTGCAAGGAGATCCAACCAGTCCATTCTGAAGGAGATCAACCCTGGGATTTCTTTGGAAGGACTGATGCTAAAGCTGAAACTCCAATACTTTGGCCACTTCATGTGAAGAGCTGACTCATTGGAAAAGACTCTGATGCTGGGAGGGATTGGGGGCAGGAGGAGAAGGGAATGCCAGAGGATGAGATGGCTGGATGGCATCACCGACTCAGTGGACATGAGTTTGGGTGAACTCCGGGAGTTGGTGATGGACAGGGAGGCCTGGAGTGCTGCGATTCATGGGGTCACAAAAAGTTGGACACGACAGAGTGACTGAACTGAACTGAACTCAAGAGTAATATCGAGTTATCCCTAAGAATTGGAAAGGAGGCCTGACCCCCTATAGAAACTCTAGATGTTCACTGAGATCCCTGTCGCAAGTTGAGAGGAACCCCGAATTTCCTGCCTCACCTCGAGACGAGGCCCGATTCCCCTGCAGCACTCTAGAGAGGAATCCTGTGTGCCCCCTCACAACTAGAAAGGAGGCCTGACTCCCCTGAGGCAAATAAAGAAGTTCCCCGAGATCCCTGTCACAACTTGAGAGGAACCACAAGATTCCTGTCAAATCTCGAGATGAACCCTGAGTTTCCTGCCTCAAGAGGACATGAGGCCTGATTCCTCTGCAGCACCTCGAGAGGAATCCTGAATTTCCCCTCATGACTGGAAAGTAGGTCCGACTCCTCTGAGGCAACTCGAGAGGATCACTGAGATCCCTGCCGCAACTCGACAGGATTCCCAAGCTTTGAAATGCACCTTGAGAAAAACCACAAGACCTTCCCTCAACCTGAGATGAGGCCTGATCCTCCTTCAGCGACTTGAGAGTAATCCCTAGTTCCCCCTTGCAACTTTAAAGGAGGCTACACTTCCTTTTAGTTACAAGAGAGGGTGCCCCAGATTCCCGTTGCAACTTGAGAGGAACCCCGAGCTTCCAGCCACAACTCGAGAAAAACCACAAGAAACCCCTCAACCCAAGTTGAGACCAATACCACTGCAGCGACTTGAGAGCAATCTCGAGTTCCCTCTTGCAACTCGACAGGAGCATTCACTCCCTTTTTGCAACTCAAGAGGTTCCCGCAGTTCACTGTTGCAACTCAAGAGGAACCCCAAGCTTCCCACCACAACTTGAGAAAAACCAAGAAATCTCTGCTCAACCTGATATGATGCCCAATTCCCCTGTAGCCACCCGAGAGCAATCAAAAGGAATTTTTGACTCCCTTTTTGCAACCCAAGAGGTTCCCCCAGATCCCCATCACAACTCGAGAGGAACCCTGAGCTTCCTGCCACAACTCGAGGAAAACCACAAGACACCCTCAACCCGAGATGAGGCCCAGTTCCACTGCAGCAATTCGAGACCAGTCCCGAGTTCCTCCTCACAACTCGAAAGGATGCTTGTCACCCTTTTTGCAACTCAAGAGGTTCCCCCAGATCCCCGTCACAACTCAAGAAGAACACCATGTTCCAAACCACATCTCCAGATGACGCCTGAAACCCCTGCATTGACTCGAGAGGAATCCCAAGTTCCTGCACGCAACACAAAAGATGGCCTGACTCCCCTGAGGCAAATAGAGAAATTCACTGAGATCCCCATTGCAACTCAAGAGGAACCCCAAGATCCCTGTCAAAACTCGAGAGAAACCCCTAGTTTCCTGCCTCAACTCGACATGAGGCCTGATTCCTCTGCAGCACCTCGAGAGGAATGCTGAATTCCCCCTCACAACTGGGAAGGAGGCCTGACTCCCCTGAGGCAACTCGAGAGGATCACTGAGATCCCCAATGCAACTTGACAGGATCCCCAAGCTTCCAGCCGCACTTCTAGAAAAACCACGAGATCCTCCCTCAACCCGAGATGAGTCCCAATTCCCCTGCAGTGACTTGAGAGCAATCCCGAGTTTCCCCTTGCAACTCAATAGGAGGCTTGACTCCCTTTTTGCAACTCCAGAGGTACACGCAGATCCTGGTCACAACTCGAGAGAACTCCGAGCATTCTGCTGCAACTTGAGAAAAATCACAAGATCTCCCCTTAACCCGAGATGAGACCTGATTCCTCTGCAGTGACATGAGAGCAATCCCGAGTTCCCACTCACAACTCAAAAGAAAGCTTGACTCCCATTTTGCAACTCAAGAGGTTCCCCCAGATCGCCTTTGCAATTCCTGAGGAACACAAAGCTTCCCGCCAAAACTTGACAAAAACCATGAGATTCCCCCCTCAACCCAAGATGAGGCTGGATTTCCCCTGCTGTGACTCGAGAGCAATCCTGAGCTCCCCCAGGCAATTGGGAAGGAGCTTTGACTCCCTTTTTGCAACACGAGAGGTTCCCCTAGATCCCCATTGCAACTCGAGGGGAACCCAGAGCTTTCCGCCGCAACTCGAGAAAAACACAAGATCCCCTCTCAACCGAGATGAGGCCCAATTCATGCAGTGACTCTAGGGCAATCACGACTTTGCCCAGGCAACTGGAAAGGAGGCTTTACTCCATTTTGTACCTCGAGAGGTTCCCCAAGATATGCACCACATCTCAAGAGGATCCCCAAGCTTCCCATCACAACTCGAGAAAAACCACAGCATCTACCCTCAACCAAGATGAGGCCCAATTCCAGTGCAGCAACTCGAGAGCAATACAGAGTTCCCCCTCGCAACTTGAAAGGAGCCTTAACTCCCTATTTTAACTTGAGAGGTTCCCCCAGATCATCATCCCAACTCGAGAGAAACCCCAAGCTTCTGCTACACCTCAAGAAAAACCTCAAGATGGCCCCTCATCCTGAGACAAAGCCCCATTACCATGCAGCGACTCAAGTGAAATCCCGAGGTCCCCCTTGGAAATTGAAAGGAGGCTTGACTCCCTTTTCGAAACTTGAGAGGTTCCCCAAGATACCTGTCTCAACTTGAGAGGAACCCCGAGCTTCCCTCCTCAACTTGAGAAAAACCACGAAATCCCACCTCAACCCGAGATGATCCCTGATTCCCCTCAGTGAGTCAAGAGCAATCCCGAGTTCCCACTCACAACTCAAAAGGAGGCTTGACTCTCATTTGCTAAATCGAGTGGAATCCCGAATTTCCCACAGCAACTCAAGAGGAACTCCAAAACCCCACAAAATCACCCCTCAATTCAAAATGAGACCCCTGTTATTCCTCAGGGAGTAGAGAGAAATCCCAAGTTCCTCCAGGCAACTGGAAAAGAGGTGTGACTCCATTTTTGCAACTCAAGAGGTTCCCCCAGATCCCCTTCCAAAATTGAGAGCAACCCCGAGCTTCCTGCTGAAACACGAGAAAAACCGCAACATCCATCCTCAACCCAAGATTAGGCCCGATTCCACAGCAGTGACTCGAGAGCAATCCCGAGTTGCCAATCGCAACTTGAAAGGATGCTTGACTCCATTTTGCTACTTGAGAGATCTTCGTCACAATTCGAGGGGAACCCTGAGCTTCTTGCCCCAACTCAGGAAACCACAAGATATCCCCTCTACTTGAGATGAGGTGGGACTTCACTGCAGTGACTTGAGAGCAATCCCGAGTTCCCCCAGGCAATTGGAAAGGAGCTTGACTTCATTGTTGCAACTCGAGAGGTTCCCCCAGATCATCGTTGCAACTCGAGGGAACCCTGAGCTTCCCGCCCCAAGTCGGGAAACCACAAGATCCCCCCTCTACTTGAGATGAGGTGAGATTCAACTGCAGTGACTCAAGAGCAATCCTGAGTTCCCCCTTGCAACTTGAAAGGAGGCTTGACTACATTTTTGTAACTCTAGAGGTTCCCTGAGATCCCTGTCGTAACTCGAGAGCAACCTCAAGCTTCCCGCCACAACTCGAGAAAACCATGATATACCACCTCAAACCGAGATGAGGCCCAATTCCCCTGCATAGCCTTCAGAGCAATTCCAAGTTCACCCAGTCAATTAGAAAGGAGGCTTGAATTCCCTTTTGCAACTTGAGAGGTTCCCCCAGGTCCCCATCACAATTTGAGAGGAACCCCGAATTTACCACCACTACTCAACAAAAACCACAATATCCCCCATCAACCCCAGATGAGGCCCAATTCCAATGCAGGGATCGAGAGCAATCATGAGTTCCCCATCACAACTAGAAGAAGTCTTGATTCCCTTTTTGTAACCTGAGAGGTTTTCCCAGATCCCCATTGCAACTTGACAGAAACCCCAATTTTCTTGCCGCAATGCAAGAACAAACACGAGATCCCCCCTCAACCAGAAATTAGGCCAGATTCCCCTTCAGGGACTCCAGAGCAATCCAGAGTTCACCCTCTCAACTAGAAAGGAGGCTTAACTCCTTTTTTGCAACTCGAGATGTTCCCTGAGATCCCTACCCCAACTTGAGAGGAACCCCGAGTTTCATGCCTCAACTCGAGATGAGGCCTGATTACCCTGCAGCGTCTCAAGAAGAATTGGAAGTTTCCCCTAGCAAATCGAAAGGAGGCCTGACTCTCCTGAAGCAAGTCGAGAGGTTCCCTGAGGTCCCCATCGCAACTCGGGCAGAACTCCGAGTTTCCCATCACAACTCGAGAAGAACTCCATGTTCCCCAGCACATCTTGCAATGAAGCGCAATTTCCCTGCTTCAACTCAAGAGCATTCCTGAGTTCCCCAGACAACTGGAAAGGAGACTTGACTCCCTTTTTGCAACTTGAGAGGTTCCCCCAGATTCCTTTCAAAAATCAAGGAGAACCCTGAGCTTCCCTCCTCAACCTGAGATGAGGCCCAATTACACAGCAGCGACTCAAGAGGAATCCTGAGCCTCCTCGATGAAAGGAGGCTTGACTCCCATTTTGCAACTTGAGAAGTTCCCCCAGATCCCCATCACAACTAGAGAGGAACCCCATATTTCCAGCCGCAACTCGAGAGGGACACCGAATTTCCTACCTCAACTCGAGATGAGGCCTGATTCCCCTGCAGCACACTGATAGGAATCCCAAGTTCCCACTCACAACTGAAAAGGAGGCCTGACTTATGTGATTCAACTCAAGAGGTTCCCTGAGATTCCTGTCACAACTCGAGAGGAACACCGAATTTCCTGCCTCAACTCGAGATGAGGCCCAATTCCCCTGCAGCACCTTGAGAGAAATCCAGAGTTCCCCCTCACAACTGGAAAGGAGGCGTGACTCCTCTGAGACAACTCGAGAGGTTCCCTGAGAACCCCGTAGCAACTCGAAAGGAACACCAATTTTCCCACCGCAACACGGGACAAACCATGAGATCCCCCCTTAATGTGAGATGAGGGCCCAATTACCTGCGGCGACTCTAGAGAAATTCTGAGTTCCCCCTCCAAATTCAAAAAAGAGGCTTGACTTCCTTTTTGCATCTCTAGAGGTTTCCCCAGATCCCCGTCAAAACTTGAGAGGAACCCCAAGCTTCCTGCCCCAACTCGAGAAAAATCACAATATCCTCCCTCAACTCGAGGTGAGCCCCGATTCCCCTTCAACAGCTCAAGAGTAACCTCGAGTTCCCCCTCACAACTCGAAAGGAGGCTTGACTCCCTTTTTGCAACTTGAGAGGTTCCCCCAGATACCCGTTGCAATTCAAGAGGAACCCCGAGTTTCCCACCTTCACTCAAGATGAGGCCCAATTACCCTGTATCGATTTGAGAGCCATCATGAGTTCCCGCAGGGAACTGGAAAGGAGGCTTGTCTCCCTTTTTGCAACTCAAGAGGTTCCTCCAGATGCCAGTCGCAACTCGAGAAGAACACTGAGCTTCCTGCTGCAACATGAGAAAAAACACAATGTTCCTGCTGAAGCCAAAATGAGGCCCGAATTCAATGCATCGATGGAAAGCAATCACGAGTTCCCCATGACAATTTAAAAAAAGGCTTGATTCCCTTTTTGCAACTTGAAAGCTTCTCCCAGAACCCTGTCTCAATTTGAGAGGAACCCCGAGTTTCCCACCTCAACTCAAGATGAAGCCCAATTCCCCTGCAGCAACCCAGGAGGAATCTTGAGGCTCTCCTCGCAGCTCAAAAGGAGGCCTGATTCCCCTGAGGCAACATGAGAGGTTCCCTGAGGGGTGCATCATAACTCAAGAGGAAGCCTGATCTTCCCACTGCAACTCGAGAAAAACCACAAGATTCCCCCTTCAATGCGAGATGAGGCCTGATTCCCCTGCAGGGACTTGGGAGCAATCCTGAGTTCCCCCTTGCAACTCAAAAGGAGGCTTGACTCCCTTTTGGCAACTCGAGTGGTTCCCCAAGATTCCTGTCGCAACTCAAGAGGAACCTCGATTTTCCCACCACAACTGGAGAAGAACCCTGGGTTCCCCACCTCATCTTGAGATGAGGGCCGAATCCCCTGCTTTGACTCAAGATGAATCCTGACTTTCCCCTCGCACCTCAAGAGGAGGCCTGTCTCATCTCTGGCAACTCAAGAGGATCCCTGAGTTCCCTGTCACAACTCAAAAGAAACCCCATTGTTCCTGCCTCAACTCGAGGGCAACCCCGAGTTGTCTGCCTCAATTTGAGATGCAGCCCAATTACCCTGTGACTCAAGAGGAACCCCGTGTTCCCCGTCCCAACTTAACACGAGCCCTACAATAATGATGCAGCTGCAGAGGATTCCCAAGAGCAGCCTACCACACCCCAGTTGGAAAGGGCCCTCTACTGCAAACAGAGAGGAAGCCTCATACCGCAACTAAGCAGGAGGCCTGCCCTGCCACAAATAGCCAATAGCTTCATGCACTTTGCAACTAGAAAAAATCACCCCTTCTCATTACAACCATAGAGGAGTTACCCACCTCCCAATTTGAGAAAAGCACTACCACATCTATAGAGGATTTTGCTAGCACAATTAAAGAGGAATTCCCCTGCCACAACAAGAGAGGTGGCTGCAAACGATGACTAGAGATGAGCCGACCCACAGCAAGGAGAGAGGAACTTGCACACCACCACTAGAGAGACTCAAAACCCCCACAACTACAGAGTGGAACCTGACCACAATGATAGAGTAGTCCCTTGCCAAAACTAGGGAGCAGTCACCCATCATTGCAACAAGACATGAGCCACCCTGCACATCCCTGCTAAAGATGAGTCGCCCCAAGAGAACTTGACAGGAGGCCCCACCGCAAGTCGCCAGGAACCTTGAGTACCAACCAAGCTCAAGGAGAACCACGATTTCCCCACCACGACTCCAGTGCAATCCTGCGTCCCGTGCTCAAAATCCAGAGGAACACTGATTTCGAGAGGAGTTTTCATTCACCTGTGGCAACTCTTGAGGAAACCCTGAGTTTCCAGCAACAACTAGAGAAGAACCAAGGGTTTCTGCTGCAACTCAAGAGGAGGCTGGCTCCCCTGCTGCAACTCGAGAGGAAACACGACTTTCCCGCCTCAATTCGAAAAGAGCCCTGACTCCCTTGTTGCCACTCGAGAGGTATCCTCATATCCCCATCACAACTTGAGGGGAACCCTGAGTTTCCTGCCGCAAGTCAAAAGGAGACCGAGTTCCCCTCAACTCGAGATAAGGCCTGATTCCCCTGCAGCGATTCAAATGGAACCTGGCGTTTCCCCTCACAACACGAAGTCGGGGGGTGGGGGGATCTGAAACGCCTGTTGCAACTCAAGAAAAATCCACAGTTCTCCACCTCAGCTCGATAGGAGACCTAACACCCCTTTCAAAACTCGAGAGGAAAGCGGAGTTCCATGACTAAACACTGGATGAGACCCAACTCCTCTTTTGCAACTCGAGAGGAACCCTGAGATCCCTGTCGTAACTGGAGAGGAACCTTGAGTATCCCACCTCAGCTTGAGATGAGGCCCTATTCCCCTGCAGCGACTCGAGAGCAATCCTGAGTTCCCCCTCAGAACTCGAAAGGAGGCCTGATTCCCTGAGGCAACATGAGAGGTTCCCTGAGGTTCCCACCACAACTCGATAGGAACCCTGGGCTCCCCTCTACAACTCGAGAAAAGATACGCGATTACTCCCTCAATGCTAGATGAGGCCCAAGTCCCCTGCAGCAACTCGAGAGCAATCACGAGTTTCCCCTCACATCTCGAAAGGAGGCCTAACTGCCCTGAGGCAACACAAGAGGTTCCTTGACATCACCTTCGCAACTCGAGAGGAACCCCGGGCTTCCTGCCACAAGAAAAACCATGTGAGAAAACCCCCGCATTTCTCTCCTTAATGCGAGATGAGGCCCAAGTCCCCTGCAGCGACTTGAGAGCAATCCCAAGTTCCCCCTTGCGACTCGAAATGAGGCTTGACTCCCTTTTGGCAACTCGAGAGGGTTCCCTAGATACCTGTTGCAACTCAAGAAGAACCCCGTGTTCCCCTGATCATCTCAAGATGAGGGCTGATTCCCTTGATTCGACTCGAGAGGAATCTCAACATCCCCCTCACACCTCAAGAGGAGGCCTGTCTCATCTATTGCAACTCGAGAGGATCCCCTAGCTCCCCATCACAACTAGAGAGAAACCCAGAGTTCCCCACCACAACTCAAGAAGAACCCTGAGTTCCCCGCCTCAATTCAACATGTGTTCTGATTCCCCTGCAGTGACTCGAGAGGAACCAGGAGTTCCCCAGCCCAACTCGACATGAGACCCAAGACACTGGGGCAACTGCAGAGGATTTCCAAGAGGAGCCAAGCCCATCCCAATTGGAGAAGAGCCCTCTTCCTCAACCAGAGAGGAAGCCTCATACTACAACTAAGCAGGACTTCTTCTGGCAGGACTGGCTACAAATAGCCAGTAGCTTCCTGCACTTCACAACTAGAAAATGGGCCCCTTCTCAAAACAACCATAGAGAGTCAGCCACCTCCCAATTTGAGAAGAGCATTCTACTGCCTCTAGAGGAGCCATATTAGCACACTTAAAGAGGAGTTCCCCTGCCACAATGAGACAGGTGGCTGCAAACGACAACTAGAGACGAGCCGGCCCACGGAAAATAAAGAGCGGACACCCACTGCAATGAGTGAACCCCAGGCCACATCTAGAGAGTAGCCTCCTGCACAGTGCCCTTAGACAGGCGCCAGCTTCACATTGCTACTAGAGAGGATCTGCCCCACTGTAGATCAAGAGGAGTCTCCACCACAGCTTTAAGGGAACCCCAAGTCATATGCTTCAACTCAAGAGGCACCCTGAATCCACTCTGGAATTTCACAGGATCCCTAGGTTGGCACAAGAAAAGGGGCCACAGCAGCAAATGACGGAGGGGCTTTCCAGCCAAAACTGAAGTGGATTCCCTAGTCACAACCCGAGAGATGTCCCCCAGGATATCAAACCTAGAGAGAAGACCTGCCTCCAATGGAGACGAGCTCCCTGAAGGAAGTCTAGTGGAGGCCCTCACAACTGGAGAGCAGCATCCCACGAATAGAAGTGAGGAACCCATAGTGCCAAAAGCAGAGAGGACCTCCCCGGTGGAGACAGGCACACCAACTGGAGAGGACACAGCCTCGCCCCTAGAGAGGAGACCTCTACCTCTACTTGAGAGGACCCCATTGGACATCACATGCAGAGAGAAGACCCTCTTCTGCTAATACAGACGAACCTCACACTACAAGGAGAAAGGAGTTTGCACACCACCACTAGAGAGACTTGAAACCCCTGCAATGACAGAATGGATCCCGACCACAATGATAGAGTAGTCCCTTGCCAAAACTAGTGAGTAGTCATTGCAAAAAGACAGGAGCCACCCTGCAGATCCCTGCTAGAGAAGAATTGCCACAAGAGAACTTGACAGGAGGCCCCACTGCAAGCTGCCAGGAACCCTGAGTACCAACCAAGCTCGAGGAGAACCCCTACTTCCCTGCCACGACTCCAGTGCAATCCTGCACCCCATGCTACAAATCCAGAGGAACACTGATTTCTTACTGCACTTGGAGAGGAGATCTCAGTCCCCTGTGGCAACTCTAGAGGAAACCCGTGTTTCCCGCCCTAAGTCGAAAGAACACCGAGTTCCCCCTCAACTCAAGATAAGGCCTGATTCCCCTGCAGAGACACAGATGGAATCAAGAGTATCCCACAACATGAAGGGAGGTCTGACTCCTGTGTTGCACCTCGAGAAAAAGCTGGAGTCCCCCGCCTCAATTCGACAGGAGGCCTGATACCCCTTTTACAAATTGAGAGAAAAGCAGAGTTCCATGCCTCAATACGAGACGAGGCATGACTCCCGTGTTGAAACTTGACAGGGACCCCAAGATCCCTTTCACATATGGAGAGGAACACCGAGTTTCCCACCTCAACTCGAGATGAGGTCCTATTCCCCTGCAGCAACGTGAGAGGAATCCCGAGGTGACCCTTGCCAATAGAAGGGAGGCCTGACATCTCTGAGGCAACATGACAGGTTCCCTGAGGTCCCCATCTTAACTCAAGAGGAACCCCAAGCTTCCCCTTGCAACTTGAAAAAAAAAAAAAAAAGACATTCCCTCCTTAACACGACATGAGGCCCGATTACCCTGCAGAGCCTCGAGTGCAATCCCGAGTTCCCTCTCGAAACTTGAAAGGAGGCTTGACTCCCTTTATGCAACTCCAGAGCTTCCCCAAGATACCCGTCACAACTCAGAGGAAACCTGAGGTTCCCGCCATAACCCAAGTGAAGCCCCATGTTCCCCACCTCATCTTGAGATGAGGGCCGATTCCCCTGCTTTGACTCAGGAGGAATCCCGACTTCTCTCTAGCACCACAAAAGGAGGCCTGTCTCGCCTACTGCAACTCAAAAGGAACCCCAAGTTTCCTCCTGTAAGTCAAAAGGACACCGAGGTCCCCCTCAACTCTAGATAAGGCCTGATTCCCCTGCAGTGACTCGAATGGAACCCCGAGTTTCCCCTGAAATATGAAGGGAGGTCTGACTCCCCAGTTGCACCTCTATAAAAAGTCCGAATTTCCCGCCTCAACTCGACAGGAGGGCTGACACCCCTTTCACAACATGAGAGGAAAGTGGAGTTCCATGCCTAAATACAAGACGAGGCATGACTCCCCTGTTGAAACTTGATAGGAATCCCAAAATCCCTATTAAAACTGGGGAGGAACACCGAGTTTCCCCCCTCAATTCTACACAAGGCCCTTATTCCCCTGCAGTGACAGTCAGGAGAGGAATACCAAGGAACCCCTCGCAACTTGAAAGGAGGCCTGACTTCCCTGAGGCAACATGAGAGGTCCCCTGAGGTCCCCGTCACAACTTGAGAGGAACCCCAAATTTACCACTGCAACTCAAGAAAAACCACGAGATTCCCCCCTCAAGGCAAGATGAACCCCAATTCACCTGCAGTGACTCAAGAGAAATTCTGTGTTCCCCCTTGCAACTCGAAAGGAAGGTTGACTCCTTTTATGCAAGTTAAGAGGTTTCCCAAGATAGCCATCGCAACACGAGAGGAACTCCGGGTTTCCAGCCTCAACTCAAGAAGTACTCCTTGTGCCCTACCTGATCTCAAGATGAGGACTGATCCCTTCCTCAACTCGAGAGGAATCCCGACTTTCCCCTCGCATATCAAGTGGAGGCCTGTCTCACCTACTGCAACTCGAGAGGAATCATAAGATTCCTGCTGCAAGTCAAAAGGACACTGAGTCCCCCCTAAACTCGAATAAGACCTCATTAACCTACAGCGTCTCGAATGGAAACCAGAGTTTCCACTCACAACAAGAAGGGAGGTCTGACTTCCTTGTTGCACCTCTAGGAAAAGCCCGACTTCCCCACCTCAACTTGACAGGAGGCTTGACACTCCTTTTACAACATGATAGGAAAGAAGAGTTCCATGCCTTATCACAAGACGAGGCCTGACTCCCCTGTTGAAACACGATAGGATCCCAGGATCCCATCAGAACTGGAGAGGAATGCTGAATTTCCCACCTCAACTCGAGATGAGTCCCTATTCTCGTGCATCGATTCAAGAGGAAACCTGAGGTGCCCCTTTCAACCCGAGAGGAATGCACAGCTTCCCACTGCAACTTGAGAAAAACCATGAGATTTCCCCTCAACATGAGATGAGTCCTGTTTCCAGTACAGTGACATGAAAGCAATCCCATGTTCCCCTTGCAACGCAAAAGGAGGAACTCCCTTTATGCAACTCCAGAGGTTCCCCAAGATACCAGTGGTAACTTGAGAAGAACCTAAACTACCTCCCGCAACTTGAGAAAAACCATGAAATTCTCCCCTCAAAGCGAGATGAGGCCCGATTCCCCTGCAGAGACTCAAGAGCAATCCCGCCTTCCTCCTTGCAACTCGAAGGGAGACTTGACTCACGTTATGCAACTCCACTGGTTCCCCGAGATAACTACCACAACTCGAGAGGTACACTGAGTTTCCCATGGCAATTTGAGAAGAGCCTCGTGTTCCCCACCTCATCTCGAGAGGAGGGCCTATTCCCCTTCTTTGACTCGAGAGGAAGCCAGACTTTCCGTTGCACCTCAAGAGGAGGCCATCTCACCTATTGCAACTGGTTAGTAACCCCGAGTTTCCTGCCGCAGGTTGAAAAGACACCGAGATCCACCTCAGCGCGACATCAGACCCTTTTCCTCTGCAGCAACTTGAGAGCTAGCCCAAGTTCCCTCTCGAAACTCGAAAGGAATCTTGACTCCCTTTGTGCAACTCTGTTCCCAAATATACCCGTCGCAACTCAAGAAGAAACCCGAGTTTCCTGCCACAACTCGAGATGTGCCCCGTGTTCCCCACATCATCTCAAGATGAGGGCAAATTCCCCTGCTTTGACTCCAGAGGAATCTCGACTTTCCACACCTCAAGAGTGCTTCACATATTGAAACTCGAGAGGAACCCCGGGATTCCTGCTACAAGTCGAAACGACATCGAGTTCCCACTCCACTCGCCATAAACACTGTTTCCCTTGCACCGATCGAATGGAACCACGAGTATCCCCTCACAACACAAAGGGAGATCTGACTCCCCTGTTGCACCTCTAGAAAGAGCCCTTGTTCCCAGCCTCAACTCGACAGGAGGCCTGATAACCCTTTTACAACTCAAGAAGAAAGTGGAGTTCCATGCCTCAACACAAGACAAGGCCTGACTCCCCTGTTGAAAATAGGTAGGAACCCTGAGATCCCTGTCGCCTCTGGAGAGAAACACTGAGTTTCCTGCCTTAACACTAGATGAGACCCTATTACCCTGCAGCTACTCGAAAGCAATCCAGAAGACCAATCGCAACTTGAAAAGAGGCCTGACCTCCCTGAGGCAACATGAGAGGTTCTCTAAAGACACTGTCATAACTCGAGAAAACACAAAGCTTCCTGCCTTAACATGAGAAACACCATGAGATTCCCCTCTTAATGTGAGATGAGGCCCGATTCCCCTGCAGTGATTCAATAGCAATCCTTTGCTCCCCCTAGCAACACAAAAGGAGACTTGACTTCCCTAAGGTAATACGAGAGGTTGCCTGAGATCCCAGTCGCAGCTCGAAAGGCACCCCAAGCTTACCACTGTAACTTGAGAAAAACCACAACATTCCCCCCTCAACACAAAATGAGGCCCTATTCCACTCAGCACCTCCTAAGGAATCCCAAGATGCCCCTCGAATCGTGAAAGGAGTCCTGACTTCCCAGAGGCAACACATGAGGCTCTCTGAGGTACCCGCTGTAACTCAAGAGGAACCCCAAGCTTCCCGCTGCAACTCGAGAAAAACCATGAGATACTCCCCTCAACGCGAGATGAGGCCCTTTCCCCCTGCAATGCCTCAAGAGCAATCCTGAGTACTGTCTCGATACTCGAAAGGAGGCTTGACTCCCTTTATGCAACTCAAGATGTTCCCCGAGATTCACGTTGCCACTGGACAGGAGCCCAAGTTTACGACCACAACTCGAGAAGGGCCCTGGATTCCCCACCTCATCTCGACATGAGGGCCGATTCCCCTACTTCAATTCAAAAGGAATCTTGACTTTGCCCTCGCACCTCAAGAGGAGGCCTGCCTCATCTATCAAAACTCGAGAGGAAACCCTCTGTTCCTGCCGCAAGACAAAAGGACATCGAGTTCCCCCTCAACTCAAGTTAAGGCCTGGTTCTCCAGCACCAACTTGAATGGAACCCCAAGTAGCTCCTCACAACACGAATGGAGGTCTGATTTGCCTGTTGCACCTCTAGAAAAAGCCCAAGTTCCCCGTCTCAACTCAACAGGAGGCCTGACATCCCTTTACAACTCGAGAGGAAACCGGAGTTCCATGCCTCAAAAGGAAGTGAGGCCTGACTCCCCTGTTGAAACTCGATATGAACACTGAGATACCTTATCGCAACTGGAGAGCGACCCAGAGTTTACCGGCTCAAATGGAGATGAGGCCCTATTCCCCTACAGCGACTCGAGAGGAATCCTGAGGTGCCCCTCACAACTTGAAAGGAGGCCTGACTTCCCTGAGGCAGCATGATAGGCTCCCTGAGGTCCCAGTTGCAATTTGAGAGAAAGCCAAAGCTTCCTGCCACAACTTGAGAAAAACCATGACATCCCCTCTTAAATGTGAGATGTGGCCCGATTCCCCTGCAGTGACACGAGAGCAATCCTGCACTTCCCCTCGCAACTCGAAAGAGTCTTGACTTCCCTGAGTCAACACGAGAGTTTCCCTGAGGGCCCCATCACAAGTGGAGAGGAACCCAAAGCTTCCTGCCACAACTCGAGAAAAACCACGAGATTCCCCCTTCAACACGAGATGAGGCCCTTTTCCTCTGCAGCTTCTTGAGAGCAATCCCAAGTTCCCTCTCAAAACTTGATAGGAGACTTCACTCCCTTTATGCAACTCAAGTTGTTCACTGAGTGACCCGTCAAAACTCGAGAGGATCCCCGAGTTACTGGCCACAACTCGAGAGGAGCCCTGTGTTACCCACCTTATCTCAAGCTGAGGTCTGATTCCCCTCTTAGACCCAAGAGAAATCCCTACTTTCCCCTCACACCTCAAGAGGAGGCCTGTCTCACCTTGAAACTCGTGAAGAACCATACCATTCCTGGTGCAATTTGAAGGACACAGAATTCCCTCTCAACTCGAGATATGGCCTGGTTCCCCTGCACCAACTCAAGTGGAACCCTGAGTATCCTCTTATACCACGAAGGAAGCTCTGACTCCCCTGTTGAAACTCCAGAAAAAAACCGAAGTTCCCCTCCTCAACTCGACAGGAAGCCTGACACCACTTTTACCACTCGAGAGGAAAGTGAAATTCCATGCCTCAAAATGAAACAAGGCCTGACTCCCAGTTGAAACTTGATCGAATCCCAAAGATCTGTGTCACAACTGGAGAAGAAGCCTGAGTTTCCCTCTTCAACTCGAGATTAGTTCCTATTCCCCTGAAGTGACTAAAGAGGAATCAGGAGGTACCCCTCGCAACTTGAGACCTGACTTTCCAGAGGCAACATGAGAGGTTCCCTGAGGTCCCCACTGCAACTTGAGAGGAACCCAAAGCTTCCCACCACAACTGGGGAAACACCATGAGGTTCCCCCCTCAATGTGAGATGAGACTCGATTCCCCTACACTGACTCGAGATAAATTCATACTACCTCTCGTAACTTGAAAGTAGACCTGACTTCCCTGAGACAACATGAGTGGCTCCCTGAGGGACCCTCTGCAACTGGAGAGGAAGCCTAATCTTCTCGCCACAACTAGAGAAAAGCCATGAGATTCCACCCTCAATGAAGATGAGGCCTTTTTCCCCTGCAGCACCTCAAGAATAATCCTGAGTTCCCTCTCAAAAATTGAGAGGACGATTGAATCCCTTTATGCAACTCAAGTGGTTCCCTAGGTACCCATTGCAACTCAACAGGAATCCCGAGTTTTCTACCCCAGATCAAGAAGAACCCTGTGTTCCCCACCTCATCTCGAGATGAGGGCTGATTCCTCTTCTAGGAATCCAGAGGAATTTCACCTTTCCCTCGCATATCAAGAGGAGGACTGTCTCACCTATTAAAACTAGAGTGGAATGTCGCAGTTCCTGTTGGAAGTCAAAATGACACTGAGTTCCCCCTCAACTTGAGATGAGGCATGATTCCGCTGCACCAACTAGGATGGAACTCCAAGTAACCTTTCACAACACGAAGGGAAGTCTGACTCCCCTGTTGCACACCTAGAAACAGTCCAAGTTC
This sequence comes from Bos javanicus, assembly GCF_032452875.1. Lineage (NCBI taxonomy): Eukaryota > Metazoa > Chordata > Mammalia > Artiodactyla > Bovidae > Bos > Bos javanicus. The sequence goes on from NC_083894.1 coordinate 633,136, forward strand.
CCAGCCTCAACTGACATGAAGCCTGACACCCCTTTTATGACTCGAGAGGAAAGCGGAGTCCATGCCTCAAAATGAGACAAGGACTGAATCCCCTGTTGATACTCGATAGGAACCCCGAGATCCCTGTGGCAACTGGAGAGGAACCCTGAGTTTGCCACCTCAACTCAAAATGAGCCCCTATTCCCCTGCAACAACTCGAGAGGAATCCCGATGTGCCCCTCACAAGTTGAAAGGCCAGACTTCCCTGATGCAACATGAGACGTTCCTTGAGTTCCCTATCGCAACTCGACAGGAACCCAATGCTTCCCGCCACAACTCGAGAAACACCACGAGAATCTCCCCTCGTTGCCAGATGAGGCGCGGTCACCCTGTTGTGACTTGAGAGCAATCCCACGCTCCCCCTTGCAATTCTAAAGAAGACTTGACTTCCATGAGGCAACACAAGAGGTTCCCTGAGGTCCCTGTTGCAAATTGAGAGGAACCCCAAGCTTCCCATTTCAACTTGAGAAAAATTTCTAATGCACCCCTCAACGTAAGATGAAGCACTCTTCCCCTGCAGCACCTCAACAGCAATCCCAATGTCCCTCTCAAAACTTGAAAGGAGGCTTGACTACCTTTATGCAACTCAAGAGGTTTCCCAATATACCTGTCGCAACTCAAGCGGAACCCCGAGTTTCTGACCACAACACAAGAGGGAACCCGTGTTCCCCACCTCGTCTTGAGATGAGGGCCAATTCCCCTGCTTCAACTCAAGAGAGGAATCCCGACTTTCCCTTTGCACCTCAAGAGGAGGCCTTTCTCAACTATGGAAACTCCAGAGGAAATTCAGGGTTCCTGACCCAAGTTGAAAGGACACCGAGTTCCCCCTCAACTCTAGATAAGGCCTAATTCCCCTTCACCGACTCAAATTGAACTTGGAGTATCCCTTCACAAGATGAAGGGAGGTCTGACTCCCCTATTGCACCTCTAGTAAAAGCCCAATTTCCCCGCCTCAACTCGACAGGAGGACTGACACCCCTTTTACATCTCTAGAGGAAAGCAGAGTTCCAAGCCTCAAAATGAGATGAGGCCTGACTTCCCTGTTGAAGCTCAACAGGAACACTGATATTCCTGTTGCAACTGGAACCTGAAGCTTCCTGCCTCAACTCGAGATGAGGCCCAATTACCCTGCAGTGACAGGAGAGGAATACCAAGGTGCCCCTCGCAACTTGTAAGGAGGTCTGACTTCCCTGAGGCAACATGAGAGTTTCCCTGAGTTCCCTGTTGCAACTCAAGAGGAACAAAACGCTCCCCGCCTCTTCTCAAGAAACATCAAGAGATTCCCCCACAAGGTGAAATGATGCCAGATTCCACTGCAGTAACTTGAAAGCAAACACGCATACACCCTCACAAAATGAAAGTAGACTTGACTTTCCTGAGGCAAAATGAGAGGCTCCCTGAGGTCCCCGTCGCTACTGTATGGGAACCCCAAGCTTCCAGCAGCATCTCGAAAAAAAAAAATCAATGAGATTTCCCCCTCAATGCAAGATGATGCCCATTTCACCTGCAGTGACCTGAGAGCAATATTGCCCGCCCGCCCCCCATGCAACTTGAAAGTAGAGTTAACTTACCTGAGGCAACAGGAGAGATTTCCTGATGTCCCCATCGCAACTCTAGAGGTACCCCAATCTTCCCACCTTAACTTGAAAAAAACAAGGAGATTTCCCCCATAACGTGAGATGATGCCCTTTCCCCGGCAGTGCCTTGAGAGCAGCCCGAGTTCCCTCTTGAAACTCGAAAGGAGGCTTGACTCCCTTTATGCAACTCAAGAGGTACCCTAAGATGCCTGTCACAGCCGGAGAGGAACCCCGAGTTTCTCGGCACAATTCATCTCGAGATGAGGGCCGAATCCCTGGCTTCGATTGGAGAGGAATCCCGAATTTCCGCTCGGACCTCAAGAGGAGGCCTATCTCACCTATTGAAACTCGACAGGAACCCTGCTGTTCCTGCCGCAAGTAGAAAGGGCAGCGAGTTCCCTCTCAACTCGAGATGAAACCTGATTCCCCTGCTGTCGGGAGCCACGTTAGGCATTCCTGACAAAATGGAGGCATGGCCACAGACCCCTTTCCTCATTCCACAGGCATGGCCCCAGGATGAAGGAGTTCAGTTCAGTTTAGTTGCTCAGTCATGTCCGACTCTTTGCGACCCCATAAATACCAGCACGCCAGGCCTCCCTGTCCATCACCAACTCCAGGAGTTCACTCAGACTCACCTCCATCAAGTCAGTGATGCCATCCAGCCATCTCATCCTCTGTCGGGGGTTAGGCCTTGTAATTCTGACTTGTCTTTTCCTCTCCTCAGCTGAGTTGACTGAAAAGGAATATTAAGGTGCTTATTTGCCAACAAAGGTCCATCTAGTCAAGGCTATGGTTTTTTCAGTGGTTAGTATGGATGTGAGAGTTGGACTGTGAAGAAAGCTGAGTGCTGAAGAATTGATGTTTTTGAACTGTGGTGTTGGAGAAGACTCTTGAGAGTCCCTTGGACTGCAAGGAGATCCAACAAGTCCATTCTGAAGGAGATCAGCCTGGGATTTCTTTGGAAGGAATGATGCTAAAGCTGAAACTCCAATACTTTGGCCACCTCATGCGAAGAGTTGACTCACTGGAAAAGACTCTGATGCTGGGAGGGATTTGGGGCAGGAGGAGAAGGGGACGACAGAGGATGAGATGGCTGGATGGCATCACTGACTCAGTGGACATGAGTCTGAGTGAACTCCGGGAATTGGTGATGGACAGGGAGGCCTGGCGTGGTGCGATTCACGGGGTCGCAAAGAGTCAGACACGACTGAGCTACTGAACTGAACTGAACTGAACTGATTGTTCTTGAAAGGAGCATGAGGAGGCACAAAACCTTCTGCAGCTATGCTCAGAAAATAATTCATAAAGTTAACCATTGACATTGGTTTAAGGACTTTTACAAAAGAGTGTTCCAGGATGAGCAGATAGGCTGTAGCTTGAGGCCATGGGAGGGATTGCTATCTGAAGCCTATTTGTGAGGCGAATGTTTATGGCAAAGGAGTTTACTGAATTTAGGGCTTAGAAATAATTAAAACAGTTAGAAGTTAAAGATTTAAGGAATGTTGTGAAGTTAGCATATTTTACTATAGCTTATAGAAGTTAGGAATTTTTAGGGACACTATAGCTAGAAGCATTTTTAGGAGATAGTGAGCTCAGGATGTTAGGGGAAAACAGGATTTAGGAAGATAAGTATTAAACTGAGGAATGTAGCATGAGTTACAATGTAATCACAAGTTAACTATAGGACACATTAGAGGAAGTAGATAATAGATGATAAGGATGATTGCCAGAGAATCACTGAAGCAGGAATTTTGTTTGAAGAGCAACAATGATTTATGGAAATAATAAATCTGGGAGAGGGGGAACTGAAAATGTCAAACCTCTGGCCTAATGTTTTTGTAAAAGTATAAAAGAGAATCTTAAACTTGAAATAAACAGGCAGTCCAAGAAAAATGAGAGGCTGCCCCATTTCTCTCGCCGACACCATCCATCTTTTCAGGTTGAATCCCTGGTTGCTGGAGCTGGACTCCGGCACCCTGCACTGACTTGGATGGAACAATGAGAGTCCCCACACAACATGAAGGGAGCTTGGACTCTCCTGTTGCACCTCTAGAAAAAGCCCAAGTTCCCCACCTCAACTCGACAGGAGGCCTGACACCCCTTTTACAACTCGAGAGGAAAGTGGGGTTCCATGGCTCAACATGAGATGAGGTCTGACTCCCCTGTTGGAACCCAATAGGAAACCCAAAATCCCTGTCACAACTGCAGAGGAACCCTGAGTTTCACTTCTCAACTCAAGATGAGGCCCTATTCCTCTGAAATGACCTGAGAGGAACCCTGAGGTGCCCCTCACAACATGTAAGGAGGCCTGACTTCTCTGAGGCAACATGATGGCTTCCTTGATGTCCACGTCACAACTCCGGAGGAACCTGAAGCTTCCTACTTCAACTCGATAAAAACAATGAGATTCTCTTTCAGCAAGAGATGAGGTCCTTTTCTCATGCAGTGCCTTGAGTGCAAGCACGAGTTCCCTCTCAAAACTCAGAAGGAAGCTTGACTCCTTTTATGCAAGTCAAGAGGCTCCCCAGGATACCCGTCACAACACAAGAAGAAAACCATGTTCCCTGCCACAACTAGAGAAGAACTCTGTGTTCCCCAACTCATCTCGAGATGAGGGCAGATTCCCCTGCTTCGACTCAAGAGGAGTCCTGACTTTCCATTCACGCCTCAAGAGGAGGCCTGTCTCACCTATTGAAACTCCAGAGGAACCCCTCGTTGCCTGCTGCAACTTGAAAGGACACCAAGTTCCCACTCAACTTGAGATAACACCTGATTTCTCTGCATCAACTAGAATGAATCACCGAGTATCCACTCACAACGTGAAGGGTGGTCTGACTTCCTTGTTGAACCTCTAGAAAAAGCCCAAGTTCCCTGCCTCAACTTGACAGGAAAGCGGAGTTCCATGCCTCAACATGAGACGAGGCCAGACTTCCCTGTTGAAACTTGATAGGAACCCCGAGATACCCATTGAAACTGGAGAGGAATGCTGAGTTTCCCACCTCAATGCGAGATGAGGCCTATTCCCCTGCAGTGACTCGAGAGGAAACCCGAGCTGCCCCTTGCAACTTGAAAGGAAGTTTGACTTCCCTAAGTTAACACAAGAGTTTCTCTGAGGTCACTGTCGCAAATCGAGAGAAACCCTAAGAATCCCACCGCAACTCGAGAAACACCATGTGATACCCTTGTCAATTGGAGATGAGGCCAGATTCCTCTGCAGTGACTCGAGAGCAATCCTGTGCTCCCCCTCACAACTCTAAAGGAGTCTTGACTTCCCTGAGTCATCATGAGAGGTTCCCTGAGGGCCCCGTCACAAGTGGAGAGGAACCCGAAGCTTCCTGCCACAACTCGAGAAGAGCCCCATGTTACCCACTTCATCTTGAAATGAGGTCTGATTCCCCCCCTTAGACCCAAGAGAAATCCCTACTTTCCCCTCACACCTCAAGAGGAGGCCTGTCTCACCTTGAAACTCGAGAAGAACGCCACCATTCCCAGTGCAATTTGAAAGGACACCAAGTTCCTTCTCAACTCCAGATATGGCCTGGTTCTCCTGCACTGACTCGAATGGAATCCCAAGTATCCTCTCACAATACGAAGGGAGACCCAACTCCCCTGTTGAACCTCTAGAAAAATCCCAAGTTCCCTGCCTCAACTCGACAGGAGGCCTGACAACCCTTTTACAACTCGAGAGGAAAGCAGGGTTCCATGCCTCAACACAAGATGAGGTCTGACTCCCATGTTGAAACTGGATAGGAACCCAGAGATCCCTGTTGCAATTGGAGAGGAAACCTGAGTTTCCCTCCTCAACTCGAGATGAGGCCCTATTCCCCTACAGGGACTTGAGAGGAATCCCGAGGTGCCCCTCGAAACCTGTAAGGAAGCCTGATTTTCCAGAGGCAACATGAAAGGTTCCCTGATGTCACCATCAGAACTCTAGAGGAACTCAAATGTTCCTGGCCCACCTCAAGAAACACCTCACAATTACCCCCTCAATGCGAGATGAGGCCCTATTCCTCTGCAGTGACTAGAGAGGAAACACGAGCTGCCCCTCACAACTTGAAAGGAGACTTGACTTCCCTTAGGCAACAAGAGAGGTTCCCTGAAGTCCACGTCACAAGTTGAGAGGAACTCCAAGCTTCCAGCCACAGATCGAGAAAACCACGAGATTCCCTCCCCCGACCCCCCCAACGTGACATGAGGCCATTTTCCCCTGCAGAGCCTCTAGAGCAATTCCGAGTTCCCTCTCAAAACTCAAAAAGGGGCTTGACTCCCTTTGTGCAACTCAAGAGGTTCCCACGATTCCTATTGAACTCGAGAGGAACATCAAGGTTCCCACCAGCCCAAGAGCCCCATGTTCCATACCTCATCTCGAGATGAGGGCAGATTCCCCTGCTTTGACTCGAGTGGAAACCCGACTTTCCCTTTACACTTCAAGAGTAGGCCTGTCTCAACTTTTGAAACTCCAGGGGAACCCCTAGGTTCCTGCCACAAATCAAAAGGACACCGAGTCCCAACTCAACTTGAGATAAGGCCTGATTCCCCTGCACCAACTCAAATGTAACCACGAATATCCCCACACAACACAAAGGGAGGTCTGGCTCCCTTGTTACACGTCTAGAAAAGCCGAAGTTCCCTGCCTGAACTCGACACTAGACCTGACAACCCATTACAACTCGAGAGTAAAGCAGAGTTCCATGCCTCAAAACAAGACGAGGCCTGACTCCTCTGTTAAACAACGGTAGGAACCCCGAGATACCTGTCGCAACTGGAGAGGAACCCTGAGTTTCCCACCTCAACTCAAGATGAGGCACTATTCTCCTGCAGCGCCTAGAGTGCAATCCCCAGTTCCCTCTTGAAACTCGAAAGGAGGCTGAACTCCCTTTATGCAACTCAAGAGGTTCCCAGAGATATCCACTGCAACTCGAGTGGAACACCTAATTTCCCGCCACGTCATCAGATTTGCCCAGTTTTCACCACCTCTTCTTGACATGAGGGTCAACACCCCTGCTTCGACTCGAGAGGAATACCTACTTTCCCCTCGCATGTCAAGAGGAGGCCAGTCTCACCTATTGAAACCCGAGAGGAACCCCATGGTTTATGCTGCAATCGAAAGGACACCAGATTCCAGCTCAATTAAAGATAAAAACTGATTCCTCTGCGCCAATCGAATGGAAACCCGAGCATCCCCTCACAACAGGAAGGGAGGTGTGGTTCCCCTTTTGCAGCCCTAGAAAAAGCCCAAGTTCCCCACCTCAACTAGACAGCACGCCTGACACCCCTTTTACAACTCTAGAGAAAAGTGGAATCCCATGCCTCAAAAGGAAACGTGGCCTGACTCCACTGATGAAACTCAATAGGAACCCCGAAATCACTGTCACAAGTGGAGAGGAGCCCTGTGTTTCCCTCCTCAACTCTAGATGAAGCCCTGTTCCCCTGCAGCGACTCAAGAGGAATTCCGAGGTGACCCTCACAGGTTTAAAGGAGGACTGACTTTCCTGAGGCAACACAAGATGACCCCTGAGGTCCCCATCGTAACTCGAGAGGAAGCCCAAGCTTCCAGCTGGAACTGGAGAAAAACCACGAGATTCCTGGCTCAATGCAAGATGAGGCCCTTTTCCCAGAGACTTGAGGGGAATCCTGAGGTCCCCTTGTAACTTGAAAGAGGCCTGACTTCCTGAAGCAACGTGGGAAGATCCCTGAGGTCCCCGTCGCAACTCGAGAGGAACCCGAAGCTTTCTGCCGCAACTCGAGAAACACTATGAGACTCCCCCCTCAATGTCATATGAGGCCCAATACCCTGCAGTTACTCGAGAGCAATTAAGCATTCCCCCTTGAAAATCGAAAGGAGACTTGACTTCCCTGAGGCAACATGAGAGGTTTCCTGTGTTCCCCGTCACAACTCGAGAGGAACCCTTAACTTTCGGCCGCAACTCTAGAAAAACCATGAGATTCCCCCCTCAAGGTGAGATGAGGCCATATTACACTGCAGGCCTGGAGATAAATCTTGGGTTCCCTTTTGAAACTCGAAAGGAGGCTTGACTCCCTTTACGCAAATAAATAGGTTCCCACTATACCCTTTACAACTCAAGAGGAACCCCGAGATCCCCCCCACACACACACACACATCAAGAGAAGAGTGCCATGTTACCCGCCTCATCTCGATGAGGGCCGATTCCCCTGCTTTGACTCAAGAGGAATCCCGACTTTCCCCTTGCACCTCAAGAGGAGGCCTGTCTCACCTGTTGAAATTCGAGATGAACCCCGTGGTTCCTGCCACAAGTCGAAAGGACAGTGAGCTCCCACTGAACAGGAGATAAGGCCTGATTCCCCTCCACCGACTAGAAGGGAACCCTGAGTATCCCCGCACAACACGAAGGGTGGTCTGATTACAGTGTTGCACCTTTGAAATAGCCCAAGTTACCTGCATGAACTCTACGGGATGCCTGACACTTTTTTTTTTTAATTCAAGAGGAAAGCAGAGTTTCATGCCTCAAAACGAGATGAGGCCTAACTCCCCTGTTGAAACTCGATAGGAACTGCGAGATCCCTGCCACAACTGGAGAGGAATATTGAGTTTCCCACCTCAACTCGAGATGAGGCCCTATTCCCCTTGCAGCGACTCAAGAGGAATCTCTTGGTACCCCATGCAAGTTGAAAGGAGGCCTGACTTCCCGGAGGCAAAATGAGAGGTTCCCTGAGGTCCCCATTGCATCTCGAGAGAAATCCAAAGCTTTCCACTGCAACTTGAAAAACAACAGGAGATTAACCCCTCAATGCGAGATGAGGCCTGATTCCACTGCAGCAACTCGAGAGGAATCCCAAGGTGCCCCTCACAACATGAAAGGAGGCCTGACTTCCCTAAGGCAACATGAAAGGTTCCCTGTGGTCTCACTCTCAACTTGAGAGGAATCCAAAGCTTCCCTCCACAACTCGAGAAACACCACGAGATTCCCCCCTCAGCGGGAGATGATGCGCTTTTCCACTGCAGCTACTCAAGAGCAATCCCGAGTTCCCTCTCCAACTTGAAAGGAGGCTTGACTCCCTTTATGCAACTCAAGGGGTTCCCCGAGATACCCGTCACAACTCGAGAGGAACCCCAAGTTTCCTGCCACAACTCGAGAAGAGCCCCGTGTTCCCCACCTCATCTTGAGATGAGGACGCATTCCCCTGCTTCAATCCGTGAGGAATACCAAGCTTCCCCTTGCACCTCCAGAGGAGACCTGTGTCACCTTTGAAACTCGAGAGGAGCTGTACCTGCGGAAAGTCGAAAGGACACCGAGTTCTCCCTCAACTCAAAATAAGGACTGATTCCACTGCACTGACTCAAATGGAACCCCGAGTATCCCCTCATAACACAAAGGGAGGTCTGACACCCCTGTTGCACCTCTAGAAGTTCCTGAGTTCCTGTCGCAACTCGAGTGGAATCCCAAAGTTCCTGCTAAAACCCAAGAAGAGCCTCATGTTCCTCACCTCATCTCGAGATGAGGGAAGATTCTCCTGCTTCAACTTTAGAGGAAACACGACTTTCCCCTCACACTTCAAGAGGAGGCTTATCTCACCTACTGAAATTCCAGATGAAACCCTCAGTTCCTGCCACAATTTGAAAGGACACTGAGTTCCTGCTCAACTTGAGATAAGGCCTGATTCCCCTGCACCAACTTGAATGGAACCCCGAGTACCCCCACACAACGTGAAGAGAGGTCTGACTCCCGTGTTGCATGTCTAGAAAAAGCCCAAATTCCATGCCTGAACTCGACAGGAGGCCTGACACCCCTTTACAACTCGAGAGGAAAGTGGAGTTCCATGCCTAAAACAAAGACAAGGCCTGAATTCCCTGTTGAAACTTGAAAGGAACACCTAGATCCTTGTGGCAACTGGAAAGGAAACCTGAGCTTCCTGCCTCAACTCGAAATGAGGATGTATTCCCCTGCAGCAACTCGAGAGGAATCCCTCAGTGCCCCTCGCAACTTGAAAAAGGGCCTGGCTTCCCTGAGGCAACAAGAGGGGTTCCCTGAGGTCGCCGTCTTAACTCAAGAGGAACCCAACACTTCCCATTGCAACTCGAGAAACACCACTAGATTCCCCCTTCAATGCAAGATGATGCTGGATTCCCCTGCAGTGACTTGAGAACAATCCTGAGCTACCCCTCACAACTCGAAAGGAGACTTGACTTCCCTGAGGAAACATGAGAGGTCCCCTGATGTCCCCATGGCAAGTTGAGAGGAATCCTAAGCTTCCTTCTGAAACTGGAGAAAAACCAAGAGATACCCCCTTCAACGTGAGATGAGGCCCTTTCCCCTGCAGGGCTTTGAGAGAATCCCGAGTTCCCTCTTGAAACTTGAAGGGAGGGCTTGACTCCCTTTATGCAACTCAAGATGACACCCGAGATATCCGTTGCCAGTGGAGAGGAACCCCGAGTTTGCAACCACAATTTGAGAAGGGCTCCATGTTCCCGACATCATCTTGAGATGATGGCCGATTCCACTGCTTCAACTTGAGACAAATCCTGACTTTCCCCTTGTACATCAAGAGGAGGCCTGGCTCACATATTTAACTCAAGAGGAATCCTGCAGTTACTGCCACAATTTGAAAAGCAACAAGTTCCCTCCTCAACTTGAGATAAGGCCTGATTCCATTGCACCAACTCGAATGGAAGCCACAAAACTTGAGCGGAACTCACAAAATGAAGGGAGGTCTGACTCCCCTATTGCACCTCTAAAAAAGCCCATGTTCCCCACCTAAACTCGACAAAGAGACCTGACACCCCTTTTGCAACTCAAGATGAAAATGGAGTTCCATGCCTAAAACGGAGACAAGGCCTGTCTCCCCTGTTGAAACTCGAAAGGAACCCCGAGATCCCTGTGGCAACTGGAGATGAACCCTGAGTTTCTGACCTCAACTTGAGATGAGCTCCTATTCCCCTACAGCCCCATGAGAGCAATCCGAAGTTCCCTCTCGAAATTCGAAAGGAGGCTTGACTCCCTTTATGTAGCTCAAGAGATTTCCTGAGACCCCTGTAACCACTAGAGAGGAACCCCAAGTTTCCAACCACATCTCCAGAAGGGCCCCGTGTTCTCCAACTCATCTTGAGATTAGGGCCAATTCCCCTGCTTCAAGTCAAGAGGAATCCTGACTTTCCACTCACACTTCAAGAGGATGCATGTCTCATCTATTGAAATTCAAAAGGATCCCTGCGGTTCCTGCCTCAATTCGAAAGGACACCGAATTACCCGTCAAATTGCAATTAGGCCTGGTTCCCCTTCACTGACTCGCGTGGAACCCCGAGTGTCCCCTCACAAAACGATGGGAGGTCTGACTCCCCTGTTACACCTCTAGGAAAAGCCCAATTTCCCCACCTGAACTCTACAGGAGGCCTGATATCCCTTTTACAACTCGTGAGGAAAGCAGAATTCCAGGCCTTAAGACGAGACGAGGCCTCATTCCCCTGTTGAAACTCAGTAGGAACCCTCAGATCCCTGTAACAACTGGAGAGGAACACTGAGTTTCCCGCCTCAACTCGAGATTAGGCCCTGTTACCCTGCAGCGACTGTAGAGGAATGCCGAGGTACCCTCACAACTTGAAATGAGGCCTGACTTACCTGAGGCAACATGAGAGGTTCTTTCACATCCCTGTTGCAACTCGAGAGGAACCCAAATCTTCCAGCCACAAGTCAAGAAACACCCGGAGATTCATCCCTCAATGTGAGATGAGGCCCAATTCTCCTGCAGTGACTCAAGAGCAATCCCGTGAACACCCTCAAAACTCAAAAGGAGACTTGACTTCCCTGAGGCAACACGAGAGGTTCCTTGAGGTCCCTGTCGCAACTCAAGAAGAACTTCAATCTTCCCACTACAACTCGTGAAAACCACGAGATTAACTCCTCAAAGTGAGATGAAGTCCTTTTCCCCTGAAGTTACTGGAGAGCAATCCCGAGTTTCCTCTCAAAACTCGAAAGGAGAACTTGACTCCCTTTATGCAAATCAAGAGATTTCCTAGATACCTGTTGCAACAAGAGAAGAACACCGAATTTCCCTTCACAACACAAGAAGAGCACAGTGTTCCCCACCTCATCTCGAGTTGAGGGCCTATTCCTATGCTTTGTGTCGAGAGGAACCCCCAATTTCCCCTCACACCCCAAGAGGAGGCCTGACTCACCTATTGAAATTCCAGAGGAACTCCACGGTTCCTGCCACTAATTGAAAATACCCTGAGTTGCCACTCAGTTAGAAATAAAGTCTGATTCCCCTGCACTGACTTGCATGGAACCCCAAGTATCCCCTGAAAACACAACAGGTGTCTGACTCCCCTGTTGCATCTCTAGATGAGAGAGTCAGTTCCTGGGCAGGTTGATAGGGAGTCTAGAGGTCCCCAAGGAGAGAGGGGTCTGGAATTCTCAAGGAGGAAGAAAGGACAAACTTTTTTTCTTTCTCCACATTCCTTAGGATTATATAACAATAATGTATCCTGCCTAAGGACAGTCTTTGGATTCAACCTTTTGTTATCTTAAAATGTTAATTATGGGAGTAGACCTGGTCTTTACAAGGATGTATCTTGCCTGAGGACAGTGTTATCTTAAAATGTAAATTATGGGAGTAGGTCTGATGAGGTCTTTACAACCTCCAGATATTCTTTGGATTATATAACTTCATTGTTAACACTAGCAAGCGGGTACTCTTTCTGCCCCCTTCTGATGCCTATGTCAGAAGCTTTTTCTATCTCCTTTATACTTTAATAAAACTTTATTACACAAAAGCTCTGAGCAATCAAGCCTCGTCTCTGGCCCTGGATTGAATTCTTCTCCTCTGGGGGCCAAGAATCCCGGTGTATTCGCGTGATTCAACAACAACCTTTCATAGACAAAGCCCAAATCCCCACCTGAACTCAACAGGAGGTCTGAAACCCCTTTTAAAACTTGGGAGAAAAGCGGAGTTCCATGCCTCAACATGAGACGAGGCCTGGCTGCCCTATTGAAACTTGGTAGGAACACCAAGATCCCTATCGCAACTGGAGAGGAACACTGAGTTTCCCACCTCAACTTGAGATTAGGTCCTATTCCCCTGCAGCAACTCGAGAGGAATCCCGAGGTGTCCCATCACAACATGAAAGGAGGCCTGACTTCCCTGAGGCAAAAATGAGAGGTTCCCTGAGGTCCCTGTCACAACTCGAGAGGAACACAAAGCTTCCTGCTGCATCTCGAGAAACACCACAAGATTCATCCCTCAATATGAGATGAGGCCTGATTCCCCTGAAGTGACTCGAGAGCAATCCAGCGCTCTCCCTAGCAACTTGAAATGAGACTTGACTTTCCTGAGGCAACATGAGAGGCTCCCTGAGGTTCCAGTCTCAAGTCGAGAGGCACCCCAAGCTTCCCGCCGCAATTTGAGAAAATCCACGAAATTTCCTGCTCAACGCCAGATGAGGCACTTTCTCCCTGCAGCGCTTCAAAAGCAATCCTGAGTTCCCTCTTGAAAGTCAAAACGTAACTTCACAACTTCACTCCCTTTATGCAATTCAAGAGATTCCCCGAGTTACACGTTGAAACTCGAGAGGAACCCAGAGTTTCTTGCCACAACCCAAGATGTGACCTGTGTTCACCAGCTCATCTTGAGATGAGGGCCGATTCCCCTGCTTCAACTTGGGAGGAATCACGACTTTCCCCTTGCACATCAAGAGGAGGCCTGTCTCACCTATTGAAACTCAAGAGGAATCCCGAGTTTTCCACCCCAACTCGGGAAGAACCCCATATTCCCCACTTCATCTCGAGATGAGGGCCAATTGCTATTCTAGGACTAGAGAGGAATCCCAATTTCTCCCTCGTACGTCAAGAGGAGGCCTGTCTCACCTATTAAAACTCGAGAGGAACCCCGCAGTTCCTGCCAAAAGTCGAAAGGACACCGAGTTCCCCCTCAACTTGAGATAAGGGCTGATTCCCCTGCACGGACTAGAATAGAAACTCGAAGACACTTTCACAGCACGAAGTCACGTCTGACTCCCCTGCTGAACCTCTAGAAACAGTCCAAGTTCCCAGCCTCAACTCGACAGGAAGCCTGACATCCCTTTTACAACTCCAGAGGAAAGCATAGTTCCATTACTCAAAATGAGACAAGGCCTGAATTCCCTGTTGAAACTCGATAGGAACCCCAAAATCCCTGTGGCAACTGGAGAGGAAACCTGAGTGTCCCACCTCTACTCGAGATGAGCCCCTATTCCCCTGGAGTGACTCAAGAGGAATCCTGGGTGCCCCTCGCAAGTTGAAAGGTGGCCAAACTTCCCTGATTCAACATGAAACGTTCCATAAGGTCCCTATCGCAACTCGAGAGGAACCCAAAGCTTCCCACCGCAACTCGAAAAACACCATGAGATCCCCCCTCAATGCGAGATGAGGCCCGATTACCCTGCAGTGACTTCAGAGCAATCCCACACTCCCCATGGCAACTTGAAGGAAGACTTGACTTCCCTGATACAACACGAGAGGTTTCATGAGGTCTCTGTTGCAACTCAGGGGGAACCCCAAGCTTCCCGTTTCAACTCAAGAAAAACCACTAAATTCACCTCTCAACATGAGATGAATCACTTTTCCCCTGCAGCACCTCGACAGCAATCACAATTTCCCTCTCAAAACTTGAAAGGAGGCTTGATTCCCTTTATGCAACTAAAGATGTTTCATGAGTTACCCATCGCCACTTGAGAGGAACCCCAAGTTTCCGACCACAACTCAAGAAGGCCCCATGTTCTCCAACTCATCTTGAGATGGGGGCCAATTCCCCTGCTTCAACTCGAGAGGAATCCCAACTTTGCCCTCGCACCTCAAGAGGAGGCATTTTTCACCTATTGAAACTCAAGAGGAACCCTGCGGTTGTGCCACAATTCCTCAGGACACTGCATTCCCACTCAACTCGAGATAAGGCCTGATTCGCCTGCATCAACTAGAATGGAATCACGAGTACCCCCTCACACGAAGGGAGGTCTGACTCCCCAGTTGCACCTCTAGAAAAAGCCCAAGTTGTTCGCCTCAACTCGACAGGAGGCCTAACACCCCTTTTACACTCGAGAATAAAGTGGAGTTCCATGCCTCAACACGAGACGGGGCCTGTTGAAACTCAGTTGGAACCCCGATTTCCATGTTGCAACTGGAGTGGAACACTCTCTCCAGAGTTTCCTGCCTCAACCTGAGATGAAGACCTTCTCCCCTGCAGCAACAGAAGGGGAATCCTGAAGTGCCCATCGCAACTTGAAAGGAGGACTGAATTCCCTGAGGCAACATGAGAGGTTCCCTGAAGTCACCATCGCAATTTGAGAGGAACCCAAAGATTCGCCACAACTCGAGAAACACCAGAAGATATCATGCTCAATGCGAGATGAGGCCTGATTCCCCTGCAGTGACTTGAGAGCAATCCCGTTCACCCCCTTGCAACTCAAAAGGAGTTGACTTCCCCGAGGTAATATGAGAGGTTCCTGAGGTCCCCATTGCAACTCAGTAGAAACCCCTAGCTTACCACCTCAACTTGAAAAAAACAATGAGATTCCCCCATCAATGCAAGATGAGGGAACATTTCCCCTGGAGAGCAATCCCGAGAGTCCTCTCGAAACTCGAAAGGAGGTTTGACTCGCATTACACAACTCAAGATTTTCCCCGAGACACCTGTCTTCACTCTAGAGGAATCTCTAGTTTCCCGCCACAACTCGAGAAGAGCCCCGTGTTCCCCATCTCAGTTGAAATGAGGGCCGATTCCCCCGCTTTGACTCGATAGGACACTCGGTTTTCCCTCGCATCTTAAGAGGAATCCTGTCTCACCATTGAAACTCAAGAGTTACCCCATGGTTCCTGCCACAAGTCGAAAGGACACCAAGTTTCCCCTCAAATCGAGATAAAGCCTGATTTCCCCGCACTGAAGGGAATGGAACCCAGAGTATCCCCTCACAACAGTAAGCGAGGTCTGACTCCCTTGTTGCACCTCTAGAAAAAGCCCAAGTTCCACACCTTAACTCAATTTGAGGCCTCACAGCCCTTTTACAACCCGAGAGGAAAGCGTAATTCCATGCCTCAAAATGAGACAAGGCCTGACTCCCCTGTTGAAACTCGATAAGGACCCCAAGATTCTTATCGAAACTGGAGAGGAACCCTGAGTTTCCCACCTCAATTCGAGATGAGGCCTTATTCTTGTGCACGGACTCGAGAGGAAACCAGAGCTGCCTCTCGCAACTTGAAAGGACACTGCACTTCCCTAAGTCAACAAAAGAGGTTCCCAGAGGTCCCCCTCGCAACTCGAGAGAAACCCAAAGCTTCCCGCAGCAACTCCAGTAATACCATGAGATACACTTGTCAATGTGAGATGAGGCCAGGTTCCCCCGAAGTGACTCGAAAGAAATCCAGAGTGCCCCTGACAAGTTGAAAAGAGGCCTGACTTCACCGAGGCAACATGAGAGGTTCGTGAGGTCCCCGTTGCATGTTGAGAGGAACCCCAAGCTTCCTGCCACAACTCTAGAAAAGCCACGAGATTCCCCCATCAATGCAAGATGAGGCCCCTTTCCCATGCATCTCCTCGAGGGCAATCCTGAGTTCCCTCTTGAAACTCAAAAGGAGGCTTGACTCCCTTTATGCAATTCACGAGGTTCCCTGAGATACCTGTCACAACTCGAGATGTGCCCCACATTCACTACCTCATCTCGAGATGAGGGCCGATTCCCCTGCTTCGATTCTAGAGGAATCCTGACTTTCCTTCACTCCTCAAGAGGAGGCCTGTCTCACCTATTGAAACTCGAGAGGAACCCCACAGTTACTGCCTCAAGTCAAAAGGACACCGAATTCCACCTCAACTTGAGATTAAAAACTGATTTCACTAACCAATTGAATGGAACCCCGAGTCTCCCCTCACAACACGAAGGATGTCTGACTCCCCTGTTGCACCTATAGAAAAAGAACCCAATTCCCCGCCTCAACTATTCAGGAGGTTTGACTCCCCTTTTACAACTCTAGAGGAAAGCGGAGTTCCATGTCTCAAAACCAGACGAGGCCTGACTCCCCTGACACTCGGTAGGAACACCAAATCCTTTCAAATCTGGAGAGGAACCCTGAGTTTCCGGCCTTCACACGACATGAGGTCCTATTCACCTGCAGTGAATCAAAAGGAATTCCGAGGTGCCAATCGCAACTTGAAAGGATGTCACTTCCCTGAGGCAATATGAGAGGTTCTCTGAGTACACTATCACAACTAGAAAAACACAAAGCTTCCCACTGCAACACGAAAAAAAACCACGAGATACCCCCATCAATGCAAGATGAGGCCCAATTCCCTGCAGTGACTCGAGAGCAATCTAGCACTATGCCTTGCTACACGAGAGGAGACTTTACTTCCCTGAGGCAACAAGAGAGGTTCCTGAGGTCCCCATTGCAACTCCAGAGGAACCCAAGGCTTCCTGCCACAACTCAAGAAATACAATGAGATTGGCCCCTCAATGCTAGATGAGGCCCTTTTCCCTTTAACACTTTGAGGGCAATCCCGAGTCCACTATCAAAGCTCAAAAGGAGGCTTACTTTATGCAACTCAAGAGGAAAGCCGAAATATACGTTGCAACTCAACAGGAACCCCGAGTATACGACACCAACTCTCGAGAAGAGTACTGTGTCCCCCACCTAATCTCAAGATGAGGGCCGATTATACTGCATCAATTCGAGAGAAATCCCGATTTCACACTCGCAACTCAAGAGGAGATCTGTCTCATCAGTTGAAACTCGAGAGGAAACCCGCAGTTCCTGCCACAAGACAAAAGGACAGACTTCACCCTTAACTTGAGATAAGGCCTGATTCCCCTGCACCAACTCGAATGGAACCCGGATTAACCCCTCACAACATGAATGGAGGTCTGACTCACCTGTTGCACCTCTAGAAAAAGGCCAATTCCCCGCCTCAACTCAACAGGAGGCCTGACACCTTATTTACAACGTGAGAGGAGAGCGGAATTCCATGCCTTAACAAGAGGTGAGGCCAGAGTCCCCTGTTGAAGCTTGATAGCAATCCTGAAATCCCAGTCATAAGTAGGGGAATCCTGAGTTTCTTTCCTCAATCAGAGATGAGGCCCTGTGACCTTGCAGCATCTCAACAGAAATCCCGAGGTGCCCCTCGCAACTTGAAAGGAGGCCTGACTTCCCTGAGGCAATATGAGAGGTTCTCTGATGTCCACAAGACAAATCTAGAAGAAACCAAATCTTCCTGCCGCAACTCGAGAAACACCATGAGATTCTGCCTCTCAATGCAAGATGAAGCCCGATTCCTCTGCAGTGACTCGAGAGCAGTCCGGCCCTCTCCCTCGAAACTTGAAAGGAGACTTGACTTCCCTGAGGCAATACAAGAGGTTCCCTGAGGTTCCCGTGGCAACTCAAGAGGAACGTCAATCTTCCTGCCACGACTCGAAAAAAAACCATGAGATTCCTGCCTCAATGCGAGATGAGGCCCTTTTGCCCTGCAGCGCCTCGAGACCAATCCAGATTTCCCTCTCGAAAGTCGAAACCAGGCTTGAATCCCTTTATGAATCTCAAGAGGTTCCCCAAGGTACCCGTCACAACTCAAGAGCAATCCCTAGGATCCAGCAACAACTCGAGACATGCCCCGTGTACCCCACATCATCTCGAGATGGGGGCTGATTCCCCTTTTTCAACTCAAGAGGAATCCCGACTTTCCCCTCACACCTCAAGGGGAGGGCTGTCACATATTGAAACTCGAGAGGAACCCCGGGCTTCCTGCCACAAATTGAAACGACACCGAGTTCCCAATCAACTTGCGATAAAGACCTTCTTCTGCACCGATCAAATGGAACCACGAGTATTCCCTCACAAAACGAAGGGAGGTCTGACTTCTCTGTTGCACCTCTAGAAAATGGCTGAGTTCCCCGCCTCAACTCAACAGGAGGCCTGACAACCCTTTTACAACTCGAGAACAAAGTGGAGTTCCATGCCTCAACATAAGACGAGTCCTGACGCCCCTGTTGAAACTCACTAGGAACCCCAAGATCCCTGTCGCAACAGGAGAGAAACACTGAGTTTCCTGCCATACTAAGAGATGAGGCCCTATTCTCCTGCAGCTACTTGAAAGCAATCCCAAGGGCCAATCGCAACTTGAAAGGAGGCCAGACTTCCCTGAGGCAACATGAGAGGTTCTCTGGAGACACTGTGGCAACTAGAGAAATAAAAAGCTTCCTTGTGCAACTTGAAAAACACCACGAGATTCCCCCCTCAATGTGATATGAGACCTGATTCCCCTATAGTGACTTGATAGCAATCCTGTGCTCGTCCTAGAAACATGAAAGGAGACTTGAATTCCCCGTTGCAACATGAAAGGAACACCAAACTTACCGCTGTAACTCGAGAAAAACTACCACATTCCTACCTCAATGTGAAATGAGGCCATATTCCACTGCAGCACATCCTGAGGATTCCTGAGATGCCA
Organism: Bos javanicus; assembly: GCF_032452875.1. NCBI lineage: Eukaryota > Metazoa > Chordata > Mammalia > Artiodactyla > Bovidae > Bos > Bos javanicus. Next base: position 652,194 of record NC_083894.1, read on the forward strand.
CTCAAAACTTAAAAGGAGGCCTGACTTCCAAAGGCAACACAGGAGGCTCCCTGACATACCTGCCATAACTAGAGAGGAACCCCAAGCATCCCGCCACAACACGAGAAAAACCACAAGATGCCCCCCTCAATGCATAATGAGGCCCTTTTCCCCTGCAACACCTTGAGAGCAATACAGAGTTTTGTCTCGATATTCTAAAGAAGGCTTAACTCCCTTTATGCAACTCAAGATGTTCCCCAAGAAACACATTGCCACTCAACAGGAGCCCGAGTTTATGACTACAACTCAGCAATGGCCCTGTGTTCACCACCTCATCTCGAGATGAGGGCCAATTCCCCTGCTTTGATTCAAGAGGAATCCCGGCTTTACCCTCGAACCTCAAGAGGAGGTCTGTGCTATCAAAACTCGAGAGGAAACCTTGGGTTCCTTCCATAAGACAAAAGGACACCGAGTTCCACTTCAGCTTGAGATAAGGCCTGATTCCCAGCACCAACTTGAATGGAACCGCGAGTAGCCCCTCACAACACAAATGGAGGCCTGACTTGCCTGTTGCACCTCTAGCAAAAGCACAAGATCCCAGTCTCAATTCAACAGGAGGCCTGACACCTCATTACAACTCGAGAGGAAAGTGGATTTCCATGCTTCAACAAGAGATAGGCCAGACTCACATGTTGAAACTCAATAGGAACCCCAACATCCCTGTTGCAAGTGGAGAGGAACCCTGAGTTTCCCTCCTCAACTCGAGATGAGGTCCTGTTTCCACGCAGTGTCTTGAGAGCAATCCAGATTTCCCTCTCGAAGCTTGAAAGCAGGCTTGAATCGCTTTATGAATCTCAAGAGGTTCCTTGAGATACCCGTCGCAACTCAAGAGCAACCCCGTTTCACGCCACAACTCGAGATGTTCCCTGTGTTCCCCACATCATCTCGAGATGGAGGCCTATTTCCCTGTTTCAACTTGAGAGGAATCCCAACTTTCCCCTCGCACCTCAAGGGGAGGACTGTCTCACATATTGAAACTTGAGAGGAACCCCGGGCTTCCTGTTGAAAGTGGAAATGACACTGAGTTCCCACTCAACTCGTGATAAAGACCGATTCCCATGAACTGATCGAATGGAACCATGAGTATCTCCTCACAACACGAAGGGTGGTCTGACTCCCTTTTTGCACCTCTAGAAAAAGCCTAAGTTTCCTGCCTCAACTCGACAGGAGGCCTGACAACCCTTTTACAACTTGAGAAGAAAGGGGAGTTTCATGTCTCAACACAAGATGAGGTCTGACTCCCTGTTGAGAGTCGGTAAGAACCACAAGATCACTGTCGCAACTGGAGAGAAACACTGAGTTTCCCGCCTTAACACGAGATCAGGCCCTATTCTCCTGCAGGTACTCGAAAGCAATCCTGAGGGCCAATCGCAACTTGAAAGGAGGCCTGACTTCCCTGAGGCAACACGAGAGGTTCTCTGGAGGCACTGTCGCAACTCGAGAAAACACAAAGCTTCTTGTGGCAATTTGAGAAACACCACAAGACTCCCCCCTCAATGTGAGATGAGGCCAGGTTCCCCTGCAGTGACTCGATAACAATCCTGTGCTTCCCCTTGAAACACGAAATGAGACTTGACTTCCCTGAGGCCATATGAGAGGTATCTTGACATCCCGGTCACAACTCGAGAGGCACCCCAAGCTTACTGCCATAACTCGAGAAAAACCACGACATTGCACCCTGAACATGAAATGAAGCCCTATTCCGCTGCAGCACCTCCTGAGGAATCCCAAGATGCCCCTCAAAACTTGAAAGGAGGCCTGACTTCCCAGAGAAAACACACGAGGCTCCCTGAGGTGCCCACCATCACTCAAGAGAAACTCCAAGCTTCCCACCGCAACTCGTGAAAAACGAAGAGATACCCCCCTCAATGCAAGATGAGGCCCCTTTCCCCTGCAATGCCCTGAGAGCAATCTTGAGTTCCGTCTTGATATTCGAAAGGAGGCTTGACTCCCTTTATGCAACTCAGGATGTTCCCCGAGATTCACGTCGCCACTGGACTGGAGCCCGAGGTTATGGCCACAACTCAAGAAGGGCCCTGTGTTCCCCACCTCATCTAGAGATGGGGGTCGATTCCCCTGCTTCGATTCAAGAGGAATCCCGACTTTACCTTCCTGGCTCAAGAAGAGGCCTGTCTCACCTATTGAAACTCGTGAGGAAGCCCTCGGTCTGACGCAAGACAAAAGGACACCGATTTTCCCCTCAACTCAAGATAAGGCCTGATTCCCCAGCACCGACTCGAATGGAACCCCGAGTAACACCTCACAACATAAATGGAGGTCTGACTTGGCTGTTGAACCTCCAGAGGAAGCACAAATTCTCCACCTCAACTCGACAGGAGGCCTGGCACCCATTTACAACTCGAGAGAAAAGTGGATTTCCATGCTTCAACAAGAGATGAGGCCAGACTCACATGCTGAAATTTGATAGGAAGCCCGAAATCCCTGTTGAAAGTGGATAGGAACCGTGAGTTTTCCTCATCAACTCAAGATGATGCCCTGTACCCCTGCAGCAACTCGAGTGGAATCATGAGGTGCCCCTTGCAACTTGAAAGGAGACCTGACTTCCCTAAGGCAACATGAGAGGTTCCCTGATGTCCACGTCTCAACTTGAGAGGAACCCAAAGCTTCCAACCGCAACTACAGAAACAACATAATATGCCCCTGTCAACACGAGATGAGACCTGATTCCCCTACAGTGACTTGAGAGGAATCTCATGCTCCCCCTCACAACTCAAAAGGAGACCTGACTTCCCTGAGGCACATGAGAGGTTCCCTGAGAACCCCTTCGCAACTCTAGAGGAACCCCAACCGTCCTGCCGCAACTTGAGAAAAACCATGAGATTCCCCCCTCAAGGCGAGATGAGACCCTTTCTTCTACAGCGCCTCAAGAACAATACTGAGTTAACTCTTGAAACTAAAAAGGAGTCTTGCCTCCCTTTAAGCAACTCAAGATGTTCCACAAGATATACATCGCAACCTGAGAGGAACTCCAAATTTCCTGCCACAACACGAGAAGAGCCCTGTGCTCCCCAACTCATCTCGAGATAAGGGCCAATCCCCCTGATTTGACTCGAGAGGAATCCAGACTTACCCCTCGCACCTCAAGAGGAGGCCTGTCTCACCTATTGAATCTCGATAGGAATCCCGTGGTACCTGCTGCAAGTCAAAAGGACACTGAGTTCCTCTACAACTCGAGATAAGGCCTGATTCCACTGCACCGACTCGAATAGAACCCAGAATAGCCCCTCACACACGAATGGAGGTCTGATGCACCTGTTGCACCTCTAGAAAAAGCCCAAGTTCCCCTCCTCAACTCAACAGGAGGCATGAAACCCCTTTTACAACTGGAGAGGAAAACTGAGTTCTTTGCCTAAAAATGAGACAAGGCCTGACTTCCCTTTTGAAACTCGATATGAACACCAAGATCCCTAATGCAACTTGAGAGGAACACTGTTTCCCACGTCAACTTGAGATGAGACCCTATTCCCCTGCAGTAACTCGAGAGGAATCCTGAGGTGTCCCATCGCAACTTGAAAGGATGCCTGACTTCTCTGAGGCAACATAAGTTCCCTGACGTCCCTGTTGCAACTCGAGAGGCACCTAAATCTTCCTGCCACATCTCGAGAAATATCACGAGATTCACCTCTCAATGCTAGATGAGGCCCAATTCCCCTGCAGTGACTTGAGAGCAATCTGGCACTCCCCCTTGTATCTTGAAATGAGATTTGACTTTCCTGAGGCAACTTGAAAGAGGCTTGTCTCCCTTTATGCAACTCAAGAGGTTCTGAGACTTACTCGTTGCCACTCTAGAGGGACCCTGAATTTCCCACCACAACTCGAGAAGAGTCTGTATTTCCCACCACATCTGGAGATGAGGGCCAGTTCTCTGCTTTGACTCTAGAGGAATACCGGCTTTCCCCTCCCACCTCAAGAGGAGGCCTATCTCACCTATTGAAACTCTAGAGGAACCCCGCAGTTCCTATTGCAAGTCAAAAGGACACGGAGTTCCATTTCAACTGGAGATAAGGACTGATTTCCCCACACTGCCTCGAATGGAACCCCAAGTACACCTCACAGCATGAAGGGAGGTCTGACCCTCCTGTTACACCTCTAGGAAAAGCCCAAGTTCCCCACCTGAACTCGACAGGAGGCCTGACACCCCTTTTACAACTTGAGAGGAAAGTGAAACTCCATGCTTTATCACGAGATGAGGCCTGACTCCCTTGACGTAACTCTATAGGAACCCCAAGATCCCTACCACAACTGGAGAGGAGGCCTAAGTTTCCTGCCTCAAACTGAGATGACGCCCTATTCCCCTGCAGCGACTCAAGTGAAATCCCAAGGTGCCCCTCGCAACTTGAACGGTGGCCTGAATTCCCTGAAGCAATGCTAGAGGCTCCCTGAGGTCCCCGTCGCAAGTTGAGAGGAACCCCAAGCTTCTCACCACAACTCAAGAAAAACCATGAGATTCCACCCTTAATGTGAAATCAGGCCCTTTCACATGCAGCACTTTGAGAGTAATTCTGAGTTCCCTCTCGAAACTAGAAAGGATGCTGGAATGCCTTTATGAAATGCAAGAGGTTCCTTGAGATACTCGTTGTAACTCGAGTGGAACCCCGAGTTTCCGGAAACCACTTGAGAAGAGCTCCGTGTTCCCCACCTCATCTCAAGATGAGGGCCAATTCCCCAACTTCGACTTGAGAGGAATCCTGACTTTCCCCTCGCACCTCAAAAGTAGGCCTGTCTCACCTATGGAAACTCGAGAGAAACCCGTATTTCCTGCCACAAGTCGAAGGGACACCGAGTTCCCCCTCAATTGAAGTTAAGGCCTGATTCCCCTGCATTGATTCCCCTTGCACTTCAAGAAGAGGACTGTCTCACCTACTGAAACTCATGAGGAACCCCACAGTTTGTGTCGCAAGTTGAAAGGACATGGAGATACAGCTTATCTAGAAAAAGGCCTAAGTCCCCTGCACCGATTCTCATGGAACCCCGAGTATCCCCTCACAACACGAAGGGAGGTCTGACACACCTGTTGCACCTATAGGAAAAGACCAAGTTCCCCAACTCAACTCTACAGGAGGTCTGACACCCCCTTTACAACTCGAGAGGAAACCGGAGTCCATGCCTCCAACAAGACGAAGCCTGACTCCCCTGTTGAAACTTCATATGAACCCCGAGATCTCTGTTGCAACTAGGGAGGAATCCTGATTTTCCCACCACAACTCGAGATTAGGCCCTTTTACCCTGCAGTCACTAGAGAGGAACACAGATATGCCCCTCGGAACATGAAAGGAGGCCTGACTTTCCTGAGGCAACACGAGAGGTTCCCTGAGGTCCCCGTTGCAACTTGAGAGGAACCCCAAACTTCCCCCCAACTTGATAATCACCACAATATTCACCCCTCAATGTTCAATGATGCTGGATTCCCCTGAAGTGACTCGAGAGCAATCTCATGCCCCCTCTCACAACTGGAAAGGAGACGTGACTTCCCAGGGTCAACACGAGAGATTCCCTGAGGTCCCCATCACAACTCAAGAGGAACCCCAAGCTTCCCGCCACAACTTGAGAAAAGCAATGAGATTTCACCCTCAAAGTGAGATCAGGCCCTTTTCCTCTGCAGCGCCTTGAGAGCAAGCCTGAGTTCCCTCTTGAAACTCAAAAGGAGGCTTGACTCCGTTTGTGCAACTCAAGTGGTTCCCCAAGATATTTGTCGTAACTCAAAAAGAAACCCGAGTATCCCACCACAACATGAGAAGAGCCCGTGTTTGCCAACTCATCTCGAGATGAGGGCAGATTCCCCTGCTTCGACTCGAGAGGAATCCTGACTTCCCCCTCACACCTCAAGAGTAGGCCTGTCTCACCTATTGAACCTCCAGAGGAACCCCTCATTTCCTGCTGCAATTCAAGAGGACACTGATTTCCCATTCACCTCGAGATAAGGCCTGATTCCCCTGCACTGACTCACATGGAACCCCGAGTATCCCCTCACAATGTGAAGGGAGGTCTGACTCCTTTGTTGCACCTCTAGAAAAAGCCCATGTTCCCCGCCTGAACTCTATAGGGGGCCTGACACCCCTTTAACAACTTGAGAAGAAAGTGGAGTTACATGCCTCAACATGAGATGAGGCCCTATTTTCCTGCAATGACTCAAGAAGAAACCTGAGCTGCCCTTCACAACTTGAAAGCAGACTTGACTGCCCTGAGACAACATGAAAGGTTCCCTGAGGTCCACGTCACAACTCGAGAGGAACACCAAGCTTCCTGCTGCAGCTCAACAAAAACCATGAGATTCCTCCCCTCAATGTGACGTGAGGACATTTTGCCCTGCAGCGCCACTAGAGCAATTCCAAGTTCCCTCTCAAAACTCGAAAAGAGGCTTGACTTTATGCAACTCAAGAGGTTCCTGAGATTCCCATCGTAACTCGAGAGGAATCCCAAGGTTCCCACTAAAACCCAGGAAGAGCCCCGTGTTCCCCCACCTCATCTCGAAATGAGGGCAGGTTCTCCTGCTTCGACTCGATAGGAAACCCGACTATCCCCTCATACTTCAAGAGAAGGCATGTCTCACCTATTGAAATTCCAGAGAAACCCCTCGGTTCCTGCCACAATTCAAAAGGACACCAAGTTACCGCTCAGCTCGAGATAGGGCCTGATTCCCCTGCACCGACTTGTATGAAACCCCGAGTACCCCACACAATGTGAAGAGAGGTCTGACTCCCTTGTTGCACGTTTAGAAAAAGCACAAATTCCCTGCCTGAACTCGACAGGAGGCCTGAAAACCCTTTTACAACTCAGAGGAAAGTGGAGTTCCATGCCTGAAAACAAGATGAGGCCTGCCTCCCCTGTTGAAACATGATAGGAACCCTGAGATTCCTGTCGAAACTGGAGAGTAACCCTGAGTTTCCTGCCTCAATTCGAGATGTGGCCCTATTCTCCCGCAGAGACTCAAGAGCAATCCTGTGCACACCCTCACAACTTGAAAGGAGACATGACTTCCCTGAGGCAACACAAGAGGTTCCCTGAGGTGCCCGTTGCAACTCGAGAGGAACCCCAAGCTTCCCACCACAACTCAAGAAAACCACGAGTTTCATGCCTCATTGAGAGATGAAGTCCTTACCCTGGAGCAATCCCGAGCTCCCTCTCGAAACTCGAAAGGAGAACTTGACTCCTTTTATCTCAAGATGTTCCCTGAGATCCCCATCACAACTTGAGAGCAACACTGAGGTTCCCATCACAACTTGCCAAGAGCACCTTGTTCCCCACCTCATCTTGAGATTAGGGCAGATTCCCATGCCTTGTGCTGAGAGGAATCTCCACTTTCCCCTCGCACCCGAAGAATAGGCCTGTCTCACCTGCTGCAATTCCAAAGGAAATATGCGGTTCCCATTGCAGACAGAAAAGACCCTGAGTTGCCATTCAATTTGAAATAAGGTCTAATTCCCCTGCACCAACTCGCATGGAACCATGAGTATACCCTGAAAACACGATGGGAGGTCTGACTCCCCTGTTGCATCTCTAGAAAAAGCCCAGGATCACCACCTGAACTTGACAGGAGGTCTGAAACCCCTTTTAAAACTTCGGAGAAAAGCGGAGTTCCATGCCTCAATATGAGACAAGGCCTGACTTTCCTGTTAAAACTTGATAGGACCACCAAGATCCCTGTCGCAACTAGAGAGGAACACTGAGTTTCCCGCTTCAACTCGAGATGAGACCCTACTCCCCTGCAGCGACTCGAGAGGAATCCCGTGGTGTTCCATCACAATACGAAAGGAGGCCTTACTTCCCTGAGGCAATATGAGAGGTTCCCTGAGGTCCCTGTCACAACTCAAGAGGAACCCAAAGCTTCCTGCCGCAACTCGAGAAACACCACAAGATTCACACCTCAAGGTGAGATGAGGCCTGATTCCCCTGCAGTGAATCCAGAGGAATCCAGGGCTTCCCATCACAACTCGAATGAGACTTGACTTTCCTGAAGCAACACGAGAGGTTCCCTAAGGTCCCAGTCGCAATATGAGAGGAACCCCAAGTATCCCGCTACAACTTGAGAAAATCCATGATATTCCCCCCTCAACGCCAGATGAAGCCCCTTTCCCCTGCAGTGCCTCAAGAGCAATCCCAAGTTCCCTCTCAAAACTCGAAGGGAGGCTTGACTCCCTTTATGCAATTCAAGAGATTCCCCAAGATACCTGTCACAACTCAAAAGGAGCCCCATTTCTCACCACAACTTGAGATGTGACCCGTGTTCACCAGCTCATCTTGAAATGACGGCTGATTCCCCTGCTTTGACTCAAGGGGAATCCCGACTTTCTCCTTGCACCTCAAGGGGAGGCCTGTCTCACCTATGGAAACTCGAGAGGAACACCACCGTTTCTGCCGAAATTCGAAAGGACACAGAGTTCTACCTCAACTCGAGATAAAAACTGATATGCCTGCACCGACTAGAATGGAACCCCGAGTAACCTCTCAAAACACGAAATGAGGTCTGACTCCCCTGCTGCACCTCTAGAAAAAGTCCAGGTTCCCAGCCTCACCTCAACAGGAGTCCTGACACCCCTTTTAAAACTCCAGAGGAAAACGCAGTTCCATGACTCAAAACAAGACGAGGCCTGAATCCCCTGTTGAAACTTGATAGGAACCCCGAGATCCCTGTGGAAACTGGAGAGGAACACTGAGTTTTCCACCTCTACTCGAGATGAGCCCCTATTACCTTGCAGCAACTCGAGAGGAATCCCGAGGTGCCCCTCACAAGTTGAAAGGAGGCCAAACTTCCCTGATGAAACATGAGATGTTCCATGAGGTCCATGTCACAACTCAAGAGGAACTGAAAGCTTCCCGTCTCAACTCATGAAACACCAGGAGATGCCCCCTCAATGTGAGATGAGGCTCGATTACCCTGCAGTGACTTCAGAGCAATCCCACGCTCCCCCTGGCAACTCCAAAGAGGACTTGACTTCCGCAATAACAACACGAGAGGTTCCCAGAGGTCTCTGTTGCAACTCAAGAGGAACCCCAAGCTTCCCGTTTCAACTCCAGAAAAACCACTGAATTCAAATCTCAACGCGAGAAGAAGCACTTTCCCGTATAACGCCTCGACAGCAATCCCAATTTCCCTCTCAAAGGGAAAGGGAAGGAGGCTTGACACCCTTTAAGCAACACAAGATATTTCCCGAGATACCTATTGCCAGTAGAGGGGAACCCTGAGTTTCCGACCACAATTCGAGAGCGCCCCATGGTCCCCACCTCATCTTGAGATGAGGGCCAATTCTCCCACCTTGACACGAGAGGAATCCTGACTTTCCCCTTGCACCTCAAGTGGAGGCATTTTCCACCTATTGAAACTCGAGAGGAATCCTGTGATTCTGCCGAAATTCTACAGGACACTGAATTCCCACTCAAATCGAGACAAGGACTGATTTCCCTGCACGGACTCAAATGGAACCCCGAGTACCCCATCACAACACAAAGGGAGGTGACTCCCCTGTTGCACCTAAAAAAAAAGCCCAAGTTCCCGGCCTCAACTCAACAGGAGGCCTGACACCCCTTTTACAACTTGAGAGGAAAACGGAGTTCCATGCCTCAAAACGAGATGAGGCCTGACTCCCCTGTTGAAACTTGATAGGAACCCTGAGATCCCTGTAGAAACTGGAGAGGAACCCTGAGTTTCCCACCTTCACACGAGATGAGGCCCTATTCACCTGCAGCGAATCGAAAGGAATCCCGAGGTGCCAATTGCAACTTGAAATGAGGCCACTTACCTGAGGCAACATGAGAGGTTCCCTGATTATACTGTCACAACTAGAAAAACACAAATCTTCCCTCTGCAACTTGAAAAAAACCAGGAGATACCCCCCTCAATGTGAGATGAGGCCCAATTCCCTGTAGTGACTCGAAAGCAATCCAGTGCTCCCCCTTGCAACCCAAGAGGAGACTTTACTTTCCTGAGGCAAAAAGAGAGGTTCCCTGAGGTCCTCATTACAACTCCAGAAGAACCCAAGGCTTCCTGCTGCAACTTGAGAAATACCACGAGATTGGCCCATCAATGCAAGATGAGGCCCTTTTTCCTGCAACACCTTGAGAGCAATCCCGAGTCCACTATCAAAGCTTGAAAGGAGGCTTACTCCTTTTATGCAACTCAAAAAGTTACCCTAAATACTTGTCACAACTCAAAAGTAACCCCATGTTTACAACACCAACTCAAGAAGGGCCTGTGTTCCTCACCTCATCTCGAGATGAGGGCCGATTACCCAGATTCGACTTTAGAGGAATCCCGACTTGCCCTTCACTTCTCAAGAGGAGGCCTGTCTCACCTATTGAAACTTGAGAGGAATCCCATGGTTCCTGCCATGAGTTGAAAGGACACCAAGTTCCACCTCAACTTGAGATAAAAACTGATTTCCCTGCACAGACTCAAATGGAACCCAGAGTAGCCCCTCACAACACAAAAGGAGGTCTGACTCATCTGTTGCACCTCTAGAAAAATGCCAAGTTCCCCAGCTCAACTCAACAGGAGGCCTAAAACCCCATTTAAAACTCGAGAGGACAGCAGAGTTCCATGACTCAACAGGAGGTTAGGGCAGACTCCCCTGTTGAGACTCAATAAGAACCCTGAAATCCCTATAGCAAGCAGAGAGGAAACCTGAGTTTCCCTCCTCAACTCGAGATGAGGCCCTGTTCCCCTGCAGCAACTCAAGAGGAATCTCGAGGTGCCCCCTTGTAACATTAAAGTGGTCTGATTTCCTTGAGGCAACGTGAGAGGTTCCCTGACATCCTCACTGGAACTCCAGAGGAACCCAATGCTTCCCTCAGCAACTCGAGAAACACCATGAGATTACCCCTTCAAAGTGAGATGAGGCCCAAATCCCCTGCAGTGACTTGAGAGCAATCCCGTGCTCCCCCTCATAACCTGAAAGGAGACTTGACTTCCCTGAAGCAACATGAGAGGTTCCCTGAAGTTCCCTTCACAACTGGAGAAGAACCCCAAGCTTACTGCTGCAACTCGACAAAAATCACGAAATTCCTGCCTCAACGTGAGATGAGTCCCTTTTCCCCTGCAGTGCTTCAAGAGCAAACCAGATTTCCCTCTTGAAACTCGCAAGGAGGCTTGAATCTCTCTATGAATCTCAAGAGATTTCCCAAGATACCCATTGCCACTTGAGAGTAACCCCTAGGTTTGCACCACAACTTGAGATGTGCCCTGTGTTCACCACATCATCTCGAGATGGGGGCTGATTTCCCTATTTCGAATCAAGAGGAATCCTGACCTTCCCCTCGTACCTCAAGGGAAGGCCTGTCTCACATATTGAAACCCAAGAGGAACCCCAGGCTTCCTGCCACAAGCCGAAACGAAACTGAGTTCCCACTCAGTTCCTGATAAAAACCAATTCCCCTTCACTGAATGGAACCATGAGTATCCCCTAACAACACAGGGGAGGTCTGTCTCCCTGTTGTACCTCTAGAAAAAGTCCAAGTCCCCAGGTCAACTCGACAGGAGGCCTGACAACTCATTTACAAGTCAAGAAGAAAGTGGAATTTCATGCCTAAACCCAAGATGAGGCCTGACTCCTCTGTCGAAACTCGGTAGGGACCACGAGATCCCTGTCTCAGCTGAAGAGAAACACTGAGTTTCCCGCCTTCACATGAGATGAGGCCCTATTCCTCTGCAGCTACTTGAAAGCAATCCTGAGGGCCAATGGCAACTGGAAAGGAGGCCTGACTTCCCTGAGGCAACATAATAGGTTCTCTGGAGACACTCTCGCCACTAGAGAAAACAGAAAGTTTCCTGCCGCAACTCGAGAAACACCATGAGATTCCCCCCTCAATGCAGATGAGATGAGACCCGATTCCCCTGCAGTGTCTTGATAGCAATCCTGCACTCCCCCTCGCAACATGAAAGGAGACCTGGCTTCCTTGAGGCAATATGAGAGCTTCCCTGAGATCCCCGTCACAACTCTTGAGAAGAACCCCAAGCTTACTGCCATAACTCAAGAAAAACCAAGTATTTCCACTCAAGGCATAATGAGGCCTTGTTCCAATGCAGCTTCTCCTGAGGAATCTCGAGATGCCCCTCAGAACTTGAAAGGAGTCCTGACTTCCCAGAGCCAACATATGAGGCTCCCTGAAGTACCTGCCATAACTCGAGAGGAACCCCAAGCTTCCTGCTGTAACTTGAGAAAAACCATGACATTCCACCTCAACGCGAAATGAGGCCCTATTCCAATGCAGCTCCTCCTGGGGAATCCTGAGATGCCCCTTGAAACTTGAAAGGAGGTCTGACTTCCCAAAGGCAACACACAAGGCTCCCTGAGGTACCACCGTAACTTGAGAAGAACCCCAAGAATTTCACTGCTTCTCGAGAAAAACCATGAGATACCCCCCTCAATGCGAGATGAGGCCCTTTTCCCCTGCAACGCCTCGAGAGCAATCCCGAGTTCCGTCCCGATACTCAAAGGAGGCTTGACTCCCTTTATGCAACTCAAGATGTTCCAGGAGGTTTACGTCGTCACTTGAAAGGAGCCCGAGTTTACGACCAGAACTCGAGATGGGGCCTGTGTTCCCCACCTCATCTGGAGATAAGGGCCGATTCCCCTGCCTCGATTCGAGAGGAATCCCGACTTTACCCGGGCACCTCGAGAGGAGGCCTGTCTCACCTATCGAAACTCGAGAGGAAACCCTTGGTTCCTGCCACAAGACAAAAGGACACCGAGGTCCCCCTCCACTCGAGATAAGGCCTGATTCCTCAGAACCACTCAAATGGAACCCCAGTAGGCCCTATCAACATGAATGGAGGTCTGACTTGCCTGTTGCACCTCTATAAAAAGCACAGGTTCTCCGCCTAAACTCGACAGGAGGCCTGACAACCCTTTTACAACTCGAGAAGAACGTGGAGTTCCATGACTCAACATGAGATGAGGCCAGACTCACATGTTGAAAGTCGATAGGAACCCCAAAATCCCTGTTGTAAGTGCAGAGGAACCCTGAGTTTCCCTTCTCAAATTGAGATGAGGCCCTTTTCCCCTGCAGTGCCTCGAGAGCAATCCAAATTTCCCACACAAAACTCAAAAGGAGGCTTGGATCCCTTTATGATACTCAAGAGGTTCCCCGAGATATCCATTGCAGTGACTCGATAGCAATCCTATGCTCCCCCTCACAACAGGAAAGGAGATTTGACTTCCCTGAGGCAATACAAGAGGTTCCCTGAGATCCTCGTGTCAACTCGAGAGGAACCCCAAGCATCCCACTGTAACTCAAGAAAAACCACGACATACCCACCTCAAAGTGAGATGAGGCCTTTTTCTCCTGCAATGCCTCGAGAGTGAGAGAGTCATTTCCTAGGCAGGTTGATAAGAAGTGTGGGGTCCCCAAGGAGAGAGGGGTCTGGAATTTTCAGGAATTCAAGAAAGGACAAACTTTTTTTCCCCTCTATATCCCTTAGGATTATATAACAATAATGTATCCTGCTTGAGGACAGTCTCTGGAAAGAACATTCTGGCTAATCGTGGTATCTTAAAATGTAAATTATGGAAATAGGTCTAGTGAGGTCTTTACAACCTCCAGACATTCTTTTAATTCATGGTAATAACTAATGGGAGTGTGTAAATAACTCTATTGCTAACACTAGCAAGGGGGTACTCTTTATGCCCCCTTCTGATGCCTATGTCAGAAGCTTTCTCCATCTCCTTTATAGTTTAATAAAACCTTATGACACAAGGCTCTGAGAGATCAAGCCTCGTCTCTGGCCCCAGATTGAATTCTTCTTCTTCTGAGGCCAAGGATCCTGGCATCTTTTCATGGTTCAGCAACAGCCTTTTATCCTGGGGGCTCATTTGGGATTCTTCAGGACAAGGTAAGGATGCTTGCTTAGAGCTCTAGTTCTTTGTTCTCCTAGCGAACGAACACGTTTTCTGCTGTACTTTACTAACTCTATGGTGTGCTTGAGTGAATGAATGAAATATCCTGTGCAAAGCAAGTGAGGAGCCCTGCTCTGCAGTTCTGTGGTGACCTCATATGGCTTATGGCAGAAACCCGTCAGGGGTTTATATCGACCTGCCAATGCCAAGAGGCACTCAATGTCTCCTTCGGGGACCGACAAGAAATGGGCAAAGTATGTGGACCGAACTCTCCTTTCTTGGTCAAACGTTTTGGTCCCTTTGACCATTTCATAACTCCTCAGGAATTAGAAGTACTAACCTAATCTGTTGCATCATAGACTTCCAAGGGACTTGTGATCTATGCTGTTACCGTGTACTGTTACTTAGATCCCAAACTTGGATTGGTAGTCAGGAAGCACCTAGCCTGGCTAGGCATCCAAAGTTCAGCAGCTAGATGGAGCTCTAGCTCCAAGAGCCTCTCTGAGGTTAAAGGTTACTCAGATTGGAACTACAATGGGTTTTTTTTTTTTTTTTTCCCCCTTTGGTAGTGCTGGCTCTTAGTGGATAAGAGGAGGCTCTTATACTGGTGTGGTGATGCTTGGAAGGAACATTTCAGTTTTATGTTCATACCAGTCTTATTGTGGTCAGGAATATACTCAAGGTCATGCCCAGGCCCTCAGGTGATGAATGTTTCTCCCAGTGGTCTTAGCCTGGGAGGCATTCCGGAAGGCTACTCTGATTGCACCTCAGGTGGCATCAGAGGCAAGCAAGGTTTTAATGGTGAGGAGCTGGACATTAGTCAGGGATGCCATCAGGTCTACCCCTGTTGCATCCCCACACCGTCTTGGTGGTAGACCCGGGAGGGATGAGTATGGCGCCTGTGTCAGTAAGGGATGGACTAAGTCTGACCAGGAAAGAAAAGCTTTGGTGTAAAGGCTGTCTACACCCCCAATTAGAGCAGGGAGGGATGCCTCCGGTAGAAAGAGGGTGCTGGTCACTTTTTTTTCTCTCTTACAGATGGGAGCTAACAATTCCAGCCTCACTCCTTTGAGTGAGGAGTCAGTGAGGAATCCCTGAAAAACTGGGATAGATTTGATCCCCAGGGCTTAAAGAAGACACACCTGGCCTTCCTATGTGATAGTGCATAGCCATGGCATCCATTGGAGGACAGCAAACAGTAGCCAGTTGGAGGGTCTCTTAAGTATAATACTGTTTTACAATTACACCGATTCTGTAGAAAACAAGGGAAATGGGTAGAAGTAGCATAGGTGTTGCCCTTTTCTCTCTGCGAAATATGCCAGACTTATGTCCTAAGGGTAAAGATTTGGGTGTGACTCCTTCAGCTCCCTTCTGTCCTCCTACTTTGCTAAATGAGATGGAGGACAGGAGACAAAGAGATAAAGAAAAGCAAGTTTCTCCAATTTATCCTGGGGATTATATGCACAGAGCATCCAGAGAGACTAAGGAACAGCCACATAAGCTGTTTCCTCTTCATGAAGCACCCACCGGGAGAAATAATCAGTCTATGAGAGTTAATAAGCCTTTTTCTTATCAAGAAATACAAAAAAATCAAGGAGGATCTGGGAGACTATTTAGAGGAACTGGAAAAATATATTAGAGCTTTTAAAGATGTTACTCTGCTTTATGACATTAATTGGAAGGGCGTGATGTACATCTCGGGACAAAAGCTGACTCCTGACTCATAGACTCAAGTTTTGGGAAAAGCGGTTCCTTATGGAGATGAATGGTTTAGTAATGAACAAGCGGGGAAGAGGGAGGATGAGATAACCGCCCTCCCCACTGGAAATCAGGCAGTCCCAACCACAGAACCAGACTGGGACTACAGCACAGCTAAAGGAAGATGGGATCAGAGTCATTTTGTCAGATGTATTCTTGAAGGACTCAGGCAAGCACATGCTAAACCTTTAAACTATGGCAAAGTGGCAAACATAGAACAAGAGTAGAAGGAAGCTCCTGATAAATTCCTAGGTAGACTGAGAGAAGCCCTTTCGCAGATTCACTGAGATTGATCCTGAAAGTGAAGAGGGAAAAGTGATCTTAAAGGACAGATTTCTCACTCAGTTGGCTTCAGATACCTGCCATAAGCTATTGAAATGGGCACATGGACCAAATTAGTCTTTAGATAATCTGTTACAACTGGCTCAGACAGTCTATCATGGTAGGGAATATGAGGAAAAGAAAGAAAGGCAGAAAAAGACAAAGGAATGAGGGAAGCCCTCGAAATGGCTATGAGAACCGTTTTTAAATAGCCTGAGAAAAATGCCCAGAGGGATCCAGGTGAAAAGGGACGGGCTTGCTATTAATGTGAAAAGGAGGGGCACCTCAAGCAGGATTGCCCTCAGGCATCTAAGCCACCCCGGTTCCATGTCCCGTCTGCAAAGGACCACACTGGAAGAGAGATTGCCCCTAGAAGCGTAGGTTTCAGGGGTCGGACTCTCAAGACAATCAGGATTGAAGGTGCCCAGGGGTCCCCACACAAGCTCCCATCCTAATTACACCTGAGGAACCTTGGGTATTAATAACTGTGGGGGTCCAATCCACTGATTTCCTTTTAGACACTGGGGCAACTTACTCTGTGCTTACTGAAGCCCCTGGCCCACTTTCTTCCCCATCTGCTTCTGTAATGGGACTGTCCAGACCAGCCAAAAGGTATTACTTCAGTTGTTCTTTAAGCTATAACTGAGACACTGTACTATTTTCACACAAGTTTCTGATTGTGCCAGAGTCTCCCTCACCACTTTTGGTGATGGATATACTGAACAAGGTCCATGCTTCTGTTTTCATGAATATGGAGCCCTCATTTTCTCTCCCTTTAATTGAACAAAATGTAAATCCTAGAGTATGGGCTGATGGAAAAATCTATTGGTCGAGCACAAAATGCTATTCCTGTAGTTGTCAAGCTCAAAGACCCGCACTTATTTCCATATAAGAAGCAGTATCCACTGAAACCTGAGGTTAAGGAAGGGTTAAAACCCATCATCGAAAATTTAAAGGAGCAGGGACTATTAATTTCCTGTGACAGTCAATGCAACACTCCTATTTTGGGGTATAAAGAAATCAAATGGTAAATGGAGACTAGTTCAAGATTTACAAATAATAAATGAGGCTGTAGTTCTTTACACCGATGGTGCCTCATCCTTATATTCTATTGTCCGAAATTCCTGAACAAGCCAAATATTTCTCAGTAATTGATTTAAAAGATGCCTTCTATTCAGTGCCTTTGGTGGAGGAAAGTCAATTTCTATTTGCCTTTGAGGACCCTATGCAGCCAGTTTCTCAGTTAACCTGGACAGTTTTGGCCCAGGGATTTCATGACAGTCCTCACTTATTTGGACAAAGTTTGTCACAGGATCTACAAAACTTTAATAGCTCCGAAGCGGTGGTGTTACAATATGTAGATGATATTTTGCTCTGTGCTGAGACAGAGGAAGCTTGTTCAGGAGCCTCAGAAGACTTCTTAAACCTTCTGGCAGGCTTCAGATAGAAGACATCAAGAGAAAAGGCTCAGCTTTGTCAACAATTTGTTAGATATCTGGGCCTAATCGTTTCAGAAGGGACTAGGGCCATAGGCTCCGAGAGAATTAAACCTATACTAAATCATCCCCTACCTATGACTTTGAGACAATTGAGAGGATTTTGGGGAATTACAGGCTACTGTCACATTTGGATTCCAGATTATGGGGAACTTGCCCGGCCTTTATATAAACTTATAGCTGAAACTCAGCAGGCCCAAACCAACAAACTGGTTTGGTCTCCAGATACTCAAAAGGCTTTTATGCGCCTTCAGACTGCTCTCCTGTAAGCTCCAGCTCTGAGCTTCCTCACAGGATCGGAATTTAATTTATTTGTCGCTGAAAGAAAAGGTATGGCCTTGGGAGTTTTGACACAACCCCGGGGGGCTCACCAGCAACCTATTGCTTATCTAAGCAGAAAATTAGATGCAATTTCACATGGGTGGTCCCACTGCCTAAGAATAATTGGGGCAGTGGCTTTATTAGCACCTGAAGCTTTAAAAATAATTAATGGATGAAACCTTATTGTACTGACGTCTCTTGATGTGAGTGGAATCTTAAATTCTAAGGTTAATATTTGGATGACAGACAGTAGGCTTCTTAAATATCAGTCATTTTTGTTAGAAGGACCAGTAACTAAGCTTAAAGTTTGTGGAAAAATAAATCCTGCCACTTTCCTTCCTGAGAAGGAAAATGAAACACCTGATCACGATTGTTCCCAATTCCTAACTTTAAACTATGCATCTTGGGAAGATCTAATGTATAGCCCATTAGACAATCCTGACATGGAAATATTTACAGATGGCAGTTCTTTGTTCGTGATGGAAAGCATAAAGCAGGTTATGCCGTGGTGACTGCTGAACAGGTTTTAGAAGCAAAATCTCTCTCCTAGGGAACCAGTGCTCAGTTAGTGGAGCTTGTGGCTCTGACACGAGCTCTAGAGTTAAACAAAAGCAGCGGGTAAATATCTACTCTGATTCTAAGTCAGCTTATTTGACTTTACATGCTCATGCTGCAATATAGAAAGAAAGACAGTTTAAAACAGCAACAGGAAAAGGGGAAAGGGAAGTTGCTCAGTCATGTCCGACTCTTTGCGACCCCATGGACTGTAACCTACCAGGCTCCTCTGTCCATGGGATTGTCCAGGCAAGAGTACTGGAGTGGGGAGTGCCGGGAGCTGGCGAGAGACATTCCGCTCGTGACAAAGGTCATGAGGAAGGAGGCTCGGCATACACAAAGGCGGGATCGAGCCTCGGGAGTCTCCCCGGATATTCTCGAGCATCTTCCCCCAAAAAACCAGAGTCTGCCTACTTTATTGCTTTGTGCTCTCACCTCTGACTTTACTGGGGGCTGTCCCCCACCGCCATCTCGCTCTCTCTGTCAAAGAGTTAACTTACAGCTCCAACTAATAAAGTTCCTGGGCAATTAGGAGTGTTTAAATCCAAACCCCTCAGATGGCTCTCTAACTCGCCTGACAAGTTTACCCGGACTCCTACAGCTATGCATACAATTGTTTACAGTCTCCCAGCCTCGAGAGGCACAGGAAGTTTAAGATATTCAAATAGCTTAGAACTTCTCAGAGAGTTAGAAACTGTCAGAATAAACTAGTAAAAGATTTCATTGATGAGCCAATGCTTGTTGCCAAGTTTTCACATCCCCTGAATTATATCCTTGAATGTGTATTAATTAATACGGTTGGTATGTAGAAAAAATAAGTAGTGGCCTTGGTGTTAGTAACTTTAGACCCTTAAGGTAATAAATTCTTTCCTTTGTTGTAAACCCATTACACATCCGCCCTATAGGAAGGCAATTTTATCTTCGGAAGATGGCGCCAAACCTTAAAATAATTACTCTTAGAGAAAATAAGTCTTTGTTGATAAGTCCTTGTCAAGAGTCATAAAATGTTAATGGGCCTTCTGGCCAGAAGATGATGTAAATCACCTAAACCATTTGTATACGATAAATTTGCAAGAAAGAAACCCTGGTTTTTGATAAGGATCAAAACCTGCTGACTTTGCATCTCCTATTATCCTCTATGTGTAACTTAGGGTATATAAACCCCTGTTAAAAATAAAGCTACGGGCCTTGCTCACCAACGCTTGGTCTCCCCATGTCATTCTTCCTTTTAACTTCTGGCTGAAGTCTCCATCTGGAGCGCAGATATCCTCTGAAGACCCACTCGAGAAGGTGTCTAAGGTGGGGCACTTTCCGCTATTCGAGAGGGCGCCTGTGGCCTCCGTGGTCAGAGCTAACCTGGTGTCACGGGTTATATTGATTTTCCATGTAAACCAAGCTACTCAGCCTCTTTTCTCCACTGAATTTTCCTACTGAGCTATCCTCATTCTATTACTCTTTATATCTCTAATTACCATTTGAATAGGTCGCCGACGCCGTCTCCCCTTCAAATACCCTGGATCAGCCAGGGCTAGACCCCAGCAGGGGAGAACCTATTAAACATTTCAGAGAGATTGAGAGACTTTTAATTACTATATATTGTCTAAAGAAGTAGCTGTTATGCATTGCAAAGGACACAACAGGGATGGGAGTAAAGTAGCAGCTGAAGGTAATCAGCTGGCTGACTGCCAAGCCAGAAAAGCAGCACTGTATGAAATCCCTTCACTACAGACGCCTTTGATCTGGAGACGTCCTGTGGAACAGGAAAAACCACAATATACTGAGGAAGAATTAGAAAGATATGAGAAAAGGGGAGCAAAGATTACTGATAAAGGATGGTTACAGTCTTAGGATAATTCCTGAAAATGCTCAGTAGAAAATTCTAAAGGGTTTATACCAGAGTTTTCATTTGGGAGCAGAGAGTACTTACCAGATGGCTTCTCATTTGTTTGAAGGTAAAAATATAATGAAAACTTTAAAGAACATTATCAAAAGGTGTGATGTTTGTCAGAAAAATAACCAAAAGACCAAAAAGCTAGCAAAATCTGGATTACAACAAAATGGAAAGTATCCTGGAGAGGACTGGGAAATTGATTTTACTCATATGCCAAAAGCTAATGGGTATTCTTGCTTACAAGTTTGGGTGGATACTTTTACTGGATGGATTGAGGCTTTTCCCTGTCATAGTGAACAGGCTAAGAAAGTTATAAAGAATTTAACCCATGAAATTATCCCCAAGTTTGGGCTGCACGGAGCCTTCAGATCGACAATGGCTCCACCTTTAAAGCTGCTGTAACTCAGTGGGTATCTAAAGCTCTAGGAATAGAATATCACTTACACTGTTCCTGGAGACCCCAATCCTCAGGAACGGTTGAAAAAGCTAATAACATTATCAAAAGACATCTATGCACATTAACTCAAGAGACGCAGGACAATTGGATTAAAGTCCTACCCATAGTTATAATGAGGGCTCAAACTGCCCCCCAAAAGGAGGGCCTGTCCCCCTTTGAATGTATTTATGGAAGGCCTTTCTTATGAACAGACATTGCTATAGACCCTGAAGCCTTAGAATTAACTAGTTATGTTACTCAGCTCTCAGCTTTTCAACAAGCATTAACAGAACTCCAGGAGATGACTCCTGACCCAGCTTATGAGACAAGCAAGCCTCTATTTGAACCAGGAACCAAGGTCTCATAAAAACATTGGGGTCTGGGGGCCCATCCCTTGAACCCCTTTGGGAAGGCCCTTACCAGGTTATTCTTTCTTCTCCCACAGCTGTCAAAGTGCCAGGAATTGATCCGTGGGTACATCACACTCGAGTTAAGAGGTGGCAACCTGACCAGAACTAAGTAACTTCATTTTATGTCTTTACTTTCTATGCTCTGACTTTGTACTTTTCAGATGGGCCTGATAAACTATGTGAGCCCACTTCTGTTGACTTAAAAAATCCTGAGTCTGCCGTTTGATCCTCAAGACAATGCCTTCCTGTCCTGGGCTCACTCCTACACTGAATTTTATAATCAGTCTAACTGCTGGGTCTGCAGAGCACTCTCCTCTTAATCAGTGGAAGGCTTCATGTGGTGGACATCTCCACTTCAAGGAAAAGACTTTCTAAAAGTCTGAAAATACCTTCAACAACAATCACATGTGATGCCTCTTCTTAAACTGATGACAACTAACAACCTTAAGATGGACTGATGTAACTATGGACATAATGAGACTTTTCACTTTGATTTTAACTTGGTTTAATGACTATTTTGCCTTGCATCTGTAACTGTATAATGGGGTTTTCTAACCATCTAAAAGCTTTTAATTTACAAATGGTTGTCCAAGCTCCTATGAGTGCCACAGCCTCCTCCAGCTATTACGTGGGGCTCCTGGATCAGATACCCTCAATATAGGGGTTAAGAGAATATGTTGCCTCAGCAATTTAGGGACCATGTCCCTAAACAGCAGGAAGTAGTTATGGAATGAAAACGACACTCCTTTCCCTGGGCAAATTAATTCTCCTAAAAGAAAAGGGAGGAATGGGAGAGTCATTTCCCAGGCAGGTTGGTAAGAAGCCTAGGGGTCCCCAAGGAGAGAGTGGTCTGGAATTCTCAAGCAGGAAGGAAGGACAAACTTTTTTCCCCTCTACATTCCTTGGGATTATATAACAATAATGTATCCTGCTGAGGACAGTCTCTGGAAAAAAACCCTTTGGCTAATCCTGGTATCTTAAAATGTAAATTATGGGAGTAGGTCTAGTGAGGACTTTACAACCTCCAAACATTCTTTTGATTCACTGTAATAACTAATTGCAGAGTATATAACTCTATTGCTAAAACTATCAAGGGGGTACTCTTCCTGTCCCCTTCTGATGCCTATGTCATAAGCTTTCTCTATCTCTGAGCCATCAAGAGATTGCTATTGATCTGAGCGATCAAGCTCTGAGGGGTCAAGCCTCGTCTCTGGCCCCTGATTGAATTCTTCTCCTCTGCAAGCCAAGAATCATGGGGTCTTCTCATGGTTCAGCAACAACCTTTCAAGAGAAATCCCCAGCTCAGTCTCAATACTTGAAAGGAGGCTTGACTCCCTTTATGCAATTCAAGATATTCCCCAAGATACACATCACCACTCGATAGGAGCCCCAGTTTATGACCACAACTCGAGAAGGGCCCTGTGTTCCACACCTCATCTGGAGATGAGAGCCGACTCCCTTGCTTCAATTCAAGAGATATCTGGACTTTACTCTCGCACCTCGAGAGAAGGCCTGTCTCACCTACAGAAACTAGAGAGGAAACCCTCGGTTCCTGCTGCAAGACAAAAGGGCAACGAGTTCCCCCTCAACTCGAGATGAGGCCTGATTTCCCAGCACCAACTGGACTGAAACCCAGAGTAGACCCTCACAACATGAAGGGAGGTCTGGCTTGCCTGTTACACCTCAATAAAAGCACAAGTTCCCCGCCTCAACTCAACAGGAGGCTTGACACCCCTTTCCAACTCGAGAGGAAAGAGGATTTCCATGTTTCAACAAGAGATGAGGCCAGACTCACATGTTGAAACTCGATTGGAACCCCCAAATTCCTGTTGCAAGTAGAGAGGAAGCCAGAGTTTCCCTCCTCACTTGAGATGAGGCCCTGTTCCCCTGCAGTGACTTGAGTGGAATCCCGAGGTTCCCCTTGCAACTTGAAAGGAGACCTGACTTCTCTGAGGCACCATGAGAAATTACCTGATGTCCACGTCTCAACTCGAGAGGAACACAAAGCTTTCCACTGCAACTAAAGAAAAACCATGATATAGCCCCCTCAATGTGAGATGAGGCCTGATTCCTCTGCAGTGACATGAGAGCAATCCCACACTCCCACTCGCAACTCGAAAGGAGGCTTGACTTCCCTGAGGCAACACAAGAGGTTCCCTGCTGTCCCCATCTCAACTCGAGAGGAACTCAAAGCTTCCCGCTGCAACTCGAGAAAAACCACGAGATACCCACCTCAATGCAAGATGAGGCCCGATTCCTCTGCAGTGACACAAGAGCAATCCCACGCTCCCACTTGCAACTTGAAAGGAGGCGTGATTCCCTGAGGCAACATGAGAGGATCTCTGGACACACTCTTGAAACTATAAAAAACAAAAAGCTTCCTGCCACAAATCGAGAAACACAACGAGATTCACCCCTCAATGCGATATGAGGCCCCTTTCCATGCAGTGCCTCCAGAGAAATCCATATTTCCCATGCGAAACTCGAAAGGAGGCTTGAATCCCTTTATGATTCTCATGAGGTCCCCCAAGATACCCATTGCAATGGAGAATAACTCCCACCTCAACTCGAGATGTGCCCCGTGTTTCCCACATCATTTCTAGATGGGGGCCGATTACCCTGTTTCGACTCGAGAGGAATCTTGACTTTCCCCTCGCACCTCAAGGGGAGGGCTGTCTCATATATTGAAACTCGAGAGGAACCCAGGGCTTCCTGCTGCGTGTCAAAATGACACCAAGTTCCCACTCAACTCACGATAAAAATCGATTCCCCTGCACCGATTGAATGGAACCATGAGTATCCCCTCACAACACGAAGGGAGGTCTGACTCCCCTGTTGCACCATTAGACAAAGCCCAAGTTTCCCGCCTCAACTCAACAGGAGGCCTGACAAGCCTTTTACAACTTGAGAAGAAAGTGGAGTTCCATGACTCAACACGAGACGAGTCCCCTTTTGAAACTCGTTAGGAGCCCCGAGATCCCTGTGGCAACTGGAGAAAAACACTGAGTTTCCCACCTTCACACGAGATGAGGCCCTATTCCCCTGCAGCTACTTGAAAGCAATCCTGAGGGCCAAAGGCAACTTGAAAGCAGGCCTGACTTTCCTGAGGCAACATGAGAGGTTCTCTGGAGACACTGTTGTCGCTAGAGAAAACACAAAGCTTTCTGCCGCAACTCGAGAAACACAACGAGATTCCTCCCTCCCTCAATGAGAGATGAGCCCTGATTCCCCTGTAGTGACTTGATAACAATCCTGCACTCCCACTCACAACAAGAAAGGAGACTTGACTTCCCTGAGGCAATACGAGAGGTTCTGTGAGATCCCCGTCGCAACTCAAGAGGAACCCCAAGCTTACCGTGGTAACTCGAGAAAAACCACGACATTCCCCCCCCCCGCCCCCAACGCGAAATGAGGCTCTATTCCACTGCAGCGCCTCCTGAGGAATCCCGAGATGCCCCTCAAGACTTGAAAGGAGGCCTGACTTCCCAGAGGCAACACACGAGGATCCCTGAGGTACCCACCATAACTTGAAAGGAACCCCAAGCTTCCCGCCATAAATCAAGAAAAGCCAAAAGATACCCCACCCCTCAATGCAAGATGAGGCCCTTTTCCCCCTGCAATGCCTCGAGAGCAAGCCCGAGGTCCATCTTGATACTCGAAAGAAGGCTTGATTCCCTTTATGCAACTCAAGATGTTCCCCGAGATACATGTTGCCACTCAACAGGATCCCGAGTTTACGACCACAATTCGAGAAGGGCCCTGTGTTCCCCACCTCATCTCGAGAAGAGGACAGATTCCCCTGCTTCAATTCGAAAGGAATCCCGAGGTGTCCCCTGCAACGTGGATGGAGGCCTGACTTCCCTGAAAAAAACACGAAGGCTCCCTGAGGTCCCCTTGGCAAGTCAAGAGGAACCCCAAGCTTACTATTGCAACTCAGGTAAAACCACGAGATTCCTCACTCAAGGTGAGATGAGGCCCTGTCCCCTGCAGCAGTTCGAGAGTAATCCCGAGTTCCCTTTTGAATCTAGATAGGAAGCTGGAATTCCTTCATGCAACTCAAGAAGTTCCACGGGATACCCACGTAATTCAAGTGGAACCACGAGTTTCCTGTCACAACTCGAGAACAGTCCTGTTTTCCCCACCTCGTCTCGAGATGAGGGTCAATTCCTCAGCTTAGACTCGAGAGGAATCCCGACTTTCCCCTTGCACCTCAAGAAGAGGCCTGTCTCACCTACTGAAACTCATGAGGAACCCCGCAGTTTGTGCCACAAGTCTAAAGGACACCTAATCTTGAAAAAAAGCCTGAATCCCCTTCACCATTTCGCATGGAACCCCGAATATCCCCTTACAACATGAAGGGAGGTCTGACTCACCTGTTTCACTTCTAAGAAAAGCCCAAGTTCCCTGCCTCAACTCGACAGGAAGCCTGACATCCCCTTTACATCTCGAGAGGAAGCCAGAGTCCATGCCTCAAATGAGATGAGGCCTGTCTCCCCTGTTGAAACTTGGTAGAAACCCAGAGGTCCCTCTTGCAATTGGGGAAGAACCCTAAGGTTCCTGCCTCAACTCAGGTTAGGCCCTATTCCACTGCAGCCACTAGGAGTAATACTTATGTGCCCCTCAGAACTTGAAAGGAGGCCTGACTTCCCTGATGCAACGTGAGAGGTTCCCGGAGGTCTTCGTCTCAACTCTAGGGGAACCCCAAACTTCCCTCTGCAGCACGATAATCACCACGAGTTTCACTCCTCCATGCAAGATGAGGCCCAATTCCCATCAGTGACTCGAGAGCAATCCCCTGCTCCCCTTCCCAATTCGAATGGAAACTTGATTTCCCTGAGGCAAGAGGAGATGTTTCCTGAGGTCCCCGTGACAACACAAGAGGAACACCAAACTTCCTGCCCCAACTCGGGAACAACCTCAGGATTCCACCTTCAACACGATATGAGGCCCTTTTCCCATGCAGCGCCTTGAGAGCAATCCTGAGTTCACTCTTAAAAGTTGAAAGGAGGGCTTCACTCCATTTTATGTAACTCAAAATGTTTCCCGA
Source organism: Bos javanicus (assembly GCF_032452875.1). NCBI lineage: Eukaryota > Metazoa > Chordata > Mammalia > Artiodactyla > Bovidae > Bos > Bos javanicus. The sequence continues at coordinate 678,318 of NC_083894.1, forward strand.
AATACCCAGAGCAACTCTGGAGAAACACCAGGATTCCTACCAAGAGTGGAGAACAGCACCATCTTCCCCACCTTATCTGGAGATGAGGGCCAATTCCCCTGCTTCAACTCGAGAGGAATCCTGACTTCACCCTTGCACCTCAAGAGGAGGCCTGTCTCACCTACTGAAACTTGAGGAGAACCCCAGTGTTCTTCCTGAAAGTTGAAAGGACATTGATTTCCCCTTCAACTCGAGATAAGACCAGATTCCCCTGCACCAACTCGAATGGAACCATGAGCATCCTCTCACAACACGTAGGGAGGTCTGACAACCCAGTTGCACCTCTAGAAAAAGTCCAAGTTCCCCGCCTCAACTCGAAAGGAGGCCTGATAGCCCTTTTACAACTTGAAAGGAAAGTGGAGTTCCAAGCCTCAAAATGAGACGAGGCCTTACTCACCTGTTGAAACTCAATAGGAACCCCAAGATTCCTGTCCCAACTGGAGAGGAACACTGAGCTTCCTGCCTCAACTCGAGATGAAGCCCTATTCCCGTGCAGAGACTTGAGACAAACCCGAGGTGCCCCTCGCAGCTTGAAAGGAGACTTGATTTCCCTGAGGCAACATGAGAGGTTCCCTGAGTTCCCCGTCACAACTTGAGAAGAACCCCAAGCTGCCCTCCACAACTAGAGAAAATCCACTAGATTTCCCCCTCAATGTGAGATTAGGCAGTTCCCCCTGCAGCAGTTCGAGGGCAATCCTGAGTTCCTTCTCAAAACTGAAAAGGAAGCTGGAATGTCTTCAGGCAACTCAAGAGGTTCCCCAAGATACCTGTCGTAACTGGAGTAGAACCCCAAGTTTCTGGCCACAATTCGAGAAGAGCCACCTGTTCCCCAACTCATCTTGAGATGAGGACTGATTGCACAGCTTTGCCTCGAGAGGAACCCTGAGTATGCCTTTCCACCTCAAGAGGAGGCCTGTCTCACCTATTGAAACTTGAGAGGAACTCCAAAATTCCCGTTACAAGTCGAAAGGACACCGAGTTCAACCGCAACTCGAGATAAGGCCTGATTTCAGTGCATCGCCTTGAATGGAATACCGAGTATCCCCTCACAACACAAAGGGAGGCCTGACTCCCCTCTTGCACCTCTAGAAAAAACACAAATTCCCGGCCTGAACAAGACACGAGGCCTGACAATCCTTTTAAAAATCCTTTTAAAATTTCATTCTTCAAATTGAGAAGAGGCTTAACTCCTTGTTTAAACTCTCAGGTTCTCAGGAACCCTGAGAAACCTGTCACAACTAGATAGGGACCCTAAGTCTCCCGCCTCAACTTGAGATGAGGCCCTATTCCCCTGCAGCCACTTGAGAGGAAAGCCGATGTGCCCCCTCGAAACTTAAAAGGAGGCCTGTCCTCCCTGAGAGAACATGGGAGGTTCCCTGAGGCCTGCATCGCAAATCGAGAGGAAGCCTAAGCTTCACACTGCAACTGGAAAAAGACCACGAGATTCCTTGCTGAATGCGTGATGAGGCCCGAATCCCCTGCAGTGACTCGATAGCAATCCCGTGCTCCTCCTCTCAACTCGAAAGGAGAGTTGAGTTCCTTGAGGCAACATGAGAGATTCCCTGAGGTCCCTGTGACAACTCGGAATACCAAGCTTCCCACCGAACTCGAAAAAAACAATGAGATTTCCCCCTCAATGCGAGATGAGGACCTTTCACCTGCAGCACCTTTAGAGCAACCCTGAGTTCCCTCTCGAAACTCAAAAGAAGGCTTGACTCCCTTTGTGCAACTCAAGAGTTCCCCAAGATACCTGTTGCAACTCAAGAAAAAAACCGAGATTCCCGCAAAAACACGAGAAGAGCCCTGAGTTCGTCACCTCATCTTGAGGTTAGAGCTGATTCCCCTGCTTCGACCCAAGAGAAATCCTGACTTTGCCCTCGAACCTCAAGAGGAGGCCTGTTTCACCTATTCAAACTGGAGAGGGACCCCCTGTGTCCTGCCACAAGTTGAAAGAACACTGAGTCCCCATTCAACTAGAGATAAGCCCGGATTCCCCTGCAGCGCCTCGATTGTGACTCCAAGTATCCCTTCACAATATGAAGGGAAGTCTGACTCCCCTTTTGCACCTCTAGAAAGAATCCAAGTTCCCCGCCTCATCTAGACAGGAGGCCTGACACCCCTTTTACAACTCAAGAGGAAAGTGGAGTTCGATGCCTCAAAATGAGATGAGGCCTGAGTCAACTATTGAAATTCGATAGGAACCCCGAGATTCCTGTAGCAACTAGAGAGAACCCCTGAGTTTCCCGCCTCAAATCGAGATGAGGCCCTATACCCCTGCAGCCACATGAGAGGAATCCTGAGTTGCCCCTTGAAACTTGAAAGGAGGCCTGACTTTCCTGATATGAGAGGTTCCCTGAGGTCCCCATCACAACTCAAGAGGAACCTAAAACTTCTTGCCAAAACTCAAGAAACACCACGAGATTCCCCCTCAATGCGAGATGAGGCCCGATTCCCTTGCAGTGACTCAAGAGCAATCCTGTGCTGCCCCTCACAACTTGAAAGGTGACTTGAATTCCTAGAGGCAACTCGAGAGGTTCCCTGAGGTCCCAATCGCATGTCGAGTAGAACCCCAAGCTTCCCACTGCAACTCTAGAAAAACCATGAGGTTACCACTCAATGCGAGATGAGACCCTTTTCCACTGCAGCCCCTCGAGAGCAATCCCATATTCCCTCTTGAAAATGGAAATGAGGCTTGACTCCTTTTATGCAACTTGTAGTTGAGATTTCCTGAGGTACGTGTTGTAACTCAAGAGGAACCCCGAGTTTCCGACAACTAGAGAAGTGCCCCGTGTTCCCCAGTTCATCTCGAGATGAGGGCCAAATTCCATGCTTTGACTTGAGAGAAATCCCGACTTTCCCCTCACACCTCAAGAAGAGGACTGGCTCAGCTATTGAAACTTGAGAAAAACCCCGTGATTCCTGCCACAATTCAAAAGGACACTGAGTTCGCCCTCAACTGGAAATAAGGCCTGATTCCCCTGCACTGACTCGAACAGATCCCGAGTATCCCCTCATAACACAAAGGGAGTCCTGACTCCCCTGTTGCATCTCTAGTAAAAGCCCAAGTTTCCTGCCAGAACCCAACAGGAGTCCTGACACCCCTTTTACAACTCGAGAGGAAAGCAAAGCTTCTTGGCTCAATAGAAGATGAGGCCTGAATCCCTAGTTGAAACTTGATAGGAACCCTGTGATGTGTGTCGCAACTGAAAGGAACACTGAGTTTCCTGCTTCAACTCGAGATGAGGATCTATTCCCCTGCAGTGATTCAAGAGGATTCCTGAGGTGCCACTCGCAACTTGAAAGGAGGCCTGACTTCCCTGAGGCAACATGAGAGGTTCCCTGCAGTCACCATCACAACTTGAGAGGAGTACAAAGCTTCCTGCCAGAACTCGAGAAACACCATGAGATTCCCCCCTCAATGTGAGATGAGGCCTGATTCCCCTGCAGTAACTCGAGAGCAATCCTGCTCTCGCCCTCAGAACTCCAAAGGAGACTTGACTTCCTTGAGGCAACACGAAACGTTCCCTGAGGTCCCTGTCGCAACTACAGAGGAACCCCAAGCTTCCCACTGCAACATGAGAAAAACCACTAGATGCCTGCCTTAATGCGAGATAAGGCCCTTTCCCCAGCAGCACCTCGAGAACAGTCCCAAGTTCCCTCTCGAAACTCGAAAGGAGGGCTTGACAACATTTATGCAAATCAAGAGGCTCCCCAAGATTCCAATCGCCACTCGAGAGGAACCCTGAGTCTCCCACCATAACTCGAGAAGGGGCCCGTGTTCCCCACATCATCTCAAGACCAGGGCCGATTCCCCTGTGTCGACTCATCAGAAACCCAATGTTCCCCTTGCACATTAAGAGGAGGCCTGTCTCACCTATTGAAACTCGAGAGGATCCCTGTGCCAGCGGTTCCTGGCACAAGTCGAAAGGACACCACGTTCCTGCTCAAATCAAGACAAGGACTGAGTCCTCTGCACCAACTGGAATGGTGTTGAGTATCCCCGAGTATCCCCTCACAACACGAAGGGAGGTCTGACTCCCCTGTTGCATCTCTAGAAAAATCCCAAGTTCTCCACCTGAACTCGACAGGAAGCCTGACACACCTTTTATAACTCGAATGCAAAGAGGAGTTTTATGAGACGAGGGCTGACTCACTTGTAAAATTCAATAGGAACTCAGAGATGCCTGTCGCAACTGGAGAGGAACACTGAGTTTCCCGCCCTAACTCGAGATGAAGCCCTATTCCCCTGCAGTGCCTTGAGAGCAATCCCGAGTTCCTTCTCGAAACTCGAAAGGAGGGTGTGACTCCCTTTATGCAACTCAAGAGCTTCCCCGAGATACACATCGCAACTCTAGAGGATCCCTGAGTTTTCTGCCACAACTTGAGAAGAGCCCCATGTTCCCCACCTCATTTCGAGATGAGAGATGATTCCCGTTTCGACTCGAGAGGAATACCAACTTTCCCATCACACATAAGAGGAGGCCTGTCTCACTTATTGAAACTCGAGAGGAATCCTGCAGTTCCTGTTCAAGTTGAAAGGATACCGAGGTCCCCCTCAATGATAACTCGAGATAAGGCCTGATTCCCCTGCACCAACTCGAATGGAGCCCCGAGTATCCCTGATAACACTAAAGGAGGTCTGAATCCCTTGTTGCATCTCTAGAAAAATTCCAAGTTCTGCACCTTCACTGGACAGGAGGCCTGACACCTATTTTTACAACTCGAGAAGAAAGTGGAGTTTCATGCCCCAACATGAGACCAGGCCTGACTCCCCCATTGAAACTTGATAGGAACCCCAAAACTCCTTTCACAACTGGAGCGGAACCCTGAGTTTCCTGCCTCAACTTGAGATGAGGCCCTATTCTCCTGCAGTGACTTGAGAGGAATCCTGAGGTGCCCCTTGCAGCTTGAAAGGAGGCCTGACTTCCCTGAAGCAACATGAGAGGTTCCCTGACGTCCACGTCGCAAATCAAGAGGAACCCAGAGCATCCCAAGGCACTACCACAAGATTTGCCCCTCAAGCGAGTTGAGGCACTATTCCCCTGCTGTGACTTAGGAGCAATCCCGCGCTCCCATTCACAACTCGAAAGGAGACTTGACTTCCCCGAGGCAACAGGAGAGGTTCATCGCAACTCAAGATGAATCCCAAGCTTCCTGCCACAACTTGAGAAAAACCACGAGATTCCATGCTCAATACGAGATGATGAACTTTTCCACTGCAGCACCTCAAGAGCAATCCCAATTTCCCTCTCGAAACTCGAAAGAAGGCTTAACTCCCTTTATGTAGCTCAAGGTGTTCCCCAAGATACCCATCGCAAAATTCGAGAAGAGCCCCATCTTCCCCACCTCATCTCAAGATGAGGGTCCATTCCCCTGCTTTGACCCAAAAGGAATCCCAAGTGTCCCCTCACACTTCAAGAGGAGGCCTGTCTCACCTTTTGAAACTCAAGAGGAACCTGCTGGTTCCTGCTGCAAGTCGAAAGGACACCAAGTTCTCCCTCAACTCGAGATAAGGTCTGATTCCCCTGCACTGACTCGAATGGAACCCCGAGTATCCCCTCACAACATGAAGGGAGGTCTGACACCCCTGTTGCACCTCTAGAAAAATCACATGTTCCCACCTGAACACAACAGGAAGCCTGACATGGCTTTTATATCTTGAGAGGAAAGAGGAGTTCCATGCCTCCACATGATATGAGGCCTGACTCCCCTGTTGAAAGTTGATAAGAACCCCAAGATCACTGTTTCATTTGGAGAGTAGCCCTATGTTTCCTGCCTCAACTGGAAACGAGGCCCTATTCTCCTGCAGCGACTCAAGAGTAATCACAAGGTGGCCCTCACAACTTGAAAGGAGGCCTCCCTTCACTGAAGAATCATGAGAGGTTGCCTGAGGTACTCGTAGCAACTCAAGAGGAACTCAAAGCTTCCCTCCTTAACTCTAGGAACACTACGAGATTACCCCTCAAAGTGAGATGAGTACCAATTACGGTGCAGTGATTAGAGAGCATTCCAACGATCCTTCTAGCAACTCAAAAGGACACTTAACTTACCTAAGGCAACAAAATAGGTTCCCTGAGGTCCCTGTCGCAACTTGAGTGGAACCCCAAGCTTCCCGCCTTAACTCGAGGAAACCCACGAGATTCCCCCTCTCCCCCACAACGCGAAATGAGGGCCTTTTCCTCTGCAGCCCCTCGAGAGCAATCCCGAGTTTCCTCTCGAAACTCAAAAGGAGGCTTGACTCCCTTTACTCAACTCAATAGGTTCCCAGAGACACCCATTGGAACTCGATCAGAAGATGAGTTTCCAGCCACAACTCGAGATGTATACCATGTTCCCCAACTCATCTCTAGATGAGGGCCGACTCCACTGCTTCGACTCGAGAGGAATCCCGATTTCCCCTCACACCTTAATAGGAGGCCTCTCTCCGATACTGAAACTAGAGAGGAATGCCACTTTTCCTGCCACAATTCGAACAGACACCGAGTTACTGATCAACTCGAGATAAGGCCTGATTCCCTGCACCGACTCGAATGGAGCCCAAAGTAGCCCCTCACAATATGAAGGGAGGTCTGAATCCCATGTTGCACCTCTAAAAAAAGCCCAAGTTCCCTGCCTGAACTCGCCAGGAGGCCTGACACCCCTTTTACAACTTGAGAGGAAAGTGGAGTTTCATGCCTAAAACCGAGACGAGGCCTGACTTCCATGCTGAAACTCGAAAGGAACACTGAGATCCCTGTGGCAACTGGAGAGGAAACCTGAGCTCCCTGCCTCAACTCTAGATGAGGACCTATTCCCCTGCAGTGACTCGAGAGCAATCCCGAGTTCCCTCTTGAAACTCGAAAGGAGACTTGACTCCATTTATGCAACTCAAGGGGATTCCCAAGATACCATTCGCCACTTGAGATGAACCCCGTGTTTCCCGCCACAACTCGAGAAAAGTTTCGTGTTTCACAACTCATCTCTAGATGAGGGCCAACTTCACTGCTTCGACTCCAGAGGAATCCTGATTTCCCCTCACACCTTAATAGGAGGCCTCTCTCAGACATTGAAACTCAAGAGGAATGCCGTTTTTTCCACCACAATTAGAACGGACACCAAGTTACTGCTCAACTCGAGATAAGGCCTGATCCCCTGCACCGACTCTAATGGAGCCCCGAATACCCCCTCACAACACGAAGGGAGGTCTGAATCCCATGTTGCACCTCTTATAAAAAGCCCAAGTTCCCTGTTTGAACTCGCCAGGAGGCCTGGCATCCCTTTTACAACTTGAGAGGAAAGTGGAGTTTCATGCATAAAACCAAGACGAGGCCTGACTTCCATGCTTAAACTCGAAAGGAACACCGAGATCCCTGTGGCAACTGGAGAGGAAACCTGAGCTCCCTGCCTCAACTCGAGATGAGGACCTAGTCCCCTGCAGTGACTCAAGAGGAATCCCGTGTTGCCCCTCGCAACTTGAAAGGAGGCCTGACTTCCCTGAGGCAACATGAGGGGTTCCCTGAGGTCCCCGTCTCAACTCGAGAGGAACCCAATGCTTCCCACCACAACTTGAGAAACACCACGAGATTCCCCCCTCAATGTGAGATGATGCCGGATTCCCCTGCAGTGACTCAAGAACAATCCCGCGCTCTCCCTCGCAACTTGAAAGGAGACTTGACTTCCCTGAGGAAATACGAGAGGCTCCCTGAGGTCACCGTCACAACTTGACAGGAATCCAAGCTACCTGCCACATCTTGAAAAAAACAACGGATTTCCCCCTCAACGGGAGATGAGGCCGTTTCACCTGCAGCGTCTCAAAAGCAATCTCGAGTTCCCTCTGGAAACTCTAAAGGAGGCTTGACTCCCTTATGTTACTCAGGAAGTTTCCCGAGATACCCATCGCCACTCGATAGGAACCCTGTGTTCCCGACCACAACTCGAGAAGGGCCCTGTGTTCCCCACTACATCTCAAGATCACGCCTGAATCCACTGCTTTGACTCTAGAAGAATCCAGACTTTCCTCTCGCACCTCAAGGAGGCCTGTCTCACCTATTGAAACTGGAGAGGAACTCTGTGGTTCCTGCCACAATTCAAAAAGACATAGAGTTCCCCCTCAACTCGAGATGAGGCCTGATTCACCTGCATTGACTCAAATGGAACGTGGAACCTTGAGTATCCCCTCACAATATGAAGGGAGCCCTGCTCCCCTATTGCAACTCTAGAAAAAACCCCAGTTCCCCACCTCAACATGACAGGAGGCTTGACACCCCTTTTACAACTTGAGAGGAAAGCAGAGTTCCAGGCATCAAAACGAGATGAGGACTGACTCCCCTGTGAAACACTATAGGAACCCCGAGATCCCTGTGTCAACTGGAGAGGTACCCTGAGTTTCCTGCCTCAACTCGAGATTAGGTCCTATGCCCCTGCAGCGACCAGAGTGGAATTTTGATGTGCCTCTCGGAACTGAAAGGAGGCCTGACTTCCCTGAGGCAACACGGGAGGTTCACCGAGGCCTCCGTTGCAACTCCAGAGGAAACCAGAGTTTCTCGACACAACTAGAGAAACACTAGGAGATTCCCCCTCAATGCGAGATGAGAATCAATTCCCTTACAGTGACTAGAGAACAATCATGCACACATCATCACAAGGAGACTTGACTTCCCGGAGGAAACATGAGAGGTTCCCTGATGTCCTCGTGGTAATAGAAAGAAATCTCAAGCTTCCTGCAGGAACTGGAGAAAAACCAAGGGATTCCCCCACAATGTGAAATGAAGCCGTTTTCCCTGCAGTGCTTTGAGACAATCCCAAGTTCTCTCTCGAAACTCAAAAGGAGGCTTGACTCCCTTTATGGAACTCAAGACGACACCTGAGACACCCATTGCCAGTCGATAGGAACCCCGAGTTTTTGACCACAACTTGAGAAGGGTCCCATGTTCCCCACGTCATCTTAAGATGATGGCTGATTCTGCTGCTTCAACTCAAGAGGAATCCCGACTTTCGCCTTGCACATCAAGAGGTGGCCTGGCTCACATTTAACTTGAGAGGAATCCCGCAGTTACTGCCGCAATTCAAAAAGCAACAAGTTCCCCCTCAACTCGAGATAAGGCCTGATTCCATTACACCAACTCAAATGGAACCCTGATATTTACTCATAAAATGGAGGTCTGACTCCCCTTTTGTACCTCTAAAAAAGCCCATGTTCCCCACCTAAACTCGACAGAAGGCCTGACAACCCTTTTGCAACTCGAGATGTGAATGGAGTTCCATGCCTAAAACTGAGATGAGGCCTGTCTCCCCTGTTGAAACTCGAAAGGAACCCCGAGATCCCTGTGGCAACTGGAGATGAACCCTGAGTTTCCAACCTCAACTCGAGATAAGCCCCTATTCCCTTACAGCACCACCAGAGAAATCCAAATTTCCCTCTCAAAACTCAAAAGGAGGTTTGACACCCTTTATGTAACTCAAGAGATTCCCCGAGATCCCCGTCACCACTAGAGAGGAACCCCGAGTTTCTGACCACATCTCCAGAAGGGCCCTGTGTTCCCCACTTCATGTCGAGATGAGGACCTAATCCCCTGTTTTGACTCAAGAGGAATCCCGATTTTCCCCTCACACCTCAAGAGGATGCATGTCACATCTATTGAAACTTGAGAGGAACCCCGTGGTTCCTGCCTCAATTCGAAAGGACACTGAGTTACCCATAAACTTGCAATTAGGCCTGATTCCCCTTCACTGACTTGCATGGAACCCCAAGTGCCCCTCACAATAAGATAGGAGGTCTGAGTCTCCTGTTACACCTCTAGGAAAAGCCCAATTTCCCCGCCTGAACTCTACAGGAGTCCTGACATCCCTTTTATATCTCAAAAGGAAAGCAGAGTTTCAGGCCTCAAGAGATGAAGCCTGATTCCCCTGTTCAAACTCAGTAGGAACCCCAAGATCCCTGTCACAACTGGAGAGGACTCTGAGTTTCCCACCTCAACTTGAGATTAGGCCCTATTCCCCTGCAGCAACTGGAGAGGAATGCCAGGGTATCTCTCACAACTTGATAGGAGGCCTCACTTCCCTGAGGCAACATGAGAGGTTCCCTTACATCCCTATCGCAACTTGAGAGGAACCCAAAGCTTTCAGCCACAACTTGAGAAACACCAGGAGGTTCGTCCCTCAATGTGAGATGCGGCCCCATTCCCCAGCAGTGACTCGAGAGCAATCCCACGAACACCCTGAAAACTCGAAAGGAGACTTGACTTCCCTGAGACAACATGAGAGGTTCCCTGAGGTCCCCATCGCAACTCCAGAAGAACTTCAAGGTTCACGCTGCAACTCGAGAAAAGCATGAGGTTCATCCCTCAATGCGAGATGAACTCCTTTTCCCCTGAAGTTACTTGAGAGCAATCCCGAGTTCCCTCTCAAAACTCAAAAGCAGAACTTGACTCCCTTTATGCAAATCAAGAGGTTCCCCAAGATACCCATCACAACACAAGAGGAACAACGAATTTCCTGTCACAACTTGAGAAGAGCACAGTGTTCCCCACCTCATCTTGAGATGAGAGCTGATTCCCATGCTGTGACAAGAGGAATCCCACTTTCCCCTCGAACCCCAAGAAGAGGCCTGTCACATGTACAATACACAGTTTCTGTTGCTCTTCGAAAAGACACCAATTTGCCCCTCAACTCGAAATAAGGCCTGATTCCTCTGCACCAACACACACGAAACCCCAAGTAGTCCCTCACAACATGAATGGAGGTCTGACTTGCCTATTTCACCTCTAGAAAAAGCACAAGTTCCCCACCTAAACTCGACAGGAGGCCTGACACTCCTTTACAACTTGAGAGGAAAGCAGAATTCCATGCCTCAACAAGAGATGAGGCCAGACTCACATGTTGAAAGTCAATAGGAACACCGAAATCCCTGTTGCAAGTGGAGAGTAACTCTGAGTTACCCCCCTCAACTTGACATGAGGCCTTGTTCCCCTGCAGCGACTCCAGTGGAATCCCGAGGTGGCCCTTGCAACTTTAATGGAGACCTGACTTCCCTGAAGCAACATGAGAAGTTCCCTGATGTCCACGTCTCAACTTGAGAGGAACCCAAAGCTTCCTGCCGCAACTTGAAAAAAACCATGAGATTCCCCCCTCAATGCAAGATGAGGCCATACTCCTCTGCAGTGACTCGAGAGCAATCCCACGTTCCCACTCTCAACTTGAAAGGAGACTTGACTTCCCTGAGGCAAAACGAGAGGTTCCCTGATGTCCCCATCAAAACTTGAGAGGGACCCCAAGCTTCCTGCTGGAACTTGAGAAAAACCACACGATTCCTGCCTCAATGTGAGAAGAGGCCATTTTCCCCAGCAGCGTCATGAGAGCAAATGAGATTTCCCTCTCGAAACTTGAAAGGAGGCTTGAATCCCTTTATGAATCTCAATAGGTTCCCTGAGATACCCATCACAACTTTACAGTAACCCTGAGGCCCCCTCCACAACTCGTGATGTGCCCCGTGATCCCTACATCATCTTGTGATGGTGGCCGATTACTCTGTTTTGACTCGAGAGGAATTGAACTTTCTCTTGCACCTCATGAGGAGGCCTGTCTCATATATTGAAACTCAAGAGGAACCCCAGGCTTCCTGACACAAGTCAAAAAGACACCGAGTTCCATTCATCTCAAGATTAAAACTGATTTCCCAGCATGAATTGAATGGAAGCACACATATTCCCTCACAACACGAAATGATTTCTGACTCCCCTGTTGCACCTCTAGAAAAAGCCCAATTTCCCTGCCTCAACTCGACAGAAGGGCTGATACCCCTTTAAAAAATCGAGAGAAAAGCGGAGTTCCATGCCTCAACATGAGACGAGGACTGACTCCCTTATTGAAACTCCATAGGAACCCCAAGATTCCAGTCGCAACTAGAGAGAAATCCTAAGTTTCCCGTCTCAACAAGAGATGATGCCCTGTTTCCCTGTAGCGAATCAGGAGGAATCCCGAGGTGTCCAATCACACTTGAAAGGAGGTTTTACTTCACTGAGGCAACATGCGAGGATCCCTAAGATCCCCGTGGCAATTCAAGAGGAACACAAAGCTTCCCACCCCTTCTTGAGAAAGACCATGATATTCACCCCTCATTGCGAGATGAGGCCCCATTCCCCAGCAGTGACTCTAGAGAAATGTGGCACTCCTACTCACAACTCCAAATGAGACATGAATTTCCTGAGCAACACGACAGGCTCCCTGAAGTCCCCATCTCAAGTCGAGGGGAACCACAAATTTCCCCCTGCATCTGGAGAAAAACTATGAGATTCCCCCCTCAACACAAGATGAGGCACTGTTTCCCTGAAGCGCCTCGGGAGCAAACCTGAGTTCCCTCTCAAAACTCGAAAGGAGGCTTAACTCCCTTTATTCAACTCAAGAGGTTCTGCGAGTTAACCTTTGCCTGTAAGGAGGAAACCAGAGTTTCCTGCCACAATTAAAGAAGAACCCTGTGTTCCCCACCACATCTTGAGATGAGGGCCAATTCCCTACTTCGACTCGAGATTAATCCCAACTTTCCCCTCCCACCTCAAGAGGAGGCCTATCTCAACTATTAAAACTTGAGATGAACCCCGCGGTCCCTGATGCATTTTGAAAGGACAATACGTTCCCTTTCAACTCGAGATAAGGACTGATTTGCCTGTACCACATCGAATGGAACACCGAGTACCCTTCACAACAAGAAGGGAAGTCTGACTCCCCTGTTGCCCCTCTAGAAAAAGCCCAAGATCCCCATCTCAACTAGACAGGAGGCCTGACACCCTTTTAACAACTCGAGAGGAAAGCGGAGTTCCATGACTGAACAAGAGACGAGGCCTGACATCCCTTTTGAAACTTGATAGGAACCCCGAGATCTCTGTCACAACTGGAGAGGAGCAGTGAGATTCCCGCCTGAACTAGAGATGAGCCCCTAACCTCTGCAGCGACTTGAGAGTAATACTGAGTTGCCCCTAGCAACTAGAAAGGAGGCCTGACTTCCCTGAGGCAAAATGAGAGGTTCCCTAGGGACCCATCACAGCCTGAAAGGAACTCAAAGCTTCCCGCCGCAACAAGAGAAACAACATGAGACTCCTTCCCTCAGTGCAAGATGAAGCCCTATTCCCCTGCAGTGACTGGAGAGCAATCCCCCGCTCCCACTCCCAACTCTAAAGGAGACTTGACTTCACTGAGGCATCACAAGATTTTCCTTAAGGACCAGTCGCAACTTGAGAGGAACCCCAAGCTGCCCGCCGCAGCACAAGACAAACCATGAGATCTCCCCCTCAACTCGAGATGAGGCCATTTCCCCCTGCAGGGCCTCAAGAGCAATCCCGAGTTCCCTCTAGAAACTTGAAAGGAAGCTTGATTACCTTAACTCAACTCAAGCCATTCCCCAAGGTACCTGTCGAAACTGCAGAGGAACTCTGAGCTTCCCGCCACTACTTGAGAAAAGCCCCATGTTCCCCACCTCATCTCAAGATGAGGGACAATTTCCCTGCTTCACTCGAGAGGAATACCGACTTTACACTCGCACATCAAGAGGAGGCCTGTCTCACCTATTGAAACTCGAAAGGAACCCCGCAGTCCCTGCCATAAGTTGAAAGGACACCGAGTTCCCCCTAAACTCGAGATAAGGCCTAATTCCAGTGCACTGCCTCGAATGGAATACCGAGTATTCCTTCACAACATGAAGGAGGTCTGACTCCCCTCTTGCACATCTAGAAAAAACCCAAGTTTCCCACCTCAACTCGACAGGAGGCCTGAAACCCCTTTTAAACTCGAGTGGAAAAAAAAAAAAAAAAGCTGATTTCCTAGCCTCAAAATGAGACGAGGCCTGAATCCCCAGTTGAAACTCAATAGGAACACCGAGATGCCCATCTAAACTGGAGAGGAACCCTGAGTTTCCCGACTCAACTCGAGATGAGGCCCCATTCCCCTGCAGCAACTCGAGAGGAATCCCGAAGTACCCCCTTGCAACTTGAAAGGAGACTTCACGTCCCTGAGGCAACACAAGAGGTTCCCTGAAGTCCACGTGGTAACTCGAGAGGAACCCCAAGCTTCCCACCACAGCTCAAGAAAATCCATGAGATTCCTTCCCTCAGCATGACATGAGGGTGTTTTCCCCTGCAGCGCCTTTAGTGCAATTCCTAGTTCCCTCTCAAAACTGGAAAAGAGGCCTGACTCCCTTTATGAAACTCAAGAGGTCCCCCAAATACCTGTCACCAACTTAGAGGAACCCTGAGTTTTCCACCACAACTCAAGAAGATCACCGTGTTCCCCAACTCATCTCGAGATGAGGGCCGATTCTCCTGCTTGGATTCGAGAGGAATCCTGAGTATACTCTAGCACCTCAAAAAGAGGCCTGTCTCACCTATTGAAACTCGAGAGCAAACATGACGTTCCTGCCTCAATTTGAAAGGACACTGAGTTCCCTCTCAACGCGAGATAAGGCCTGATTCCCCTGCATCGACTCGAATGGAACACCGAATAGCCACTCAAAACACGAAGGGAGGTCTGACTCCCTTGTTGCACCTCTAGGAAAAGCCCTAGTTCCCCGCCTCAACAGGACAAGAGGCCTGACACCCCTTTTATAACTCGAGAGGAAAGCGGAGTTCCATGCCACAACACGAGCTTAGGTCTGACTCCCATGTTGAAACTCTATGGGAACCCCAAGATCCCTGTCAGAACTGGAGAGGAACCCTGACTCTCCCTCTTCAAATCGAGATGAGGCCCTATTCCCCTGCAGTGACTCGAGAGGAATCCAGAGGTGCCCCTTGCAATGTGAAAGGAGGCCTGACATCCCTTAGGCAACAAGAGAGGTTCCCTGATGTGCCCATCGCAACTCTAGAGGAACCCAAAGCTTCCCGTTGCAACTAGACAAACACCATGAGATTTCCCCTCAATGGGAGATGAGGACCTATTCCCCTGTAGTGACTCGAGAGGAATCCCTATGTGCCCCTTGCAGCTTGAAATAAGGCTTGACTTCCCTGAGGCAACAAAGAGGTTCCATGAGGTCCCAGTTGGAACTCGAGAGAAACCCAATGCTTCTCACGGAAACTCGAGAAACATCACGAGATTCCCAACTCAATGCGAGACAATGCCCGATTCCTCTGCAGTAACTCGAGAGGAATCTCACACCTCCCTCACATCTCAAAAGGAGACTTGACTTCCCTGAGGCAATACACGAGATTCCCTGAAGTACCCATCACAACTCGAGAAGAACACCAAGCTTCCCGCTGCAACTTGAGAAAACACGAGATTTCCCCCTCAATGTGAATGAGGTCTGTTTCCTCTGCAGGGCCTTGAGAGCAAGCCCAAGTTCCCTCTCGAAACTTGAAAGCAGGCTTGACTCCCTAGGTGCAACTCAAGAGGTTCCCCAAGATACCTGTTGCAACTCAAGGAAAAAAAACCCGAGTTTGAGTTTCCCTCCTCAACTCGAGATGAGGCCCTATTCCCCTGTAGTGACTCAAGAGGAATCCCGAGGTTCCCCACGCAACAAGAAAGGAGGCCTGACTTCCCTGAGGCAACATGAGAGGTTCTCTGATGTCTCCAACGAAACTGTACAGAACCTCAAAGTTACCCACAGCAACACAAGAAACACCATGAGATTCCCCTCTCAATGCGAGATGAGGCTCGATTCCCCTGCAGTGACTGGAGAGGAATCCTGAGGCGCCCCTCGTGAAAGGTTGTTGTTGAATCACGCAAAGACACTGGGATTCTTGGCCCCCGGAGGAGAAGAATTCAATCTGGGGCCAGAGATAAGGCTTGATCGCTCAGAGCTTTTGTGTAATAAAGTTTTATTAAAGTATAAAGGAGATAGAGAAAGCTACTGACATAGGCATCAGAAAGGGGCAGAAAGAGTACCCCCTGCTAGTCTTCAGCTGGATGTTACATAGTCACTAGCAGTCTGTTAATGAAAGAAAGGAATGTCTTAAAACTCAGAATGGCACCAGGCCCCTCACCCATAAGATGCATTTTGGGATAATCTTGGCACCAAATGGTTCATCCTGGGCCATAAAATGATTAACTTGAATCTTGAAGAAGGGCAGATCACCATACAAATAGTTTCATTTACATAGATTAGGGGAACAATATCTGAGTATAACATACTGGTTTGTCAAGTAGGTTCTGAGCCAAGAGGCGGAACCAACTTGAAGACAGAGTTTGGGGTAAATGCATAGTATATTAGCATAGCTTAAGACAAACATTTCCGTAAGAAAAAGGCATTGGTTATCTCTAGGTTTGAGAACAGTTAACTTCAGGTGAAACCAGGTGTCATTATGGCAACAAAGTATTTTAAGAGAAACCTCTTTTTAAATTTGTATAGAGAAGGAAAAAATAGCGCTAGTTTGTTTCCTCCTGCTGCTTAAGAGAGATAAAAATGTCTGACACTTGCAGGCTATTTCCTCCGTTTGGAGACCTCTGGCCTTCCTACCTATTACCCTGTCACTCGCAATGTGAAAGGAGGCCTGACTTCGTGAGGCAACATGAGAGGTTCACTGACGTCCCCATCACAACTCTAGAGGAAAACAAATCTTCCAGCCACAACACAAGAAACACCATGAGATTCCCCCCTAAATGCGAGATGAGGCCCAATTCCACTGCAGTGACTCGAGAGCAATTCTTTGCTCCCCCTCGCAACGCCAAAGGATCATTGACTTCACTAAGGCAACACTAGAGGTTCCCTGAGTTCCCCATCACAAGTCAAGAGGAACCCAAACTTCCTGCCGCAACTTGAAAAAGACAAGGAGATTTCCCCCTCAACGCAAGGTGAGATGAGGCAATTTTCCTCTGCAGAGCCTTGAGTGCAAGCCCGAGTTCCCTCTAGAAACTCGAAAGGAGACTTGACTCCCTTTGTGCAACTCAAGAGGTTCCCCCAAGATACCCGTCGCAACTCAAGAAGAAAACTGAGGTTCCCTCACAACTCAAGAAGAGCCCCGTGTTCCCCATTCATCTCGAGATGAGGGCAGATTCCCCCGCTTCAACTCGAGAGGAATCCCGACCTTACCCTCATGCCTCAAGAGGAGGCCTGTCTCACCTATTGAAACTTGAGAGGAACCCCTCTGTTCCTGCCACAATTCGAAAGGATGCCGAGTTCCCACTCACCTGGAGATAAGACCTCATCCTCCTGCACCTACTCGAATGAAACCCTGAGTAGCCCCTCACAAAGTGAAGGGAGTTCTGACTCCCTTGTTGAACCTATAGAAAAAGCCCAAGCTCCCCTCCTCAACTCGAGAGGAAGCCCGACATCCCTTTTACAACTCGAGAGGAAAGCTGAGTTCCATGCCTCAACATGAGACGAGACCTGACTCCCCAGTTGAAACTCGATAGGAACCCCGAGATCCCCATCGAAACTGGAGAGGAACCCTGAGTTTCCCAACACAACTCGAGAAGAGCCCCGTCTTCCCCAACTCAACTCGAGATGAGGGCTGATTCGTCTGCTTCGATCTGAGAGAAATTCCGACATTAGCCTTGCACGTCAAGAGGAGGCCTGTCTCACATATTGAAACTCGAGAGGAGCCCTAGGATTCCTATAAGAGTCAAAAGGACACCGAGAATACCCTCAAGTCGAAATAATGCCTTATTGTCCTGCATTGACTCAAAGGGAACCCCAAGTATCCCCTCACAATGCAAAGAGAGGTCTGATTCCCTTGTAGCATCTCTAGAAAAAGCCCAAGTTCCCCAACTCAACTCGACAGGAGACCTGACAGCCTTTGTACAGCTCGAGAAGAAAGCAGAGTTCAATGCCTCAACACAAGATGAGGCCTGAATCCCCTGTTGAAACTCGATATGAAACCCCAGGATCCCCATCGGAACTGGAGAGGAACCCTGAGTTTCCCGCCTCAACTCGAGATGAGGTCCAACCCTATTCCTCTGAAGTGACATGAGAGGAAATCAAGCTGCCCCTTGCAATTTGAAAGGAGACTTCACTTCCCTGAGGCAACAAGAGGGGTTCCCCAAGGTCCACATGGCAACTCGAGCAGAACCCCAAGCTTCCCACCAAAACCCAAGAAGAGCCCCGTGTTCCCCAACTCATCTCAAGATGAGGGCAGATTCCCCTGCTTCAACTCAAGAGGAATCCCGACTTTCCACACACACTTCAAGAGGAGGCATATCTCACCTATTGAAACTCCAGAGGAACCCCTTGGTTAATGCCACAATTCTAAAGGACACCGAGTTCCCACTCAACTCGGGATAAGGCCTGATTCCCCTGGCCCAACTCGAATTGGACCCCGAGTATCTCCTCACAACACACAGGAACGTCTGATTCCCTTGTTGCACCTCTCGAAAAAGACCAAGTTCCCACCTGAACTTGACAGGAGGCCTAAGAGAGGAGCCCCTTTTACAACACGAGAGGAAAGCGCAGTTCCATGCTTCAAAACAAGACGAGGCCTAATTTTGCTATTGAAACAAGATAGGATCCCCGAGATTGCTATCACAACTGGAGAGGAACCCTGAATTTCAAGCTTCAATTAGAGATGAGGCACTATTCCCCTGCAGAGACTCAAGAGGAATCCCGAGGTGCCCCTTGCAACTTGAAAGGAGGACTGACTTCCTGAGGTAACATGATGGGTTTCCTGAGGTCCCCATCACAATTCAAGAGGTACCCCGTTTTTCCCACCAAAAGTTGAGATGTACCCCGTATTCACTCGATATGAGGGCCCATTCCCCTGCTTCAACTAGAGAGGAATCCCAACTTTACACACGCATGTCAAGAGGAGGCCTGTCTCACCTACTGAAACTCAAGAGGAACCCTGTGGTTCCAGCCGCAATTTGAAAGGACACACAGTTCCACCTCAACTCAAGATAAAAACTGATTCCCCTACACCAAGCAAATGGAAACCCGAGTATCTCCTCAGAACACGAAGGGAGGTCTGACTCCCATGTTGCAGCTGTAGATAAAGCCCCAGTTCCCCACCTCAACTAAACAGGAGGCTTCACACCCCTTTTACAACTCGAGAGGAAAGCGGGGTTCCATGCCTCAAAGCGAGACTAGGCCTGACTCCCCTGTTGAAACTCGGTCAGTTCAGTTCAGTCCCTCAGTCATGTCTGACTCTTTGCGACCCCATGAATCGCAGCACGCCAGGCCTCCCTGTCCTTCACCAGCTCCCGGAGTTTACTCAGACTCATGTCCATCGAGTCAGTGATGCCATCCAGCCATCTCATCCTCTGTCGTCCCCTTCTCCTCTTGCCCCCAATCCCTCCCAGCATCAGAGTCTTTTCCAATGAGTCAACTCTTCGCATGAGGTGGCCAAAGTACTGGAGTTTCAGCTTTAGCATCATTCCTTCCAAAGAAATCCCAGGGCTGATCTCCTTCAGAATGGACTTGTTGGATCTCCTTGCAGTCCAAGGGACTCTCAAGAGTCTTCTCCAACACCACAGTGTTGAAACTTGGTAGGAACCCTGATATCCCTGTCACAATTGGAGAGGAGCCTTGAGTTTCACTCTTCAACATGAGATGTGACCCTATTCCACTGCAGTGACTCTAAAGGAATCCCAAGGTGTCCCTGTCAACGTGAAAGGAGGCCTCGCTTCTCTGAGGCAACATGAGAGGTTCCCTTATGTCCCTGTTGCAACTCTAGAGGAACCCAAATCTTCCTGTCGCAACTGGAGAAAAACCACGATTCCCCCCTCAATATGAGATGAGGTCCGATTCCCCTGCACTGACTTGAGAGCCATCCTGCGCTCCCCCTCACAACTTGAAAGGAGTCTTGACGTCCCTGAGGGAACGTGAGAGGTTCCCTGAGGTCCCCGTTGCAACTCCAGAGGAACCCCAAGCTTCCTGCCGCAACTCAAGAAAAACCATAAGATTCCCCCCTCAACTCGAGATGAGGGAATTTTCCCCTGCAGCACCTCGAGAGCAATCCAGAGTTCCCTCTTGATAATTGAAAGGAGGCTTCACTAGCTTTATGATACTCACGAGATTCCTTGAGATACCAGTCCCAACTCCAGAGGAAACACGTGTTTCCCGTCACAACCTGAGAAGAGCCCTTTGTTACCCACCTCATCTCGAGAAGAGGGCCGATTCCCCGGTTCGAGTTTAGAGGAACCCTGACTTTCTCCTTGCAGCACAAGAGGACGCCTGTGTCACCTATCAGAACTCGAGAGAAACCCTGAGATTCCAGCTGCAAGCTGAAAGGAACCCGAGTTTCCCCTCAACTAGAGATAAGGCTTGATTAACCTGCAGCGACTAGAATGGAACCACGAGTTTCCTCTCACAACACAAAGGGAGGTTTGACTTCCCTGTTGCACCTCTAGAAAAAGCCCAAGTTCCATGGCTCTACTAGACAGGAAGCCTGCCAACCCTTTTACAATTCGAGAGGAAAGTGGAGTTCCATGCTTCAAGGGGAGATGGTGCCTGACTCCAGTGTTGAAACTCAATAGGAACCCCGAGCTCGCTGTCGCAAATGGAGAGAAAACCCGAGTCTCCCGCCTCAATTCGTGTGAGGCCCTATTAACCTGGAGCAACTAGAGGAACACTGAGTTTCCCATCGCAACTCAAGAAGAGCACCATGTTCCCCACCTCATCTCGAGATGAGAGCCGATTCCCCTGCTTTGACTGGAGAGGAATCCTGACTTTCCCATCACATCTCAAGAGGACACCTGTGTCACCTATTGGAACTCAAGAGAAACCCCGAGCTTCCTGCTGCAAGGCTAAAGGACCCCGAGTTCCCCCTCAACTTGAGATAAGCCCTGATTCCCCTACAGAGACTCGAATGGAACCCCAAGTTTCCCATCACACTAGGAAGGGAGGTCTGACTCCCCTGTTTGTTGAGCCTCTAGAAAAAGCCCAAGTTCCCTGCTTCAACTTTACAGGAGGCCTGACACCCCTTTTACAACTTGAGAGGAAAGCAGAGATCCATGTCTCAACACAAGACAAGGCTTGACTCCCTGTTCAAACTCGATAGGAATGTTGAGATCCCTGTCAGAACTAGAGAAGAACCCCGAATTTCCCTCTCAACTCGAGATGAAGCCCTATTCCCATGCCACGACTTGAGAGGGATCCCGAGTTGCCCCTCGCAAATCGAAAGGAGGCCTGACTTCCCTGAGGCAACACGAGAGATTTCCTGAGGCCCCCGCCACAACTCAAGAGCGTCTCCAAAGCTCCCCATAGCAACTCGAGAAAAACCATGTCCTCCTCAAGGCGAGTGAGCCCCAATTCTCCTGCAGTGATTGAGAGCAATCCCGCATACCCCCTACAACAGGAAAGGAGGCTGGACTCTCTTTATCCAACACAAGAGGTTCCCTGAGATACCCGTTGTAACTCGAGAGGAACCCAGTGTTTCTGGCCGCAACTTAGAAGAGCCCCGTGTTCCCTACATCAACTCTAGATGAGGGCAAATTCCCCTTCGTGGACTCGAAAGGAATCCTGACTTTACACTCACACCTCAAGAGGAGACCTGTCTCAGTCAAGAGGAACCCCGAATTTCCTGGTGCAGGTTGAAAAGAAACAGAGTTTCTCCTCAACTTGACATAAGGCCTGATTCCCCTGCAGTGACTTGAATGGGACCCCGAGTTTCCCCTCACAACACGAAGGGAGGTCTGACTCCCCTGTTGCATGACTGAAATAAGCCTGAATTTCCCACCTTAACTCAACAGGACGGCTGAGACCCCCTTTTCAACTAGAGAGTAAACCGGAGTTCCATGTCTCAATAAGAGACTAGGCCTGACTCCCCTGTTGAAACTCGATATGAACCCCGAGATATCTGTCCCAACTGGAGAGCAACCCACAGTTTTCTGCCTCAAATGGAGATGAGGCCCTATTTCCCTGCAATGACTTGAGAGGAATTCCGAGGTGCACCTCACAACTTGAAAGGAGGTCTGACTTCCCTGAGGCAACACGAGAGGCTCCCTGAGGTCCCTGTCTCAATTCGAGAGGATCCCCAAGCTTCGCTTCGCAACTTGAGTAAAACCACGACATTCCCCCTTCAACATGAGACGTGGCCCGATTCCCCTGCAGTGACTCAAGAGCAATCCCGCCATCCCCCTGACAACTTGAAAGGAGGCTTGACTCCCTTTATGCAACTCCAAAGGTTCCCCGAGATACCCATTGCAACTCGAGAAGAACCCCATGTTTCTTGCCGCAACTTAAAAGAACCCCGTGTTTCCCACCTCATCTTGATTGAGGGTGGATTCCCCTGCTTCAACTTGAGACCAATCCCGACGTTCCCCTATCATCTCAAAAGAAGACCTATCTCAACTATTGCAACTCGAGGGGAATCCCGATGTTCCTTCCGTAAGTTGAAAGGACACCAAGTTCCCCTTCAACTCGAGATAAGATCAAACTGCCTTTCAGGGTCTCAAATATAACCCCAAATTTCCCCTAACAAAAAGAACGGAGGTCAGACTCTGCTGTTGCATCTCTAGAAAAAGCCTGAGTTCCACGCCTCTACTCGACAGGAGGCCTGACACCCCATTTACAACTTGAGAGGAAAGTGGAGTTCCATCCCTAAACTGGAGATGAGGCCTGACTCCCATATTGAAACTCAGTAGGAACCCCGAGATCCCTGTCACAATGGGAGAGGAACCCGAGTCTCCCACCACAATTTGAGATGAGGCCCTATTACACTGGAGAAACTCAAGAGGCACCCCGAGTTTCCTGCCAAAACTCGAGAAGAGCACGATGTTCCCCACCTCATCTCGAGATGAGGGCCGATTCCCCTGCTTCAATTTGAGAGGAATCCTGACTTTCCCATTGCATCTCAAGAGGACGCCTGTGTCACTTATTGGAAATCGAGAGAAACTCTGAGGTTCCTGGTGCAGGTCTAATGTTTTCCGAGTTTCCCTTCAACTAGAGATAAGGCCTGATTCCCCTGTGGTGACTCCAATGGAACCACGAGTTTCCCCTCACAACACGAAAGGATGTCTGACTGCCATGTTGCACCTCTAGAAAATTCCCGAGTTCCCTACCTCAACTCGACAGGAGGCCTGACACCTAGTTTACAACTTGAGAGGAATGAGGAGTTCCATGCATCAACAGGAGACAAGGCCAGACTCCACTACTGAATCTTGATAGGGACCCAGAGTACCTTATCGCAACTGTACCTTATCGCAACTGGAGAGTAACCCTGAGTCTCATGGCTAAACTCGAGATGAGGCCCTATATCCCTGCAGTGACTCAAGGGCAATCCTGCAATCCCCATTGCAACTTAAAAGGAGACTTGACTTCCCTGAGGCAACACAAGATGTTCCCTGATGTCCCTGTCACAACTTGAGAAGAACCTCAAGTTTCCCACTGCTACTCAAGAAAAACCATGATTTCCCCCCAAACCCAAATGAGGTAATTTTTCCCTGCAGTGCCTTGAGAGCAATTCCAAGTTCCCTCTTGAGACTCAAAAGGATGCAACGTTGCAGCTCAAGAAAAAGCACAAGTCCCCTCCTGAACTCGACAGGAGGCCTGACACCCCTTTTGCACCTCGAGAGGAAGGCAGCGTCCCATGCCTCACAACAAGTCAAGGCCTGACTCCCACACTGACAATCAATAGGAACCTCGAGATCCCTGTCTCAACTGTAGAGGACCACTGAGTGTTCCACCTCAATTCGTATTGAGTCCGTATTCCCAAGCAGCAACTGGAGAGGAATCCCGACGTGGCCCCGTAACATGAAAGGAGGCATGACTTTTCTGAGGCAACACGGAAGGTTCCCTGAGGTCCCCGACGCAACTCAAGAAGAACCCAAACTTCCCGCTGCAATTCAAGAAACATTGCGAGATTCCCCCCTCAGTGCGAGAGGAGGCCCTGTTCCCCTGCAGTGCCTCGAGAGCAATCCCGAGCTCCCCCTCACTACTCGAAAGGAGACTTGAATTCCCTGAGGCAACAGGAGAGGTTCCCTGAGGTCCGTGGCAACTCGAGAGGAACCCAGAGCTGCATGCCGCAACTCGAGAAACACCACCAGATCCCCCCTCAATGCGAGATGAGGTCCGATTCTCCTGCAGTGACTCGAGAGCATTCCAGCGTTGCCGCTCGCACCTCGAAAGGAGCCTTAACTTCCCTGAAGCAACATGAGAGGTTCCCTGAAGTCTCCATGGCAGGTCGAGAGGAACCCCAAGCTTCCCACTGCAACTCAAGAAAACCACGCGATTCACCCCCACAACGTGACATGAGGCCCAGGTCCCCTTAGTGCCTCGAATGCAATCCCAAGTGCCTTCTCAAAACTCAAAAGGAGTCTTGACTCACTTTATGCAACTCAAGAGGTTCCTGCAGATATGTGACGTAATTCCAGAGGAACCCCAAGTTTCTGACAACCACTCGAGAAGGGCCTCCCGTGCTCCCCAACTCATCTTGAGATGAGTGCAGAAACCCCTGCTTTGACTTTCCCCTCATACCACATGAGGGGGCCAGTCTCATCTATGGAAACTCGAGAGGATTCCCGCAGTTCCTGCCAAAAGTTGAAAGGACACGGACTTCGCACTCCATTCGATGAAAGGCCTGATTCCCATGCAGCGACTCGAGTGGGACCCCAAGTATCCCCTCACAATACAAAGGGAGGTCTAACTCCCCTGGCGCACCTCTACCAAAAGCCCAAGTTTCCCACCTGAGCTCGACAGGAGTCCTGACAGCCAGGTTACAACTCCAGAGGAGAGTGGCATCCCATGCCTCCAAATGAGATGAGGCCTGACTTCCCAGGTGAAACTAGATAGGAAATCCGAGATCCCTGCTCAACTAGATAGGAACCCCTAGTTTTTTCCTCAATTTGTGATGAGGCCCTAGTCTGCTGCAGCCACTCGAAATGAACCCCTAGGTTCCCCTCACAACTAGAGAGGAGGCCTGGCTCCTGTGAGGAAACACGAGACATTCCCTGAGTTCCCTGTTGCAACTCCAGAGGAATGTCAAGCTCCCCGCAGCAACACGAGAAAAACCACAAGATTCCCCCTTCAAAGCAAGATGACGCCCGATTCCTCTGTAGTGACTCGAGAGCAATCCTGAGTTTCCCCCCGCATCTTGAAAGGAGACCTGACTCCCTTGAGGAAACACAAGAGGTTCCCTGAGGTACCTGTCACAACTCAAAGGGAACCCCGAGTTTCCCGCCTCAACTTGAGATGAGGTGAGGTTGGATTCCTCTGCATTGACTTAAAAGGAATCCCTAGTTTTCTTTCGCAACTCAAAGGATGCCTGACTCCCCTGAGGATACATGAGAGGTTCCCTGAAGTCCCCGTCAAAACTCAAGAGGATCCGCGATTTTTCACTGCAATGCGAGAAAAACCACCAAATTCATCCCTCAGTGCAAGATATGGCCCGTTTACCCTACAGCAACTCGAGAGCAATCCCGAGTTTCCTCTTGCAACTGGAACGGATGCTTGACCCCCTTTTGCAACTCGAGAGGTTCCCCTAGATACCTGTCGCAACTCAAGAGGAACCCCGAGTTTCCCACCACAACTTGAGATGAACCCTGTGTTGCCCACCTTGTCTTGAAATGAGGGCTGATGCCCCTGCTTCGAGTCAAGAGGAATCTCAACTTCCCCTCGCACCTAAGAGGAGGCCTGTCTCACATATTGCAACTCTACATGATCCCCGAATTCCACATCGCAACTCAAAAGAAACTCCGAGTTTCCCACCTGAACTCGGAAAGAACCCCGGGTTCCCTGCCTCCATTCAAAATGTGGCCCGATTCCCCTGCAGTGACTGGAAAGGAATTCCGAGTTCCCCGTCCCAACCCGACACAAGCCCCAAGACCCTCATGCAACTGCAGAGGATGCCCAAGAGATTACCCCACCACAATTGGAGCAGAACCTCCTACCAAAAACAGAGAGGAAGACTCATACCACACCTAAGCAGGAGGCCCACCCTTCCACAAAAAGCCAGTAGCTTCCTGCACTTCACAAGCAGCAAAAGCCCCCCTTCTCATCACAACCATAGAGGAATCACCCACCTCCCAATTTGAGAAGAGAACTCTACCACATCTAGAGAGGAGCCCAGTTCAGTTCAGTTCAGTTCAGTCGCTCAGTCGTGTCCAACTCTGCGACCCCATGAATTGCAGCACGCCAGGCCTCCCTGTCCATTAACAACTTTCCGAGGTCACTCAAACTCATGTCCATCGAGTTGGTGATGCCATCCAGCCGTCTCATCCTCTGTCATCCCCTTCTCCTCCTGCCCCCAATCCCACCCAGCATCAAAGTCTTTTCCAATGAGTCAACTCTTTGCATGAGGTGGCCAAAGTATTGGAGTTTGAGCTTCAGCATCAGTCCTTCCAAAGAACACCCAGGACTGATCTCCTTTAGAATGGACTGTTTGGATTTCCTTGCAGTCCAAGGGACTCAACTACCACAATTAAAGAGAAGTTCCTCTGCCACAACTAGAGAGGTGGCTGCAAACGAAACTAGAAATGAGCAGACCCACAGCAAATAAACAGCACACCCCTACTGCAATTAGATTGGAACCCATGCGGCATCTAGAGAGTAGCCTCCCACACATTATACTTAGATGGGGACCAGCTTGCATAAGGCTAATACAGAGGATCTGCCCCAGATCATGAATCTAATTCAAGAGGAGTTACCTCTCGAAACTCGAAAAGAGGCTTGATTCCATTTATGCAACTCAATAGGTTCCCCGAGATACCCGTACCACCTTGAGAGGAACCCCATGGTTCCTGCCACATGTTGAAATGACCCTGAAATCCCCCTCAGCTAGAGATAAGACCTGATCCCCCTGCACCAACTTGAATGGAACCATGACTATCCCCTCACAATATGAAGGGAGGTCTGTCTCCCATGTTGCACCTCTGTAAAAAGACCAAGTACCCCTCCTGAACTCGACAGGAGGCCTGACACCCCTTTTATCACACAACAGGAAAGCGGAGTCCCATGCCTCAACATGACACGAAGCCTGACTCATCCACTGAAACTTGATAGGAACACGGATATCCCTGTCGCAACTGGAAAGGAACCCTGCATTTCCCACCTCTATTCAAGATGAGGCCCTATTCCTCTGCAGCGACTCGAAAGAAATCCCGAGTTTTCCCTCACAACTTGAAAGGAGGCCTGACTTCCCTGAGGCAACATGAGAGGTTGCCTGAGTTCCCTGTCACAACTCGAGAGGAACCCGAAGCTTCCCACCAAACTCGAGAAACACCACGAGATTCCCACCTCTATGTGACATGAGGCCTGATTCACCTGCAGTGACTCTAGAGCAAGCCCACGCTCCCCCTCCCAACTCAGAAGGAGAGTTGACTTCACTGAGGAAACATGACAGGTTCCCTGAGGTCCCCATCGCAAGTCGTGAGCCCAAGCTTCCTGCCACAACTCTAGATAAACGACGATATTTTCCCTCAATTCGAGATCAGGCCCTTATTCTCTGCAGGGCCTCGAGAGGAATCCCGAGTTCCCTCTCAAAACTCAAAAGGAGACTTGACTCCCTTTATGCAACTCAAGAGGTTCCACGAGATATCTGTTAAAACCGAGAGGAACCCCGATTTTCCTGCCACAACCGAAAAAAGCCCCACGTTCCCCACTTCATCTTGAGATGAGGGTGATTCCCCTGCTTCGGATCGAGATGAATCCTGACTTTCCCCTCACACCTCAAGAGGAGGTCTGTCTCACCTACTGAAACTTGAATGGTACCCCCACAGTTTCTGCCACAAATCGAAAGGACACTGAGATCACCCTCAACTCGAGATAAGGCAGGATTCTCCTGAACGGACTCGAATAGAACCCCGAGTATCCCCTCACAACATGAAGGGAGGCCGCAATCCCCGTTACACCTCTAGAAAAAGCCCAAGTTCTCCATCTGATTTAAACAGGAGGCTTAAGACCGCATTTACAACTTGAGATGAAAGGGGAGTTCCATGCCTCAACATGATATGAAGCCAGATTCCCCTTGTGAAACTCGATAGCCACCCTGAGATTCCAGTTGCAACTGGAGAGGAACACTGAGTTTCCTGCCTCAACTCGAGATGAAGCCTTATTCCATTGCAGCAGCTCGAGAGGAATCCCGAGGTGGCCCTTGCAACTTTAAAGGAGGCCTGACTTCCCTGAGGCAACATGAGAGGTTCCTAAGGTCATCGTCACAATTGGAGCTGAACCCAAAGCTTCCCGTATCAAGTTGAGAAAAACCAAAGATTCCCCCCTCAATGCGAGATGAGGCCCGTTTCCCATGCAGTGCCTTGAGAGCAATCCTGCTCTCCCACTTACAGCTTGAAAGGAGAGTTGAATTCCCTGAGGCAACATGGGAGGTTCCCTGAGTTCTCCTTCACAAGTAAAAAGGACCCTGAGTTCCCCCCTCAAATGGAGATAAGGCCAGATTGCCCTGTAGCGACTCGAATGTAACTCTGAGTTTCCCCTCACAACACGAAGGGAGGTCTTACTCCCCCCGTTGCACCTCTAGAAAAAGACCAACTTCCCAGGGTCAACTAGACAGGAGGCCTGACGCCCCTTATACAATTCGAGAGTAAAGCAGGGTTACATGCATCAACACAAGACAAGACCTGACTCCCCTGTTGAAACTTGATAGGAACCCTTAGATCCCTGTTGCAACAGGAGAGGTACCTGAGTTGACTGCCTCAAATGTAGATGAGGACTGATTTCCCTGCAGCGACTCAAGAGGAATCCCGAAGTACACCTCGCAACTCAAAATGAGGCCTGATTTCCCTGAGGCAACACAGGTGGTCCGCTGAGGTCCCCGTCATAATTCAAGAGGAACCTCAAGCTTCCCCTTGCTACTGGAGAAAAACCACAAGATCCCTCCTCAAGTCACATGAGGCCCAATTCCCCTGCAGTGACTCTAGAGGAATCCTGCATTCTCCCTCACAACTAGAAAGGTGGCTTGCCTTCCTTTATGCAACTCCACAGGTCGCCCGAGATATCTGTTGCAACTTGATAGGAACTGCAACCGTCCCACCTCAACTCAAGAAAAATCACAATATTCCCCACTCAACGTGAAATGAGGCCCGATTCCCCTAGTGACTCGAAAGCAATTCTGCCATCCCCCTCGCAATTTGAAAGGAAACTTGACTCACTTTATTCAACTCCAGAGGTTCCACGAGATACCCATCGCAGCTTAAGGGGAGTCCCGAGTTTCCTCCCTTAACCTGAGAGTAGCAGCGTGTTCCCCACCTCATTTTGAGTGAGGGCTGATTCCCTGGCTTTGATTGAGAGGAACCCCAGCTTACCCCCCACAACTCAAGAAAAACCACGGGATTCCCCCCTCAACACAAGATGAGGCCTGAGTCCCCTGCATTTACTCCAGAGCAATCCCCGTTCCCTCTGGCACTTCAAAAGGAGGCTTGACTCTTTCATGAAACTCCAGAGGTTCCCTGAGATACCAGTCGCTATTTGAGAGGAGGTACGTGTTTCACTGCCACAACTCGAGATATGGGCTGATTCCCCTGCTTTGACTAGAGAGGAATCCGGACTTTCCCTTCATACCTCAAGGGGAGGACTGTCTCACTTATTGCAACTCGAGAGGGACCCCTAGATTCCTGCCACAAGTCAAACGGACACTGAGTTCCCCCTCAACTCAAGATAAGGCCTGATTCCCCTGAAGCGACTCAAATGGAACCCCGAGTTTCCTTCACAACATGAACGGAGGTCTGACTCTCCTGCTGCACCTCTAGAAAAAGCCCAAATTCCCTGCCTGAACTCGAAAGGAGTCCTGACACCCCTTTTACAACTCGAGAGGAAAGCAAAGTTCCATGCCTCAATATGAGACAAGGCCTGAATCTCCTGTTGAAACTTGATAGGAACCCCGAAATCCCTGTCGCACCTCTAGAGGAACTCCGTGTTTCCCGTCTCATCTCCAAATGAGGCCCTATTCCCCTGCAGCGACTTGAGAGGAATCCCGAGGTGCTCCTTGCAATCGAAAGGAGGTCTGACTTTCCTGAGCCAACACGAGAGGTTCCCTGAGGCCCCTGTTGAAACTCGAGAGGAACCCTGAGCTTCCCTCCGCAACTCAAAAAAAATGACGAGATTCAGCCCTCAACATGAGATGAGGCCTGATACCCCTGCATCACTTTGACAGCAATCCGGAGTTCCATCTCGAAACTTGAAATGAGGAATAACTCCCTTTGTGCAACTCCAGAGGTTCCCCGAGATACCTGTAGCAACTCAAGAGGAACCCCGAGTTTCCCACCACAACTCGAGATTAGGCACTATTCCCCTGCAGCAACTCGAGAGAAATCCCAATGTGCTCCTCACAACTCGAAAGGAGGCCTGACTTCAACGAGGCAACACGAGAGGTTCCCTGAGTTCCCTGTCTCAATTAAGAGGATTCCATGCTTCCTGCTACAACTCGAGAAAAACCACAAGATACCCCCTCAACAGGAGATGAGGACCGATTCCCCTGCATTGACTCGAGAGCAATCCCACATTCCCCCTCAGAACTCGAAAGGAGGCTTGACTTCTTTTATGCAAATCCAAGGGTCCCCTGAGAAATCGGCCCAACTTGAGAGGAACCCCGATTTTCCTGCCACAACTAGATAAGAGCCCCGTGTTCGCCACCTCATCTCGAGATGAGGGCCAATTCTGCTGCTTCAATTTGAGAGAAATCCCGTCTATCCCCTCACACCTCAAGAGGAGGCCTGTCTCACCTATTGAAACTTGAGAGGAACACTAATTCTCCTGCCACAAGTCAAAAGGATACCGAATTACCCCTCAACTAGAGATATGTCCTGATTCCTTTACAGCAACTCGAATGGAAGCCCGAGTTCCTCTCACAACATGAAGGGAGGTCTGACTCCCCTGTTGCACCTCTAGAAAAGCCTGAGTTACTCGATTCAACATGACAGCAAACATGATACCCCTTGTACAACTCGAGAGGAAAGTGAAGTTCCATGACTCAACACAAGATGCTGCCTGACTGCCCTCTTGAAACTTGATAGGAACCCCGAGATTCCTGTTGCAACTGGAGAGGAACCCCGAGTTTCCCACCTAAATGCAAGATGAGGTCCTATTTCACTGCAATGACTCAAGATGTATCCTGAAGTGCCCCCCACAACTTGAATCGAGGCCTGACTTCTCTGAGATAACACAAGAGGTTCCCTGAGGTCCCAGTCACAACTCAAAAGGAACCCTGAGCTTCCTTTGAAACCTGAGGAAAACCACGAGATTCTCCCCTCAATGTGAGATGAGCCCCGATTCCCTTGCAGTTACTTCAGGGCAATCCCGCGTTCCCCCCTTGCAACTCTAAAGGAGGTTTGACTCCCTTTATGCAACTCCAGAGGTCTCCGAGATACCCATTGAGAGGAACACCAAGTTTCCTGCTGCAACTCAAGAAAAACCTCTAGATTCCCCCCTCCACTCGAGATGAGGACCTAGTCCCCTGCAGCCAATCAACAGTAATTCCAAGGTGCCCCTCACACCTTGAAAGGAGGCCTGACATCCCTGAGGCAACACAAGAGGTTCCCTGAGATCCCCGTCACAACTCAAGAGGACCCCGAGCTTCCTGCCACAACTCGAGAAAAACTATCTGATTCCCCCCTCAACACAAGATGAGGCCTGATTCCCCTGCATTGCCTGGACAGCAATCCTGAGTTCCCTCTTGAAACTTCAAAGGAGGTTTGACTCCCTTTAGACAACTCCAGAGGTTCCCTGAGATACCCGTCGCAACTCGAGAGGAACCCCAATTTTCCCACAGCAATTTAGAAGAGCACTGTGTCCTCCACCTCTTCTCGAGATCAGGGCCAATTCCCCTGCTTCGATTCGAGAGGAATCCTGACTTTCCCCTCGCACCTAAAGTGAAGGCCTGTCTCACCCATTGCAACTTGAGAGGAACCCCAAAGTTACTGCCACAAGTCGAAAGGACGCAAGTTTCCTATCAACTCAAGATAAGGCCAGATACCTTTGCAGTGATTCCAATGGAACCCCGAGTTTCTCCTAACAACACGAAGGGAGGTCTAACTCCCCTGTTGCCCCTCTAGAAAAAGCCCAAGTTCCCTGCCTCAACTCGACAGAAGGCTTGACATCTCTTTTTCAACTCGAGAGGAGAGAGGAGTTCCATGCCTCATCATGAGGCGAGGCTTGATTCCCCTGTTGAAACTCAATAGCGACCCCGAGAATCCTGTTGCAAATGCAGTGGTACCCCATGTTTCCTGCCTCAACTCGAGATGAGGTCCTATTCCCCTGCAGCAACTCACGAGGAATCCCGAAGTGCCCCCTTGCAACTTGAAAGGAGGCTTGATTTCCCTGAGGCAACAAGAGAGTTTCCTGACTTTCCCGTCGCAACTCAAGAGGAACCCCAACCTTCCCACAACTCGAGAAAAACCACGATATTCCCCCATCAATGTGATGAGTCCCGATTCCCCTGCAGTGACTCGAGAGCAATCCCACGTTGCCCCTAGCAACTTGAAAGGAGGCTTGACTCCCTTTATGGAACCCCAGAGGTTCCCTGGTATACCCTTCACAACTCAAGATGAACCCCAAGGTTCCCAGAAACACTTAGAAAGGACCAATGTTCCCCACCTCATCTCGAAATGAGGGCCCATTCTCTTGTTTAAACTCAAGAGGGATCCACACTTTGCCCTCACACCACAAGGGGAGGCCAGCCTCACCCATTGCAGCTCAAGAGGAACCCCTCATTTCCTGCCACAAATCAAAAGGACACCGAGTTCCCCCTCAACTCGAGATAAGGCCAGGTTCCCTTGCAGCAACTCCAATGGAACCCCAAGTTTCCCCTAACAACATGAAGGAAGGTCTCACTCCCCTGTTGCACCTCTAGAAAAAGCCCGAGTTCCCCTCTTAATCTCGACAGGATGCCTGAGAACCCTTTTACAACCCGAGAGGAAAGCGGAGTTCCATGTCTCAAAACGAGACGAGCCCTGACTCCCCTGTTGAAACTTGATAGGAACCCCAAGATCCCTGTCACAACTGGAGAGGAAAATGGAGTTTCCTGCCTCAGCACTAGATGAGGCCCTATTCCCTTGAAGCGCCTTGAAATGAATTCCGAGATGCCCCTCGCAACTCGATAGGAGGCCTGAATTCCCTGAGGCAACACAAGAGGTTCCCTGAGGTCCCCGTCGCAACTCAAGAGGAACCCCAAGCTTCCTGCTGCAACTAGAGAAAAACCACTGCAACAAATGATGGAGGGGCTCTTCGGCTAAAACTGAAGTGGATTCCCCAGGCACAACTCGAGAGGTGTCCCCCAGGATATTACACATAGAGAGAAGACCTTCTTCCTCCAATGGAGACAAGCTCCCTAAAAGAAATCGAGTGGAGGTCCTCACAACTAGAGCACAGTAATCGCATGAATAGATGTGAGGACCCATAGTGCCAAAAGCAGAGAGGACCTCCCCCGTGGAGCCATGCACACCCCAACCAGAGAGGACACAGACTCGCCCCTTGAGAGGAGCCCTTCACCACAACTTGAGAGGAGCCCGCTGGAAATCACATACAGAGAGGAGCCCCTCTTCTGCTAGTACAGATGAACCTCAAACCAAAAGGGAAGAGGAGATTGCACACCACCACTAGAGAGACTCTAAACCCCCGCCACTACAGAGCAGACCCCGACCACAACAACAGAGTAGTCACTTGCCATAACTAGGGAGCAGCCACCCGTCATTGCAACAAGACGGGGGCCACCCTCCACATCCCTGCTAGAGATGAGTGGCCCCAAGAGATCTTGACAGGAGGCCCCACTGCAAGTCACAAGGAACCTGAGTACCGACGAAGCTCAAGGAGAATCCCAACTTCCTTGCCACGACTCCAGGGCAATCCTGCATCCCATGATGCAAATCCAGAGGAACACTGATTTCTCGCTGCACTGCAAGTGGAGCTCTCAGTCCCCTGTGGAAATTCTTGAGGAAACACCAAGTGTCCAGCAATGAATAGAGAAGAACCCCGAGTTTGTTCTGCAACTCGAAAGAAGGCCCAACACCCCTCTGCAATTTGAGATGAAACGACTTCCCCACCTCAACCTGAGTGGAGACCTGATTCCCATGTTGCCACTTGAAAGTTATCCCCAGATCCACATCTCAAGTCAAGAGGAACCCCTTGTTTCTCACCACAAGTGGAAAGGATGGTGAGTTCCCCCTCAACTCGAGATAACGCCTGATTTCTTTGCAGCAACTTGAATGTAACCCTGAGTTTCCCCTCACAAGATGAAGGGAGGTATGACTCCCCTGTTGCAACTTGAGAAAAAATCCGAGTTCCCCACCTTAACTCGAGAGGAGTAGTGACAACCCTTTCACAACTCGAGAGGAAAGCGGAGTTCCATGCCTAAAGATGAGATGAGGCCTGACTCCCCTATTGCAACTCGAGAGGAACTCCGACATCCCTGTCACAACTGAGAGGTATCCCGAGTTTCCCGCCTCAACTTGAGATGAGTTCCGATTCTCCTACAGTGACTTAAGAGCAATCCCGAGTTACCCCTCTCAACTTGAAAGGATTGTTGACTCCCTTTTGGTAACTTGAGAGGTTCCCCGAGATTCCCGTTGCAACTTGAGAGGAAGGCTGAGTTTCACACCTCAGCTGGAGAAGAACCCCATGTTCCCCACCTGATCTCGAGATGAGGACTGATTCCCCTGATTCAACTCGAGAGGAATCCCAACTTTCCCTCGCAGCTCAAGAGGAGGCCTGTTTCACCTGTTGCAACTCAAGAGGATCCCTGAGTTCCCCATCACAATTCACGAGAAACCCCATTTCCTTCCACAGCTTGAGAAGTACTGCAACTTAGCCGCTTCAATTAGAAATGTGGCCTGATTACCCTTCAGTGACTCTAGAGGAATCCCAAGTTCCCCGTCCCAACTTGACACGAGCCCCAAGACCCTGATAAAAAGGCAGAGGATTCTCAAGAGTTTACCCCACCACAATTGGAGAAGAGCCCGCTACCAGAACCAGAGAGGAAGCCTCATACCACAACTTGGCAGGACACCCGCCCTGCCACAAATAGCCAGTAGCTTCCTGCAATTTGCAAGTTGAAAAAGTGCCCCTTCTCATTACAACCATAGAGGAGACACCCACCTCCCAATTTGAGAAGAGCACTCTACCGCATCTAGAGAGGATCAGAACTACAACAATTAATGAGTTCCCCTGCCTCAGCGAGAGAGGTGGATGCAAACGTCAACTAGAGACGTGCCTACGCACAGCAAATGAAGAGTGGACACCCACTGAAATGAGAGTGGACCCCAAGTCATATCTAGAGACTAGCCTCCCTTACACTGCACTTGGACAGGGACCAGCTTGCATATAGCTACTAAAGAGGATCTCCCCCAATGTAGCTACTAGGAGTCTCCACCACAATTTTAAAGAAACCCCGAGTGATATGCTGCAACTCAAGAGGCACCCCAAGTTCCCCACTGCAACTTCACAGCATCCCTAGGCTAGCCCAAGAAAAGGGGCCACTGCACCAAATGACAGAGGGGCTCCTGGCCAATACTGAAGCAGATTCCCCAGGCACAATTAGAGATGTGTCCCCCAGGACATCACACCTAGAGAGAAGACCTTCTGCCTCCAATGGAGATGAGCTCCCTGAAGGAAGTCGAGTGGAGACCCTCACAACTAGAGAGCAGCGATCCCATGAATTGAAGTGAGGAACCCATAGTGCATAAGGCAGAGCGGACATTCCCCGTGGAGACACGCACACACCACCCAGAGAGGACACAGCCTCGCCCGTCTAGAGAAGCCCTCAACCAAACTTCAGAGGAGCCCGCTAACATCACACGCAGAGAGGAGCCCCTCCTCTGGTAATACAGACAAACCTCACACAACAAGGATAGAAGAGCTTGCACACCACCACTAGAGAGACTCAAACCCCTGCAATTACAGAGTGGACCCTGACCACCATGATAGGGTAGTCTCTTGACAAATCTAGTGAGCACTCACCCATCATTGCAACAAGACAGGAGCCACCCTGCACATCCTTGCTAGAGAAGAGGAGCCCCAAGAGAACTCGACAGGAGGCCCCACTGCAAGTCACCAGGAACCCTGAGTACCAAACAAGCTCAAGGAGAACCCCGACTTCCCTGCTAGGACTCCAGTGCAATTCTACATTCCATGCTGCAAATCCAGAGAAACACTGATTTATCACTGCACTTTGAGAGGAGCTCTCAGTCCCTTGTTGTAATTCTCGAGGAAACCCTGAGTTTCCAGCAACAACCAGAGAAGAACTTCGAGTTTTTGCTGCAACTCGAGAGGAGGCCCTACTCCCCTGCTGCAACTCAAGAGGAAACATGACTTCCCCACCTCAACTCGAGAGGAGTCCTGACTCCACTGTTGCCACTCAACAGGTATCCCCAGATCCACATCGCAACTCGAAGAGGAACCCCATGATTCCCACCACAAGTTGAAAGGACACCGAGTTCCCCCTCAACTAAAGATAAGAACTGATTTCCCCCCAGTGACTCGAATGGAACCCTGAGTTTCCCCTCACAAGATGAAGGGAAGTCTGACTCCCCTGTTGCAACTCGAGAAAAATCCCAAGTTACCCGTCTGAACTCGACAAGAGGCCTGACACCCCTTTCACAACTCAAGAGGAAACTGGAGTTCCATGCTTCAACACGGGACAAGTCTTGACTCCCCTGTTGCAACTCCAGAGGAACACCGAGATTCCTGTCACAACTGAAGAGGAACCCCGAGTTTCCCCACCTTAACTCGAGATGAGGCCCTATTCCCCTGCAGTGACTCGAGAGGAATCCCGAGATTACCCTCGCAACTCGAAAGGAGGCCTGACTTCCCTGAGGCAACCTAAGCGGTTCTGTGAGATTCCTGTCCCAACTCGAGAGGATCCCTGAGATACCTGTCACAACTCGAAAGGAACCCTGAGTTCCCTGCCTCAACTTGAAATGAGGCCCTATTCCCCTGCTGTGACTCGAGAGAATCCCAACGTTCCCCTCACATATAAACGGAGACCAGACTCCCCTGATACAAATTGATAGGATCCCCGAGGTCCCCATCGCAACTCGAGTGGAACCCCGAGACACCATAGCAACTCTAGAGGAACCCCAAGTTTCCCGCCTCAACTCGAGAAGAGGCCCGATTCTCCTCCTGCGACTTGAGAGAATCCCAAGGTACCCCTCGCATCAAAAATGAGGCCTGATTCCCATGATGCAACTCGATAGGATCCCTGAGGGCCTTGTCGTAACTCAAGCGGAACCCCGAGATACCCATCGCAACTCTAGAAGAACCCCGAGTTTCCCACCTCAACTAGAGATGAGACCTGATTCCCCTGCAGCAACTCGAGAGCAATCCCAAGTTCTCCCTGGCAACTTGAAAGGAGCCCTGACTCCCCTGAGGCACCACAAGAGGTACCCTGAGGTCCCAGTCGCAACTGGAGAGGAATCCTGAGCTTCCAACCCCAACTCGAGAAAAACCATGAGATTACCCTCTCAACGTGAGATGAGTCCTGGTTACCCTGCAGTGACTTGTGTGGAATGCTGAGTTCCCTGTCCCAACTTTACACAAGCGCCAAGAAACTGATGCAACTGCAGAGGATTCCCAAGAGGAGCCTACCCAACCCCAACTGGAGAAGAGCCCTCTGCCACAACCAGAGAGGAAGTCTCATACCACAACTAAGCAGGAGGCCTGCCCTGCCGAAATAGCCAGTAGCTTCCTGCACTTCACAACTAGAAAAAAGCCCCTTTTCATTACAACCATAGAGGAGTCACCCACCTCTCAACTTGAAAAGAGCACTCTACCACATCTAGAGAGGATCCCAACTGGCACAGCTAAAGAGGAGTCCCCTGCGACAACGAGGGAGGTGGCTGCAAACAACTAGAGACCAGCCGATCCACAGCAAATAAAGAGCAGACACCCACTGCAATGGGAGTGGACCCCAAGCTGTATCTAAAGAGTAGACTCCCACACATTGCACTTAGAAAGGGACCAACTTGCACATCACTACTAGAGAGGATCTGCCCCACTCTAGTTCGATAGGAGTCTCCACCACAACTTTAAAGGAACCCCGAGTCATATACTATACTGCAATTCAAGAGGCACCCCGAGTTCCCCCCTGCAATTTCACAGGATCCCTAGGCTGGCACAAGAAAAGGGGCCACTACACCAAATGATGGAGGGGCTCTCCGGCCAAAACTGAAGCTGATTTCCCAGGTGCAACTCGATAGGTGTCCCCCAGGATACCACACCTAGAGAGAAGACCTTCTGCTTCCAATGGAGACGAGCTCCCCGAAGGAAGGTGAGTGCAGGCACTCACAACTAGAGAGCAGCAATCCTATGAATAGATGTAAGGCACCCATAGCACCAAAAGCGCATAGGACCTCCCCCTTGGAGACAAGCACACCCCAACCAGAGAGTAAACAGCCTCACCCATCTAGAGGAGCCCTCCACCACAATTTGAGAGAAGCCCGTTGGACATCTCATGCAGAGAGGTGCCCCTCTTCTGCTAATACAGACAAACCTCACATGACAAGGAGAGAGGAGCTTGCACCCCACCACTAGAGAGACTCGAAATCCCCACAACTACAGAATGAACCCCGACCCCAATGATAATCCCTTGAAAAACTAGTGAGCTGGCACACATCACTGCAACAAAACAGGAGTCACTCTGCTTATCCTTGTTAGACGAGTTGCCCCAAGAGAACTTGGCAGGACACTCCACCACAAGTCACCAGGAACCCTGAGTAGCAACCAAGCTTGACGAGAACCTCAGCTTCCCCGCCACGACTCCAGTGCAATCCTGCATCCCGTGCTGCAAATTCAGAGAAACAGATTTCTTGCTGCACTTCAAGCAGAGGTCTCAGGCACTGTGGCAACTTTCCAGCAAACCCTGAATATCCAGTAACCACTAGAGAAGAAGCCCTTGTTTCTGCTGCAACTGGAAAGAAGGCCTGACTCCTCTGCTGCAACTCGAGAGGAAACACGACTTCCCCACCTCAACTCAAGAGGAGTCCTGACTCCCCTGTTGCCACTCGAGAGGTATCCCCAGGTCCCCATCTAAACTCGAAAGGAACACTGTGTTTCCCACTGCAAGTTGAAAGGACAACGAGTTCCCCCTCAATTGACATAAGGACTGATTGCCATGCAGTGACTCGAATGGAATCCCAGGGGTCTGAATCCCCTGTTGCAACTCAAGAAAAATCCCGAGTTCCCCACCTGAACTCGACAGGAGGCCTGAAATCCCTTTCACAACTCGAGAGCAAAGTGAAGTTCCATGCCTCAACACGAGACGAAGCCTGACTACCCCGTTGAAACTCGATAGGAACCCCGAGATCCACATCACAACTGGAGAGAAAAGAGTTTCCCGCCTCAAGTTGAGGCTGGATTCCTCTGCACTGACTTGAAAGGAATCCAGAATTTTCCCATGGTAATCGAAAGGATGCCTGACTCCCATGAGGACACATGAGAGGTTCCCTGAGGTCCCCGTCGCAATTCAAGAGGATCCCCGATTTTCCACTACAATGCGAGAAAAACCACCAAATTCATTCCTCAATGTGAGATAAGGCCCGTTTAAACCACAGCGACTTGAGAGCAATCCCGAGTAGCCTCCTGCAACCAGAACAGAGGCTTGACTTCCTTTTTGCAACTCGAGAGGTTCCCCAAAATACCTGTCGCAACTCGAGAGGAACCCCGAGTTTCCCACCGCAACTCGAGATAAATTCTATGTTGCCTACCTCGTCTTGAGATGAGAGCCGATGCCCCTGCTTCGAGTTGAGAGGAATCCCGACTTCCCCTCACACCTCAAGAGGAGGCCTGTCTCATCTATTGCAATTCCATATGATCCCTGAATTCCACATCACAACTCGAGAGAAACTCCGAGTTTCCCGCCTCAACTCAAGAAGAACCCCAGGTTTCCCACCTCAATTCGAAATGTGGCCTGATTCCCCTGAATTGACTGGAGAGAAATCCCGAGTCCCCCATCACAACTCGACAGGAGCCCCAAGACCCTCATGCAACTGCAGAGGATGCCCAGGTGATTACCTAACCACAATTGGAAAAGAACCTTCTACCACAAACAGAGAGGAAGCCTCATATCACACCTAAGCAGGAGGCCCGCCCTGCCACAAATAGCCAGTAGCTTCCTGCTCTTCACAACTAGAAAAAGCTCCCCTTTTCATTACAACCATAGAGGAGTCACCCACCTCCCAATTTGAGAGAGCACTCTACCACATCTAGAGCAGAGCTCAACTACCACAATTAAAGAGGAGTTCCCCTGCCACAACTAGAGAAGTGGCTGCAAACAAAACTAGAGATGAGCAGACCCACAACAAATAAAGACCCCCACTGCAATTAGAGTGGAGCCCATGCCGCATCTAGAGAGTAGCCTCCCACATTTTGCACTTAGAAGGGGACCAGCTTGCACATGGCTAATACAGAGGATCTGCCCCAGATTCATGAATCTAATTCAAGAGGAGTCTCCACCACAACTCTTAAGGAATCTTGGATCATACACTGCAACTCAAGAGGCACCCCAAGATCCCTGCTGCTATTTTACAAGATCCCTAGGCTAGCACAAGGGGCCCGGGATCAAATGATGGAAGCGCTCTCTGGCTAAAACTGAAGCGGATTCCCCAGGCACAACTAGAGAGTTGTCCCCAAGGATAACACACCTAGAGAGACCTTCTGCCTCCAATGAAGACGAGCTTCCTTAAGGAAGTCAACTGGAGGCCCTGACAATTAGAAGAAATCCCATGATAGAAGTGAGGGACCTATAGTGCCAAAAGCAGAGAGGACCTCCCAACTGGAGCCACTAACACCCCAATCCGAGAGGACGCAGTCTCGACCCTCAAGAGGAGCCCTCCTCCACAACTTGAGAGGCGCCTGCTGGACATCACACACAGAGAGGAGCCCCTCTTCTGCTAAGACAGACGAACCTCACACCACAAGGAGAGAGGAACTGGCACACCACCACTAGAGAGAATTGAAGCCCCCGCAAATACAGAGTTGACCAAGACCACAATGATAGAGTAGTCCCTTTTCAAAACTAGTGAGCAGCCACCCATCATTGCAACAAGACAGGAGCCACCCTGCACATCCCTGCTATGATGAGCCGCTCCAAGAGAATTCGACAGGATGCCCACGGCAAGTCACCAGGAACACTGAGTACTAACCAAGCTTAAGTATAACCCCAACTTCCGTGACAGGACTCCAGTGGAATCCTGCATCCCATGCTGAAAATCCATAGGAACACTGATTTCTTGCTGCACTTCAAAAGGAATTCTCAGGCGCTGTGGCAACTCTCCATCCAACCCCAAGTTTTCAGCAACCACAGAGAAGAACCCCGAGTTTCTGCTGCAACTCGAGAGGAAACATGGCTTCCCCACCTCAACTCGAGGGGAGTCTTGACTCCCCTGTTGCTATTCGAGAGGTATCTCCAGATCCCCATCGCAACTCGAAAGGAACCCCTTGTTTCCCTCTGCAAGTGGAAAGGACACTGAGTTCCCCCTCACCTTAAAATTAGTCCTGATTCCCCTGCAGTGATTCAAATGGAACCCCGAGTTTCCCCTCAAAACATGAAGGGACGTCTGAATGCCCTGTTGCAAGTCGAGAAAAATCCCGAGTTCCCCGCCTCAACTCGAGGGGGCCTGACACCCCTTTCACAACTCGAGAGAAAAGTGGAGTTCCATGCCTCAACACGAGATGATCCCTGACTACCTTGTTGAAATTGGATAGGAACCCTGAGATCCACATCGCAACTGAGGAAGAACCCCGAGTTTCCTGCCTCAACTTGAGATGAGGCCCTATTCCCCTGCAGCGACTTGAGAGGAATACCTAGGTCCCCCTTACAACTCAAAAGGAGGCCTGATTCCCCTGAGGCAACACAAGAGGTTCCCTGAGGTCCTCATCGCAACTCAAGAGGAACCCTGAGTTTCTCGCCTCAACTCGCAATGAGGTGAGGCCCAATTCCCCTGCAGCAACTCGAGAGGAATCTGGAGTGCCCCATCACAATTCAAAAGGATGCCTGACTCCCCTGGGGCAACAGGACAGGTTCCCTGAGATCAATGTTGCAACTCAAGTGGAACCCCGAGCTTCCCTCTGCAACTCAAGAAAACAACCAGATTCATCTCTCAACGCAAGATGAGGCCTGATTCCCCTGTGGCAACTTGAGAGCAATCCCGACTGCCCCCTGGCAAGTCGAAAGGAGGCTTGACTCCCTTTTTGCAACTCAATAGGTTACCCAAGATGTTAGTCGCAACTGGAGAGGAACCCCAAGTATCCCATCTCAACTCGAGATGAGGCCCAATTCTCCTGACCCTGACAACTGAGGTGCCCCTCACAACTAGAAAGGAGGCCTGACTCCCCTGAGGCAACCAGAGCGGTTCCCTGAGACCCCTGTGGCAACTTGAGGGGAACCCCGAAATATCCATTGCAACTCAAGAGGAACCCTGAGTTTCCGGCCTCAATTCGAGATAAGGTCCAATTCCCGTGCAGTGACTCGAGAGGAATCCCGAATTCCCCATTGCAACATGAAAGGAGGCTTGACTCCCATTTTCCAACTGGAGATGTTCCCTGAGGAATCCTGACTCCCCCCTAGCTCCTCAAGAGAAGGAATGTCTCACCTATTGCTCCAAGAGGTTCTCCTAGTCTATGTCCTTATCACCAGTGCCAAAGAAGCTGAAGTTGATGAGTTCTATGAAGACCTAGAAGACCTCAAAGACCTCCTAGAACTAACACCAGAAAATATGTTCTATTCATCACCAGAGATTGGAATGCAAAAGTAGGAAGTCAGGAGATACCTGGGTAACAGTCAAGTTTGGCCTTGGAGAAGAAAATGAAGCACAGCAAAGGCTAACTGAATTTTTCCAAGAGAATGCACTGGTCATAGAAAATGCCTTT
Source organism: Bos javanicus (assembly GCF_032452875.1). NCBI lineage: Eukaryota > Metazoa > Chordata > Mammalia > Artiodactyla > Bovidae > Bos > Bos javanicus. Next base: position 720,988 of record NC_083894.1, read on the forward strand.
TCAACAACACAAGAGACAACTTTATACATGAGCATCACCAAATGGTCAACACTGAAATCAAATTAATTACATTCTTTGTAGTTGAAGATGGAAAAGCTGTATACAGTCAGCAAAAACAAGACCTGGAGCTGATTGTGGCTCAGATCATCACCTTCTTGTAGCAAAATGCAGTTTTAAACTAAATAAAGCATGGGAAACCACTGGGCCAGCTAGATATGGCTTAAATCAAATCCCCTATGACTACACAGTAGAGGTAATGCATAGATTCAAGGGATTAAATCTAGTAAACAGAGTGCCTGAACTATGGACAGAGGTCTATATTATTGTACCTGAGGCAGCAAACAAAACCATCCTGAAGTAAAAGCAAAAAGGCAAAGGGGCTAGCTGAGGAGGCTTTACAAATAACTAAAGAAATGAGTGAAAAGCAAAGGAGAAAGGAAAAGGTATGTTCAGCTAAATGCAGAGTTCCAAACAACAGCATGGAGAGACAAGCAGGGCTTCTTCAATGAACAGTACATAAAACTAGAAGAAAACAACTGAAGGAGAAAAACTAGAGATCTTGTCAGGAAAATTGGAGATACCAAGGGAATATTTTGCCAAAAGATGGGCACAATAAAGGACAGAAACTGTGCAGACCTAGGAGATGCTGAAGAGATCAAGAAGAGAGGGAAAGAATACATAGAACTGTGCAAAAAGATCTTAATGAACTGGATTACTACGATAGTGTTGTCAGTCACTCAGACCCAGACGTTCTGGAGTGTGAGGGCAAGCGGGCCTTAGAAAGCACTGCTGTTAATAAAGCTAGTGGATATGATGGAATTCCAGTAGAACTATTCAAAACTCTAAAGGATGATGCCTAAAGGTGTTGCATTCCATATGTCAGCAAATCTGAAAGACCCAGTAGTGGCCACAGTACTGGAAAAGGTCAATCTTTATCCCAATTCCCTGGAAGGGTAGTACTAAAGTATGTGCAAACCATCAGACAATTGCACCCATCTCCCTCGCTAGTAAGGTCATGCTTAAAATCTTGCATGCTAGGCTTCAGCATCAGGCAAACCTAGAACTTCCAGATGTCCAAGTTGGGTTTAGAAAAGGACAAGGAACCAGAGATCAAATTGCCAACATTCACTGGATCATAGAGAAAGTTAGTGAATTCCAGAAAAGCATCTATCTCTGTTTCACCAGCTATGCTAAAGCCTTTGACGGTGTGGCTCATAGTAAACTGTGGAAAGCTCTTAAGAGATGGGAATACCAGACTGTCTTACCTGGCTCCTGAGAAATCTGTATGCAGGTCAAGAAGCAATAGTTAGAATCCTGTGTGGAACAACCAATAATCTTGGTTCAAGATTGAGAAAGGAGTATGACAGGGCTGTCTCCTGTCACCCTGTTTGTTTAACCTATATGCTGAGTATATCATGAGAAATGCTGAGCTGGATGAGTTACAAGCCGGAATCAAGATAGACAGAGAAACATCAACCTCAGCTATGTGGATGATACCACTCTAATGGCAGAAAATGAAGATGAACTAAAGAGCCTCTTGGTGAGGTGAAGGAGGAGAGTGAAAACGTTGGCTTAAGACTAAATATTAAATAAACTAAGAACATGATATCCGGCCCCATTACTTCATGGAAAATAGAAGAGGAAAAAGTGAAACTAGTGACAGATTTCCTCTTTTTGGGCTCTAAAATCACAGTGGATGGTGAATGCAGCCATGAAATCAGATGATTGCTTCTTGGCAGGAAAACTCTGACAAACCTAGACAGTGTGTTGAAAAGTTCTGCTTTTCAGAGACACTGCTCTGCTGACAAAGGTCTATGTAGTCAAGACTATGGCCTTCCTAGTGGTCATGTACAGTTGTTAGAGCTGGGCCATAAAGAAGGCAGAATGCCAAACAACTGATGCCTTTGAACTGTGGTGCTGGAGAAGACTCCTGAGGGTCCCTTGGACACTAGATCAAACCAGTCAATCTTAAGGGAAATAAAACCTGAATACTATTTGGGAGGACTGATGCTAAAGCTGAAGTGACAGTATTTTGGTCATATGATATGAACAACCAACTTAATGGAAAAGTCCCTGATGCTGGGAAATATTGAGGGCAGAAGGAGAAGAGGGCATCAGAGGATAAAATGGCTGGATGACATCACTGATGAAATGGACATGAACTTGGGCAAACTCTGGGAGATGGTGAGGGACAGGAAGGCCTGGCGTGCTGCAATCCATGGGGTTGCAAAGAGTTGGACATGACTGGATGACTGAACAAAAACAACAATAAATTATGGTGAATTACTTTTATAATTATTATTATGAATCAATCTATACTTGAGATGATATGAATAATCATAATACTGGGAAAACAATGACTCCCTTAAAGTATCTGTAACATTTTTTTGTTTGTTTCCTTTTTTTTTTTTAAACTTTACAATATTGATTGGTTCTGTCATATATAGAAATGAATCCACCACAGGCATACACGTGTTCCCCATCCTGAACCCTCCTCCCTCCTCCCTCCCCATACCATCCCTCTGGGTCGTCCCAGTGCACCAGCCCCAAGCATCCAGTATCGTGCATCGAACCTGGACTGGCGACTCGTTTCATATATGATATTATACATATTGCAATGCCATTCTCCCAAATCATCTCACCCTCTCCCTCTCCCACAGAGTCCAAAAGACTGTTCTATACATCAGTGTCTCTTTTGCTGTCTCGTATACAGGGTAATTGTTACCATCTTTCTAAATTCCATATATATGTCTTAGTATACTTTATTGGTGTTTTTCTTTCTGGCTTACTTCACTCTGTATAATAGGCTCCAGTTTCATCCACCTCGTTAGAACTGACTCAAATGTATTATTTTTAATGGCTGAGTAATACTCCATTGTGTATATGTACCACAGCTTTCTTATCCATTCATCTGCTGATGGGCATCTAGGTTGCTTCCATGTCCCGGCTATTATAAACAGTGCTGCGATGAACATTGGGGTACACGTGTCTCTTTCCCTTCTGGTTTCCTCAGTGTGTATGCCCAGCAGTGGGATTGCTGGATCATAAGGCAGTTCTATTTCCAATTTTTTAAGGAATCTCCACACTGTTCTCCATAGTGGCTGTACTAGTTTGCATTCCCACCAACAGTGTAAGAGGGTTCCCTTTTCTCCACACCCTCTCCAGCATTTATTCCTTGTAGACTTTTGGATCGCAGCCATTCTGACTGGCGTGAAATGGTACCTCATAGTGGTTTTGATTTGCATTTCTCTGATAATGAGTGATGTTGAGCATCTTTTCATGTGTTTGTTAGCCATCTGTATGTCTTCTATGGAGAAATGTCTATTTAGTTCTTTGGCCCATTTTTTGATTGGGTCATTTATTTTTCTGGAATTGAGCTGTAGGAGTTGCTTGTATATTTTTGAGATTAGTTGTTTGTCAGTTGCTTCATTTGCTATTATTTTCTCCCATTCTGAAATCTGTCTTTTCACCTTGCTTACAGTTTCCTTTCTTGGGCAGAAGCTTTTAAGTTTAATTAGGTCCCATTTGTTTATTTTTGCTTTTATTTCCAATATTCTGGGAGGTGGGTCATAGAGGATCCTGCTGTGATGTATGTCGGAGACTATTTTGTCTATGTTCTCCTCTAGGAGTTTTATAGTTTCTGGTCTTACGTTTAGATGTTTAATCCATTTTGAGTTTATTTTTGTGTATGGTGTTATAAAGTGGTCTAGTTTCATTATTTTACAAGTGGTTGACCAGTTTTCCCAGCACCACTTGTTAAAGAGATTGTCTTTAATCCATTGTATATTCTTGCCTCCTTAGTCAAAGATAAGGTGTCCATATGTGTATGGATTTATCTCTGGGCTTTCTATTTTGTTCCATTGATCTATATTTCTGTCTTTGTGCCAGTACCATACTGTCTTGATGACTGTGGCTTTGTAGTAGAGCCTGAAGTCAGGCAGGTTGATTCCTCCAGTTCCATTCTTCTTTCTCAAGATAGCTTTGGCTATTCGAGGTTTTTTGTATTTCCATACAAATTGTGAAATTATTTGTTCTAGCTCTGTGAAGAATACCATTGGTAGCTTGATAGGGATTGCATTGAATCTATAAATTGCTTTGGGTAGTATACTCATTTTCACTATACTGATTCTTTCAATCCACGAACATGGTATATTTCTCCATCTATTAGCGTCCTCTTTGATTTCTTTCACCAGTGTTTTATAGTTTTCTATATATAGGTCTTTAGTTTCTTTAGGTAGATATATTCCTAAGTATTTTATTCTTTTCGTTGCAATGGTGAATGGAATTGTTTCCTTAATTTCTCTTTCTATTTTCTCATTATTAGTGTATAGGAATGCAAGGGATTTCTGTGTGGTGATTTTATATCCTGCAACTTTACTATAATCATTGATTAGTTCTAGTAATTTTCTGGTGGAGTCTTTAGGGTTTTCCTATGTAGAGGATCATGTCATCTGCAAACAATGAGAGTTTTACTTCTTCTTTTCCAATTTGGATTCCTTTCATTTCTTTTTCTGCTCTGATTGCTCTGGCCAAAACTTCCAAAACTATGTTGAATAGTAATGGAGAAAGTGGGCACCCTTGTCTTGTTCCTGACTTTAGAGGACATGCTTTCAGTTTTTCACCATTGAGGATAATGTTTGCTGTGGGTTTGTCATATATAGCTTTTATTATGTTGATGTATGTTCTTTCTATTCCTGCTTTCTGGAGAGTTTTTATCATACATGGATATTGAATTCTGTCAAAGGCTTTCTCTGCATCTATTGAGATAATCATATGGTTTTTGTTTTTCAATTTGTTAATGTGGTGTATTACATTGATTGATTTGTGGATATTGAAGAATCCTTCATCCCTGGGATAAAGCCCACTTTATCTCAGGTGTATGATCTTTTTAATGTGTTGTTTGATTCTGATTGCTAGAATTTTGTTAAAGATTTTTGCATCTATGTTCATCAGTGATATTGGCCTGTAGTTTTCTTTTTTTGTGGCATCTTTGTCAGGTTTTGGTATTAGGGTGATGGTGGCCTCATAGAATGAGTTTGGAAGTTTACCTTCCTCTGCAAATTTCTGGAAGAGTTTGAGTAGGATAGGTGTTAGCTCTTCTCTAAATTTTTGGTAGAATTCAGCTGTGAAGCCGTCTGGACCTGGGCTTTTGTTTGCTGGAAGATTTTTGATTACAGTTTCAATTTCCGTGCTTGTGATGGGTCTGTTAAGATTTTCTATTTCTTCCTGGTCCAGTTTTGGAAAGTTGTACTTTTCTAAGAATTTGTCCATTTCTTCCACGTTGTCCATTTTATTGACATATAATTGCTGATAGTAGTCTGTTATGATCCTTTGTATTTCTGTGTTGTCTGTTGTGATCTCTCCATTTTCATTGCTAATTTTATTGATTTGATTTTTCTCCCTTTGTTTCTTGATGAGTCTGGCTAATGGTTTGTCAATTTTATTTATCCTTTCAAAGAACCAGCTTTTGGCTTTGTTGATTTTTGCTATGGTCTCTTTTGTTTCTTTTGCATTTATTTCTGCCCTAATTTTCAAGATTTCTTTCCTTTTACTAACCCTGGGGTTCTTCATTTCTTCCTTTTCTAGTTGCTTTAGGTATAGAGTTAGGTTATTTATTTGACTTTTTTCTTGTTTCTTGAGGTATGCCTGATTGCTATGAACTTTCCCCCTAGGACTGCTTTTACAGTGTCCCACAGGTTTTGGGTTGTTGTGTTTTCATTTTCATTCATTTCTATGCAAATTTTGATTTCTTTTTTGATTTCTTTTTTGATTTCTTCTGTGATTTGTTGGTTATTCAGCAGCGTGTTGTTCAGCCTCCATATGTTGGAATTTTTAATAGTTTTTCTCCTGTTACTGAGATCTAATCTTACTGCATTGTGGTCAGAAAAGATGCTTGGAATGATTTCAATTTTTTTGAATTTACCAAGGCTAGATTTATGGCCCAGGATGTGATCTATCCTGGAGAAGGTTCCATGTGCACTTGAGAAAAATGTGAAATTCATTGTTTTGGGATGAAATGTCCTATAGATATCAATTAGGTCTAACTGGTCTATTGTATCATTTAAAGTTTGTGTTTCCTTGTTAATTTTCTGTTTAGTTGATCTATCCATTGGTGTGAGTGGGGTATTAAAGTCTCCCACTATTATTGTGTTATTGATAATTTCTCCTTTCATACTTGTTAGCATTTGCCTTACATATTGTGGTGCTCCCATGTTGGGTGCATATATATTTATAATTGTTATATCTTCTTCTTGGATTGATCCTTTGATCATTATGTAGTGACCTTCTTTGTCTCTTTTCACAGCCTTTATTTTAAAGTCTATTTTGTCTGATATGACTATTGCTACTCCTGCTTTCTTTTGGTCCCTATTTGCATGGAAAATCTTCTTCCAGCCCTTCACTTTCAGTCTGTATGTGTCCCCTGTTTTGAGGTGGGTCTCTTGTAGACAGCATATGAAGGGGTCTTGTTTTTGTATCCATTCAGCCAGTCTTTGTCTTTTGGTTGGGGCATTCAACCCATTTACATTTAAGGTAATTACTGATAAGTATGATCCAGTTACCATTTACTGTATTGTTTTGGGTTCGAATATATACATTGTTTTTGTGTTTCCTGTCTAGAGAATATCCTTTAGTATTTGTTGGAGAGCTGGTTTGGTGGTGCTGAATTCTCTTAGCTTTTGCTTGTCTGTAAAGCTTTTGATTTCTCCTTCATATTTGAATGAGATCCTTGCTGGGTACAATAATCTGGGCTCTAGGTTATTTTCTTTCATCGCTTTAAGTATGTCTTGCCATTCCCTCCTGGCTTGGAGAGTTTCTATTTAAAGATCAGCTGTTATCCTTATGGGAATTCCCTTGTGTGTTATTTGTTGTTTTCCCTTGCTGCTTTTAATATTTGTTCTTTGTGTTTGATCTTTGTTAATTTGATTAATATGTGTCTTGGGGTGTTTCACCTTGGGTTTATCCTGTTTGGGACTCTCTGGGTTTCTTGGACTTGAGTGATTATTTTCTTCCCCATTTTAGGGAAGTTTTCAACTATTACTCCTCAAGTATTTTCTCATGGTCTTTCTTTTTGTCTTCTTCTTCTGGGACCCCTATGATTCGAATGTTGTAGCATTTAATGTTGTCCTGGAGGTCTCTGAAATTGTCCTCATTTCTTTTAATTCATTTTTCTTTTTTCCTCTCTGATTCATTTATTTCTACCATTTTATCTTCTAATTCACCAATCCTATCTTTGGCCTCTGTTATTCTACTATTTGTTGCCTCCAGAGTATTTTTTATTTTATTTATTGCATTATTCATTATATATTGACTCTTTTTTGTTTCTTCTAGGTCCTTGTTAAACCTTTCTTGCATCTTCTCAATCCTTGTCTCCAGGCTATTAATCTGTGATTCCATTTTGATTTCAAGATTTTGGATCAATTTTACTATCATTATTCGGAATTCTTTATCAAGTAGATTCCCTATCTCTTCCTCTTTTGTTTGGTTTGTGGGCATTTATCCTGTTCCTTTACCTGCTGGGTATTCCTCTGTCTCTTCATCTTGTTTAAATTGCTGAGTTTGGGGTGTCCTTTCTGTATTCTGGCAGTTTGTGGAATTCTCTTTATTGTAGCATTTCCTCGGTGTGTGTGGGTTTGTACAGGTGGCTTGTCAGGGTTTCTTGGTTAGGGAAGCATGTGTCGGTGTTCTGGTGAGTGGAGCTGTATTTCTTCCCTCTGGAGTGCAATGAAGTGTCCAGTAATGTGTTATGACATGTCTATGGTTTTGGGGTGACTTTGGGCAGCCTGTATCTTGGAGCTCAGGGCTGTGCTCCTGTGTTGCTGGAGAATTTGCTTGGTATGTCTTGCCCTGGAGCTTGTTGGCCCTTGTGTGGTGCTTGGTTTCAGTGTAGGTATAGAGGCGTTTGATGAGCTTCTGTCATTTAATGTTCCCTGGAGTCAGGAGTTCCCTGGAGTTAGGGTTTGGACTTAAGCTTCCTGCTTCCAGTTATCGGTCTTATCTTTACAGTAGTTTCAAAACTTCTCCTTCTATACAGCACCATTGATAAAACATCTACGTTAAAGATGAAAAGTTTCTCCACCGTGAGGGTCACCCAGAGAGGTTCACAGCGTTACATGGAGAAGAGAAGAGGGAGGAGGGAGTTAGAGCTGACCCAAATGAGATGAGGTGGAATCAATAGAGGAGAGAGTGGGCTAGCCAGTAATCACTTCCTTATGTGCACTCCACAATTGTACCGCTCAGGATGTTCACGGAATTATACAGAGAAGAGAAGAAGGAGGAAAGAGACAGAGGTGGCCAGGAGGATAAAAGGGGAAATGAAAAGGAGGGAGACAGATCCAGCCAGTAATCAGTTCCCTAAGTGTTCTCCACCGTCTGGAACACACAGAAATTCACAGAGTTGCATAGAGTAGAGAGGGGTTAGGGAGGAGACACAGGTGACCTGGTGGAGAAAAAGGAGAGTCCAAAGAGGGAGAGAGCAGTCAAGCCAGTAATCTCGCTCCCTAGTGAAAAATGGATACTGAGGATTGTGTTCTTAAAGGTACAGAATTGGTAACAAATACATAAAAGCAAAAATTAAAAATCTAGAGTAGAGTTTGGAATTTCAAAAATACAATGTTAAAGAAAAGAAGAAGGAAAAGAAAGAGAGGGGAAAAAAAGTCGCAAAAATTATAAAGAAAATATAGGTACAAAATTGATAACAAATACCAAAAAGCAAAAGTTAAAAATCTAGAGTAGAGTCTGGAATTTCAAAGATACAAAGTTAAAAAAAAGAAGAAGAAAAAAAAGAAAGAGAGAAAAAACAAACAAAAACAAACCAAGTCGCAAAAATTATAAAGAAAATATAGGTACAAAATGGATAATACCAAAAAGCATAAATTAAAAATCTAGAGTATAGTTTGGAATTTCAGATATACAATGTTATATAAAAAAAGAAGAGAAAGAAAGAGGAAAAAAAGTCACAAAAATTATAAATATATATATATATGTACAAAATTGATAACAAATAACAAAAAGCTAAAATTAAAAATCTAGAGTAGAGTTTGGAATTTCAAAAATACAATGTTAAAGAAAAGAAGAAGAAAAAAAAAAACAAGATCACAAAAATTATAAAAAATATATATATGAAGTTTGCTTTAAAAAAAAATAGGGTCTCTCTTTTTTTTGCAAAGTAATAGTAGGTTATAAAAGTGAAAATTAAAGGAATAATAGAGGACTTAAAATTTTTTTAAGAATTAAAAAAAAAGGAAGAATGATCATAAAAATAATAAAAATATATCTAGGACTTTCTCTGGTTTTGTTTTGGGTATTGTGGGGTCAGTTCATTTTTGGCTAGTTCCTTGGTCTGACTTATATTTCTCAAGATCTATAGGCCCCTTCCTATGTATTTAGTTCTAACCACAGGGTTTTAATCTATTGCCTGTAGCCTCCAAGGCGGTTCCCTCTGTTATAGCTTCTTCTGTTTGCTGGTCTCTTCAGTGTCTGGTTTCTGTCCTGACACAAAGGGGACGGTGGTGGACACTTTTTTCTTTTTTTTTTTTTTTTTTAGGCTCACTTGTTCAGTCATGCTGTGGGGAGGGAGGGACGCTGCAAACAAATAACACTGGCACGTGCTCTCAGTGCCTCAGCCACACTGGGCCTGCCTCCGCTCAGGGCGCATGTAGCCTCCCTGCCCTGCCCTAGACCCTGCTCAGGCTCTAGGTTGCTCTGCCAGGAACCATCTGTGGCCGGCCCTGGGCTTCCTGCACCTCCCAGGTCCAAGCCGCTCAGGTTTAGACACTCAGGTAGTCCTCAGAGGCACAGACTCGGTTACGCCAGCATTTTGTGCCCTTCCCAGGTCCGAGCAGCTCAGGTGATGAGGTGTTTGGCGAGCGCAATTGCTGTGACTTATCGCCTCCCCACCGCTGGGTTATCTAGGTGTACAACTGGCGCACCTTCTCAGGTGGATGTTGACCGTACAGACCCCCAAGAAGTTTTAGTTAGCAAAGAAGCCTGCTTGCAGTTTTGTAGATAACGTCTCTCTGGGGCTGCGATTGCCCCCTTCCGGCTCTGGCTGCCTGTCACCAGAGGGGGACAGTCTGCAGCCAGCTATCTCTGTACAGTCCTTTGTTCCGTGCGCGGGCCTGGCGGTGTCTTAGGTTAGGGCTGGCTTTTCGCATGGTAGATATCCCACAGTCTGGTTTGCTAGCCCAAATTATTTCACTCAGATAGCGCTCGGGGTATTCAGGCCAGATCCTTAGTCTAAGTGATGCAGCTCGTGCCGCGCCTCCCTGCCCAGCCCCCACTTGCTAATGGCGGATGCAGGCATCTGCGCTGCTTCTCCGCTGTGGGAGTTACCATAGGGCTCGTAATCTGCGGGTTTTAATTGTTTATTTATTTTTCCTCCCTGTTACGTTGCCCTCTGTGCTTCCAAGGCTCGGCACAGATTTGGCAGTGAGAAGGTTTCCTGGTGTTTGGTAACTTCTCTCTTTTTAAGACTCCCTTCCCAGCACGGAGCTCTGTCCCTCCCTCTTTTGTCTCTTTTTTTGTCTTATATATTTTTTCCTACCTCCTTTCGAAGACATGGGTTGCTTTTCTGGGTGCCTGATGTCCTCTGCCAGCATTCTGAAGTTGTTTTGTGGAATTTACTCAGCGTTTAAATGTTCTTTTGATGAATTTGTGGGTAAGAAAGTGTTCTCCCCATTCCACTCCTCTGCCATCTTAGCTCCTCCCCCTCTGTAACATTTTTAAAGGAGGAAAATGTTATTCTCCTAAAGGTTTAGTAATTATGTAAACAGTTAACCTACGCAAATTTGTAGAAAAATATATTAACAAACAATGTTTTTATAACAGCAAACAACAAAAAGCACATAATAGGGTTTTAATTTGTTGGAATTTTGTGTTAGTCTTCTTGAAATTGTTCATTGACCCCTGGTTACATTTCCCACTAGTTTTGTTTCTATTTCCCCTCATTACAAATTAAATTACTACTTTGAACTTTTTTCTATCCTCTTGATAGATCATTCTCACTTGCATTAGTGTATGGGAATGTTCTGGGATCATATCTTAACCACATTCTCCAGGAAGCTTTTCTTGACCTCAGAAGCTTGGGTTATTTGCCTTCCATAACCATTCTCATAGAACCAACATTCAGGACTTCCTTAACCAACAATTTACAATATTGTAATTGCTTATTTAGTACAATCCTTACACCCTTAAAGACAACAAACTCTTGAAGGCCAAGGACCATAGCTGTGCTATTCACAGATAAAACACCTGTATCTGGCTCAACAAATATATTATGAACTTGGGTATGTGTGTGCTCAGTCACTCAGTCATGTCTGACTCTTTGTAGCCATGACTGTAGCATACCAGGCTCCTCTGCCCATGGAATTTTCCAGGCAAGAGTACTGGAGTGGGTTGCCATTTCCTACTGTACTGGATCTTCCCAACCCAGGGATTGAACTTGCATCTCTTGTGTCTCCTGCACTGGCAGCAAGACTCTTTATCACCAGTGCCACCTGGAAAGCCTTGAACTGGGGACAAAAGGGAAATAGACACATAAGTTTATAGGGTGACAAATTCTAATATGTACACACATTTGTTTACAAATTTGGAAAAATGTTTTTCATAATGTGGTAAAAAGTTTTTATCATTTCAGCTTGAATTTTCATCAAGTTTCAGGAAGTTTTTCTTAGGGTAATATATACAACTGGTGTTTCCAGTACAATTATATCATCATGAAAGCATAATCTTTCTTCTTTTCACAAGTACCTCTTATTAATTGGTAGGGGAAGCACAGTTCTTGCTTATGTAACAAAAGTGATGAAACTTGAAATGAGATATCAGGATAAATAGCAACGGAATACAGCAAATACATGCCCAGACACATTTGTATACACACATTTATGTTGCCAAGTAGAATGAAATACATTTCTTAAGAAAGAGCTAAATGGCTTTATGAATTCAGAGAATAGGATGATCAGTTCTTGCTGGAAAGGACAGAATAGATGCATCTTCATGGAATGTGTAGCATATAATTTTAGCCTTAAATAGGAGTGATGACAGAACAGTACATGACTACTCTGTGAAAAATGTAGCTAAAATAGAGATTATGATGGTGGGGAAAGAGGGAAGGTTAAAGATGTATTTGGGAATTTTGAAAGGTGTAGGTGTCATGCAGAAATAGGAAAGATAAACCATAAATACAAGTTTGATTTGAAACAGGGACAGTTCTGAAGAGTAAGGATTTTGCATCCCATTAGACTATTTGAAGGCTTCCCTAGTGGTTTGATGGCAAAGAATCTGCCTGCCAAAGCAAGAGACACAAGGTTGACAACTGGGCAAGGAAGATTCCCTAGAGAAGGAAATGGCAACCCACTACTGTATTCTTGCCTGGGAAATCCCATGGACAGAGGAATCTGGCAGGCTACAGTCCATGGTGTCTCAAAAGAGTCAGACACAACTTAGTGACTAAACAACAACAAAAGACCATTTGAACAGAGAAGGGATGTCATTAGAGATTTCTTAATGAGAGTTTTTCTTTGGAGAAGTTTTCTTTTTAAAGCAGAAAAGGAATTAGAAACTGCAAGATGTTTAAACTAGTGCTTCTGATAAATACTCACAGCTTGCTGTAAAAAACATGGCGAAGGGGTTAAAATCTCAATGAGAACAATATGAGATTCAAACACATCATTATATAAACCACATTAGGGGTTGATCATGTACCATGTAAAAACAGGGTTTACTCTAATCTTAGAGAAATTTTCTCATCTATAATTTTCCTCTCTGACTCCCACCATCCATATCAATTTACTTACTTGTTCAATTCCCATTTACATGTAAAACAGTTATTGAATTGTTAACCTGTACTACCATGAGAAACAAATTTCTCGGTTTGAGTACAGTGTTTACGTACAGTTCCTTTAGTCTTTAGCCTGACAGTTTCCAATCGATGCACCATTTTCCCAAAGTTATGAGTACATTTTAATGGCTACAAAGAATGCTAGAATTAACATCTGTCTTCAGGTTTTGGTATGAACATATCTTTTCAAAGGAAATGAGATGCTTAGAGAAATGGTAAAGGCTTAACCATCCTCTGATGACATATGAAGAAACAAGGTAATTTATTGATTTGGATTATATTTTGGTTGCAAGAGAATAATTCTGTAAATCAAACACACATTATTATTATTAATTTTTCTCATGGAAGATCCTGGAGATGTTGGTCCCAGGGCTGGTGTGCTCTGTATAACCAAGCACCTTCTTTCTTACTAATCAGACATTCAGGCCTCTTTTTTTAAGTGACCATAGATGCCCCAAAAGCTGCTTCAACTCCAACCTTCATGTTGTCATTCTAGCTAGCAAGAAGAAGGAAAGAAAATTAGAAGAAAGTTATTTTTTAGGAAAATCACCAGAATCTGCACATGTCATCTTCATGGATATCTCAGAGGCCAAAACCTAGCTATGTGGACACACTCAGCTCCAAGGTACCTGGGGATATTACTGTACTCTTGTCATCCATATGCCTGCTTAAAGTTTGGTGAGTATAGCACTGCTAAGGGGAAAGAACAATTTTCTTCTTTTTTGATGTATACAATATAAATAAGCTAACTCAAGTGTATCAATAAATTTGTCCATAAAGAGAATTTAGGAAGAGAACCTCCCACAATGGTTTTTGTGAGTCACAGGATGCAACAATGAGATATCAGTTGTCAGTCCATGATTGAGCTCTTCCAGGGTGCTTCTTGAGACAGAAATTACCTTCTGTCTCTTGTATGCTATTGTTATTTTTTCTGACAAAGGCAAACCTAGTCCTACATGATATAGAGAAAAAGTCACCTGTTTATTTCACAATACCTTCAATTCCAATTGCTGCCACAATAAAGAGACTTGTTTTGAAAGTTTTCAAAAGTAAAACTAGGACTACTTGGTGAATTCACAAAACAAACAGATTCCAATTCACAGATTGCTTACCGAATTTCTACTAAGTACCAGACAGTGTGCTAAGACAAGTGTGCAGTTTGACTGATCTTAACATGGCCCAGCCTCCCTGAAATTTTCTGTCTACTTAAGGGTAAATATTTTAATAAGGTAATTTTACCAAAAAAAAGTATATGTATAATTTTGGAAAGTGATACCAAAGAAAGGAAGAGAAAGAACTTTTAGACGAACTTGCCCATATGATGGAAGCATCACTACTTGTTGCTTTTTTTTTTTTTTTTTCTTTAGGCACGAGGTAGATGACAGTTTTGGAATATGGTGGCAAAAATCTGTGTATGGAAAAGAGACCTTGTGAAATTAAAGGTCCCACACAAATCATGCATAGATCCTATGATATGAAATCTTACAGAAATTATGCTATAAATCCTAAGGGTGTTTTAAAAATATATTCTAAATTTCTAAAAGCTCTGTTTCACATGCTATCTTATATATCATATGGAATGAGCCTTTGATAAATTTCATGGTGTCAAAAGGATCATATTTAATTCCAAATGCATTCTTCAGCCTCCTCAGAAATTATGATGTCATTTATTATCTTCTTCCATGAGGTTTGACAAAGTCGTGGCATATATTAACTGCTTGACAATTACATGTTGCTGAGTAACTCATTTGGTCTCAAGCTGATGCTCAATTAAACCTATAGGAAGACAAATAATTCCAAAAAAAAAAGGTATTCGTTCCTGGTTTGTGATGTAAATGCTTTGGGGAACTCAAAGAATTTTAAGAAAGCAATATAACAATCTGATAAACTAATTGCCTCATTAATCCTAGAAGGTTCCTCATTTTACTGCAAATAGCACAGAGCCTCACTAACATCTAATATGAATTTTTAAAAAGCATTCTTTTGCAACAGTTGAATGGAGATATATACTGATATCTTCTTATTAATTCTGAAGTTAGTGTGTTTGCTGTCCTTAAGTAATCTATTCCACATTGTGAAGCTATTTGAAATTTAGGTTGGCAGTCAAAAGTAGCATAAAAGTGATCTCCAGTTTTATTTTCAGAAGCAATATTTCTCTTCAAATGCCTTTCTGTAGCATTTCATCACTCTCTCCAAGTAAAACTGTTTCCTATTTTCATTAAAAACTAAATTTTAAAAATGGTGACAATATGATTAGTTGACTTATGAAAGAAGTTATAATGCTTAAAAAATAAAATAAGAAAATTATATTAAAGTTTTGAGAGCATCTGATATTACAGATACTTCTGAAAGCAAAGCACAATTCACATTAAAAAATCCCAGTCTTGAGAGTTTAAGATGGCAGTGCTGAAGCTAAACTCACCTCCTCTCATGGATGCAACAAATCTACAAGAACATATGGAATAATTCACACAGAAAAGGACCTGAAAACTGAATGAACAAAGTGTCCACAACAAAAAGGGGAAAGTATAACATTAAGATGGGTGGAAGAGGCAGAGAGACAGTCTTGCCAAGAAAAATGCAACAGTCCAATCAGTGAACCACAACTGAGTGGGATCACAAAGGGTTAGATCTTTCTCCTAACCAGCAAAGGATTCAGGCTCCACATGAGGAATCCCAGCCCCTAATCCTGTATGGGAAGGACCAGCCCGCAAAACACCTGAACCAGAACTGCCTTTGAGTGTTTGTCTCCTGCAGAGGCACGGGTTGGCAGTGGCTTGCCGCGGGGACAGGGGCTCTGGCTGCAGCAGACCTGAGTCATGTAGCATTACCCCACATGGAGCCACAACACAGAGGACCCACAAACTGCAGAACAATTACACGAAATAAATCTCACACTGTTAATAAAGCTCTAGGACCCACAACAGATTTCCCAACCTGGGGATCCGGTAAAGGGACTGAGAACCCTCAGGAAATTTGACTTAGGGCGCCAGTGGGATTTGACTGCAGAACTTTCACAGGACTGGGGAAACAGACTCCTGGTGAGCACAAACAAAACCTTTCATGTACCAGGAACCAGGAGAAAGGGGCAGTGTCCCCACAAGAGACTAAGTCAGACTTGCCTGTGAGTGTCCATGAGTCTCCTATGAAAGCATGGATCAACAGTTCAGCCTCAGGCCAAACAAGAGGGAGGGAACACAGCCCCACCCATCAACAAATAATTGGATTAAAGATTTACTGAGCATGGCTCCCCCCATCAGAATAAGACCCAGTTTCCCCCACAGTCAGTGTCTCCCATCAGGAAGTTTCCAGAAGACTCTTATCCTTATTCCTCAGAAGGCAGACATAATGAAAACCACAATCACAGAAAACAACCAATCTGATCACATGGACCACAGTCTTGTCTAACTCAATGGAACTATGAGCCATGCCATGTAGGGCCATCCAAGATGGACGGGTCATACTGGAGAGTTCTGACAAAATGGGGTCCACTGGAGAAAGGAATGGCATGCCACTTCAGTATTCTTCCCTTGAGAACCCCATGAACCACATAAAAAGGCAAAAAGATATCACACTGAAAAATGAACTCACCAGGTCGGTAGGTGCCCAATATGCTACTGGAGAAGAGTGGAGAAATAATTCTAGAAACAATGAACAGACAAAGCCAAAGTGAAAACAACACCCAGCTGTGTATGTGACTGGTGATGAAAATAAAGCCCGATGTTGAAAAGAACAAATTGCATAGGAACCTGGAATGAATCGCATAGGAACCTAGTCCACGAATCAAGGTAAATTGGAAGTGGTCAAACAGGAGATGGCAAGAGCGAACATCAACATTTTAGGAATCAGTGAACTAAAATGGACTGGTTTTCAGTTCAGTTCAGTTTCTCAGGTGTGTCAAACTCTTTGTGGTCCATGGACTGCAGCATGCAAGACCTCCCTGTCCATCACCACCTCCAGGAGTCTACTCAAACTCATGTCCATTGTGTTGGTGATCCCATCCATCCATCTCATCCTCTGTCTCCCCCTTTTCCTGCCTTCAGTCTTTCCCAGCATCAGGTTCTTTTCAAATGAGTCAACTCTTTGCATTAAGTGGCCAACATATTGGAATTTCAGCTTCAACATCAGTCCTTCCAATGAATATTCAGGACTGATTTCCTTTAGTATGAACTGATTGGATCTCTTTGCAGTCCAAGGGACTCTCAAGAGTGCTCTCCTACACCACAGTTCAAAAGCATCAATTCTTTGGCACTCAGCATTCTTTATAGTCCAACTCTCACATCCATACATGACTACTGGAAAAATCATAGCCTTGACTAGAAGGACTTTTGTTGGCAAAGTAATGTGTGTGCTTTTTAATATGCTGTCTAGGTTGGTCATAACTTTTCTTCCAAGGAGCAAGCATCTTTTAATTTCATGGCAGCGCTAACCATCTGCAGTGATTTTGGATCTCCCAAAAATATAGTCTGTCACTATTTCCACTGTTTCCCCATCTATTTGCCATGAAGTGATGGGACCAGATGCCATGATCATAGTTTTCTGAATGTCAAGTTTTAAGCCAACTTTTCCATTATCTTCTTTCATTTTCATCAAGAGGCTCTTTAGTTCTTCTCTTTCTGCCATGATTGTGGTGTTGTCTGCATATTTGAGGTTATTAATTTTTCTGGGCAATCTTGGTTCCAGCTTGTGCTTCATCCAATCCAGCATTTCTTATTATGTACTCTGCATATAATTCAGATGACCATTATATCTAGTACTGTGAGCAAGAATCCCTTAGAATAAATGGAGTAACCCACACAGTCAACAAAAGAGTCTGAAATGCAGTACTTGGGTGCAATCTCAAAAATGAGCAAATGATTACTGTTCATTTCCAAGGCAAATCATTCAATATCACAGTAATCCAAGTCTATGCCCCAAACATTAATCCTGAAGAACTGAAGTTGGATGGTTCTATGATGACCTACAAGACCTCCTAGAACTAACACCAAAAGAAGATGTCCTTTTCATGATAGGGGACTGGAATGCAAAAGTAGGAAGTCAAGAGATACCTGGAGTAATAGGCATGATTGGCCTTGGAGTTAAAAATGAAGCAGGGCAAGGGCTAACAGAGTTCTGCTGTGAAAATGCACCAGTCATAACAAACACCCTCTTCCAACAACACAAGAGATGACTCTACACATGGACATCACTAGATGGTCAATACCAAAATCAACTGATTATATTTTTTTGCAGCTGAAGATGGAGCTCTATATGGTCAGCAAAATCAAGACTAGGAGCTGACTATGACTCATATCATGAACTCCTTATTGCAAAATTCAGACTTATATTGAAGAAAGTAAGGAAAAATCACTAAACTCTTCAGGTATGACCTAAATCAAATCCCTTATGATTATACAGTGGAATGACAAATAGATTCAAGGGATTAGATCTGATAGACAGAGTGCCTGAAGAACTATGCACAGAACTCAATTTCATTGTATAGGAGGAGGCAGTGATCAAGACCAGTCCAAGAAAAAGAAATGCAAAAGGGCAAAATAGTTGTCTGAGGAGGCCTTACAAATAGCTGAGAGAAGAAGAGAAGTGAGAGGCAAGGGAGAAAAAGAAAAGTATATCCATTTGAATGCAGAGTTTCAAAGAATAGCAAGGAAAGATAAGAAAGCCATCCTCAGTGGTCAGTGCAAAGAAATAGAGGAAAACAATATTATTTGAAAGACTAGAGACCTCTTCAAGAAAACTAGAGATACGAAGGGAACATTTCATGAAAAGATGGGCACAAAAAAGGACAGAAATTGTATGGACCTAACAGAATGAGAAGATAGTAACAAGAGGGGGCAAGAATACACAGAACTATAAAAAAAAAAAAAAAAGCTTAGTGATTCAGATACCCACGATGCTGTGATCACTCACCTCGAGCCAGATGTTCTGGAATCTGAAGTCAAATGAACCTAAGAAAGCATCACTACGAACAAAGGCAGTGGAGGTGATGGAGTTCCAGCTGAGCTATTTCAAATCCGAAAAGATGGTGCTGTTAAGTGCTGCACTCAAGATGCCAGCAAATATGGAAAACTCAGCAGTGGCCACAGGACTGGCAAAGGTCAGTTTTCATTACAATCGCAAAGAAAGGGAATGCCAGATAATGCTCAAACTACCACACAATTGCATTCATCTCTCATGCTAGCAAAGTAATGCTCAAAATTCTCCAAGCCAAGCTTTAACAGAATCTTGAGCTTCCAAATGTTCAAGCTGGTGTAGAAAAGGCAGAGAAACCAGAGATCAAATTGCCGATATCCGTTGGATCATCAAAAAAGCAAGAGAGTTCCAGAAAAAAACATCTACTTCTGCTTTAGTGACTATGCCAAAGCCTTTGACTCAGTGGATCACAGCAAACTGTGGGTACGGGGAGGGAGGAGGGAGGAGGGTTCAGGATGGGGAACACGTGTATACCTGTGGCGGATTCATGTTGATATATGGCAAAAACCAATACAGTATTGTAAAGTTAAAAAATAAAATAAATAAAATTTTTTAAAAAAGAAAATAAAAATTTTAAATTGACGGGAATACCATACTACCTGACCTACCTCCTGAGAAATCTGTGTACAGGTCAAGAAGCAACAGTTAGAAGTGGACATGGAACAACAGACTGTTCCAAATCAGGAAAGGAGTACTTCAAGGCTGTATATTGTCACCCTGCTTATTTAACTTACATGCAGAGTACATCATTCAAAATATTGGGCTGGATGAAGCACAAGCTGGAATCAAGATAGCTGGGAGAAATATCAATAACCTCACATATGAAGATGACACCACCCTTATGTCAGAAAGTGAATAAGAACTATAGAGCATCTTCATGAAAATAAAAGTGGAGAGTGAAAAAATTGGCTTAAAACTCAACATTAAGAAAAGTAAGATCATGATATCTGGTCCCCTCACTTCATGGCAAATAGATGTAGGAAACAATGGAAAGAGTGACAGACTTTATTTTGGGGGCTCCAAAATCACTGCAGATATTGACTGTAGTCATGAAATTAAAAGACGCTTCCTCCTTGGAAGAAAAGTTTTGACTAACCTAGACATCATATTAAAAAGCAGAGAAATTTCTTTGCCTACAAAGTCTGTCTAGTCAAAGCCATGGTTTTTCCAGTAGTCATGTATGGATGTGAGAGTTGGACTATAATGATAACTGTGCACAGAAGAATTGATGCTTTTGAACTGTGGTGTTGGAGAAGACTTTTGAGAGTCCCTTGGACTGCAAGATCAATCCAGTCCATCCTAAAGGATATGAGTCCTGAATATTTTTTGTAAGGACTGATTGTGAATCTGAGACTCCAAAACTTTGGCCACCTGACGCGAAGAGCTGACCCATTGAAAAGACCCTGATGCTTGGAAAGGCTGAAGGCAGGAGGAGAAGGGACGACAGAGGGTGAGATGATTGTCTGGCATCACCGAGTCTATGGACATGAGTTTGAGTAACCTCTGGGGGTTGGTGCTGGACAGGGAAACCTGCCATGCTGCAGTACATGGAGTCATAAGAAATCGGACATGACTGAATGACTGAACTGAACTGAAGGGGCCTAAACAACAAGCTTCTGAATAACCAACAGATCATGGAAGAATTTAAAAAGGAAATCAAAATATGCATAGAATCAAATGAAAATATAAACATGACAACCCAAATGTATGGGATTCAGTAAAAGCAGTGCTAAGAGGATGGTTCATAGGAATACAAGCTTATCTCAAGACCCAAGAGATAAATCAAATAAGTAGCTTAACTTTACATCTAGGTCAACTAGAAAAAGGAGAAATGAAGAACCCCAAAGTTAGTAGAAGGAAAAACATCATGAAAATCAGAGTGAAATAAGTGAAAAAGAAACAAAGGGGACTATAGCAAATATCAGCAAAACTAAAAGCTGGTTCTTTGAGAAGATAAATAAAATTGACAAACCATTAGCCAGACTCCTCAAGAAAAAGAGGGAGAAGAATCCAACCAGCAAAATTAGAAATGAAAACGGAGAAATTACAACAGACAGCACAGAAATACAAAGGATCATAAGAGAGTAGTATCAGCAACTATATGCTAATAAATGGGCAACTTGGAAGAAATGGATGAATTCTTAGAAAAGTATAACCTTCCAAAACTGAACCAAGAAAAAGTAGAAAATCTTAACAGACCCATCACAAAGATGGAGATAGAAATTGTAATAAAAAATCTTCCAGCAAACAAAAGTCAAGGACCAGATGGCTTCATAGGTGAAATCTACCAAAAATTTAAAGAACAGCTAACCCCTATCCTACTCAAACTCTGCCATAAAATTTCAGAGGAAGGTAAACTCCCAAACCCCTTCTATGAGGCCACCATCACCCTAATACCAAAACCAGACAAAGATGACACAATAAAAGAAAACTACAGGCCAATATCACTGATGAACATAGATGCAGAAATCCTCAACAAAATTCCAGCAAACAGAATTCAACAACATATTTAAAAGATCTTACATCATGGCCAAGTGGGCTTTGTGCCAGGGATGCAAGAATTCTTCGATTTTCACAAATCAATCAATGTTATACACCACATTAACAAATTGAAAGATAAAAACCATATGATTATCTCAGTAGATGCAGAGAAAGCCTTTGAAAAAAATGAACAACGATTTATGATAAAAACTCTCCAGAAAGCAGGCAAAGAAGGAACATACCTTGACATAATAAAAGTCATATATGATAAACCCACAGCAAATAGTGTCCTCATTGGCGAAAAATTGAAAACATTTCCTCTAAAGTCAGGAACAAGACAAGGTGCCCACTCTTGCCACTACTATTCAGCATAGTTTTGGAATTTTTAGCCACAACAATCAAAGAAGAAGAAGAAATGAAAGGAATCCAGATTGGAAAAGAAGTACAACTCTCACTGTTTGCAGATGACATGATCCTTTGTATAGAAAACCTTAAACACACCACCAGAAAATTACTAGAGCTAATCAATGAATATGGTAAAGTTTCAGGATATGAAATTAACACACAGAAATCCCCTGCATTTCTATACACTAGCAATGAGAAAACATAAAGAGAAATTAAGGAACAATTCTATTCACCATTGCAATGAAAATAATAAAATACTTAGGAATAAATTTACATAAAGAAGCAAAAGACCTATATATAGAAAACTATAAAACACTGATGAAACAAATCAATGATGACACAAATAGATGGAGAAATATGCTATGTTCATGGATTGGAAGAATCAATATAGTGAAAATGAGTATACTCCCCAAGCAATCTATAGTCAATGCAATCCCTATCAAGCTACCAACAGTATTTTTCACAGAACTAGATCAAATAATTTCACAATTTGTATGGAAACATAAAAAACCTCGAATAGCCAAAGCAATCTTGAGAAAGAAGAATGGAACTGGAGGAATCAACCTGCTTGACTTCAGGTTATACTACAAAGCTACAGCCATCAAGACAGTATGGTACTGGCACAAAGACAGAAATATAGATCAATGGAACAAAATAGAAAGCCCAGAGATAAATCCATGCACCAATAGACACCTTATCTTTGACAAAACAGACAAAAATATACAATGGAGAAAAAACAATCTCTTTAACAAGTGGTGATGGGAAAACTGGTCAACCACCTGTAAAAGAATGAAACTAGAAAACTTTCTAACACCATACACAAAAATAAACTTAAAATGGATTAAAGATCTAAATGTAAGACCAGAAACTATAAATCTCCTAGAGGAAAACACAGGCAAAACACTCTTTGCCATAAATCACTGAAAGATCCTCTATGACTCACCTCCCAGAATAATTTAAATAAAAGCAAAAATAAACATATCGGATCTAAATAAACTTAAAAGCTTTTGCACAATGAAGGAAACTGTAAGCAAGGTGAGAAGGCAGCCTTCATAATAGGATAAAATAATAGCAAATGAAACAACTTACAAAGAATTAATCTCTATACGGATTGTGAAATTATTTGTTCTAGCTCTGTGAAAAATACCGTTGGTAGCTTGATAGGGATTGCATTGAATCTATACATTGCTTTGGGTAGTATACTCTTTTTCACTATGTTGATTCTTCTGATCGATAAATATGGTATATTTCTCCATCTATTAGTGTCCTCTTTGATTTCTTTCACCAGTGTTTTATAGTTTTCTATATATAGGTCTTTAGTTTCTTTAGGTAGATATATCCATAAGTATTTTATTTTTTTTCATTGCAATGGTGAATGGGATTGTTTCCTTAATTTCTCTGTTTTCTCATTGTTAATGTATAGGAATGCAAGGGATTTCTGAGTGTTGATTTTATATCCTGCAACTTTACTATATTCATTGATTAGTTCTAGTAATTTTCTGGTAGAGTCTTTACGGTTTTCTATGTAGAGGATCATGTCATCTGCAAACAGTGAGAGTTTTACTTCTTCTTTTCAAATCTGGATTTCTTTTATTTCTTTTTCTGCTTTGATTGATGTGGCCAAAACTTCCAAAACTATGTTGAATAGTAGTGGTGAAAGTGGGCACCCTTGTCTTGTTCCTGACTTTAGGGAAGATGCTTTCAATTTTTCACCATTGAGGATAATGTTTGCTGTGAGTCTGTCATATATAGCTTTTATTATGTTGAGGTATGTTCCTTCTATTCCTGATTTCTGGAGGGTTTTTAATCATAAATGGATGTTGAATTTTGTCAAAGGCTTTCTCTGTATCTCTTGAGATAATCATATGGATTTTGCAATCTTGAGAAAAAAGAATGGAACTGGAGGAATCAACCTGCCTGACTTCAGGCTCTACTACAAAGCCACAGTCATCAAGACAGTATGGTACTGGCCAAAGACAGAAATATAGATCAATGGAACAAAATAGAAAGCCCAGAGATAAATCCACGCACATATGGACACCTTATCTTTGACAAAGGAGGCAAGAATATACAATGAATTAAAGACAATCTCTTTAACAAGTGGTGCTGGGAAAACTGGTCAACCACTTGTAAAAGAATGAAACTAGAACACTTTCTGACACCATACACAAAAATAAACTCAAAATGGATTAAAGATCTTAACATAAGACCAAAAACTATAAAATTCCTAGAGGAGAACATAGGCAAAACACTCTCCGACATAAATCACAGCATGATCCTCTATGACCCACCTCCCAAAATATTGGAAATAAAAGCAAAAATAAACAAATGGGACCTAATTAAAATTAAAAGTTTCTGCACAACAAAGGAAACTATAAGCAAGGTGAAAAGACAGCCTTCAGAATGGGAGAAAATAATTGCAAATGAAGCAACTGACAAACAACTAATCTCAAAAATATACAAGCAACTCCTACAGCTCAATTCCAGAAAAATTAACGACCCAATCAAAAAATGGGCCAAAGAACTAAACAGATGGCTAACAAACACATGAAAAGATGCTCAACATCACTCATTATCAGAGAAATGCAAATCAAAACCACAATGAGGTACCATTTCACGCCAGTCAGAATGGCTGCGATCCAAAAGTCTACAAACAATAAATGCTGGAGAGGGTGTGGAGAAAAGGGAACCCTCTTACACTGTTGGTGGGAATGCAAAATAGTACAGCCAAGTTGGAGAACAGAGTGGAGATTCCTTAAAAAACTGGAAATAGAACTGCCTTATGACCCAGCAATCCCACTGCTGGGCATACACATTGAGGAAACCAGAAGGGAAAGAGACACGTGTACCCCAATGTTCGTTGCAGCACTGTTTATAATAGCCAGGACATGGAAGCAACCTAGATGTCCATCAGCAGATAAATGGATAAGAAAGCAGTGGTACATATATGCAATGGAGTATTACTCGGCCATTAAAAAGAATACATTTGAATCAGTTCTAATGAGGTGGATGAAACTGGAGCCTATTATACAGAGTGAAGTAAGCCAGAAAGAAAAACACCAATGCAGCATACTAACGCATATATATGGAATTTAGAAAGATGGTAATGATAACCCTGTAAACGAGACAGCAAAAGAGACACAGATATACAGAACAGTCTTTTGGACTCTGTGGGAGAGGGAGAGGGTGGAATGATTTGGGAGAATGGCATTGAAACATGTATATCATATATGAAATGAATCGCCAGTCTAGGTTCGATGCATGATACTGGATGCTTGGGGCTGGTGCACTGGGATGACCCAGAGGGATGGTACAGGGAGGGAGGAAGGAGGGGTGTTAAGGATGGGAAACACATGTATACCTGTGGCGGATTCATGTTGATGTATGGCAAAACCAATACAATATTGTAAAGTAATTAACCTCCAATTGAAATAAATAAATTTACATTTTAAAAAATAAAATAAAAAATCTAATTGGCACTCTCTCTCTCTCTCTCTCTCTCTCACACACACACACAAAGAATTAATCTCCAGCTACAAGTAGCTCATGCAACTCAATACCAGAAAAATAAGCAACCCAATCAAAAAATTGGCCAAAGAACTAAACAGACATTTCTCCAAAGAAGACATACAGATGACTAACAAACACATGAAAACATGCTCAACCTCACTCATTACCAGAGAAATACAAATGGAAACCACAATGAGATACCATCTCACGCTTGTCAGAATGACTGCCATCAAAAATCTACAAACAATAAATGCTGGAAAAGGTGTGGAGAAAAAGAAACCCACTTACACTGTTGGTGGGAATGCAAACTAGTACAGCAACTATGGAGAACAGTGTGAAGATTTCCTGAAAAACTGGAAATAGAACTGCCATACGACCCAGTAATCCCACTGCTGGGCATACACGCCAAGGAAACCAGAATTTGAAAGAGATACGTGTACCACATTGTTCATTATAGCACTGTTTACAATAGCTAGTACATGGAAGCAACCTAGATGTCCATTGGCAGATGAATGGATAAGAAAGCTGTGGTACATATACACAATGGAATATTAGTCAGCTATAAAAAAGAATGCGTTTGAATCCATTCTAATGAGGTGGACGAAATTGGAGCCTATTATACAGAGTGAAGTTAGTCAGAAAGAAAAACAACCAATACAGTATATTAACGCATATATATGGAGTTTAGAAAGATGGTAACAATGATCCTATATGCAAGACTGCAAAAGAGACACAGAGCTAAAGAACAGACTTTTGGACTCTGTGGGAGAAGGCAAGTGTGGGATGATTTGGAAGCATAACATGGAAAGGTATATATACCATATGTGAAATAGATGACCAGTCCATGTTTGATGCATGGAACAGAGCACTCAAAGCCAGTGCACTGGGACAACTCAGAGGGATGGGATGGGAAGGGAGGTGGGAGGGGTGTTGAGGATGGGGGAGGGGAGGGGACACATGTACACCTGTGGCTGATTTATGTCAATGTATGGCAAAATCCAGCACAATATTATAAAGTAATTAGCCTACAATCAAAATAATTCAATTATTTTTTTAAAGAAATAACCAAACGAAGTTTTAACTCAACTAAGAAATATACTACATGGGTTCAACATCAGACTGGATGAAGGAGAAAAACAAATCATGATCTGGAAGATGAAACAATGGAAATCACTCAGACAGAGTAACATTTCTTTTTATTTAAAAAGCAAAACAAATTTAGAGACCTTTGGGAGATCAACCAAAATACTAATAACATTCATATTCTAGGGGTCCCAGAGAATAAGAGAGAAATAAAGAACTAAAAAAAAAGTATTTCAAGAATTCATGATGGAAACCTTTTCTAATCTTGAGAAGGATATAGGAATCCAGGTTGAGGAAACCCAGAGAGTAGTAATTAAGAGGGACTCTGAACAGCAGTAAGTGAAGAATAACTTGTTACGTATAAGGAAAACCCCATAAAGTTTTCAGAAGACTTTTCACCTGAAAATTTACAGGCCAGAAGGGAGCAACATGATTTATTTAAAAAGCTGAAAGAAAAAAGAATCAACCAAGAATTCTTTACCTAACAAAGTTATCATTCAGAATTAAAGGAGCTGTAAAGAGGTTCCCAGATGTACAAAACCTAAAGGAGTGTGTAATCACTAAACTAACCCTACAAGATATGTTAAAGGGAGTTCTTTAAGCTGAACTAGTTGCTAATAAAAAAAAATATACAAAAGTAAAAATCTCACTGGAAAAGGCAAATATATAATAAAGGTAGTGGATTAGATCGCTTATAAAGTAAGCATGAAGATTATAAGAAAACAGTAGTAAAGTTAAATTACAAGGATGTGTAAAATAAAAAGATGTAAATTATGCTATTGCAAGCATAAAACATGATGGAGGATGAATAAAAAAAGATAGCTTTGGAATGTGCTACCAACTTAAACTACTACTAATACAGAATATTAAATGTGAACCTCAGAGAAACCACAGTTTTGAAAGTCTTATAGTAAATATCAAAAAATAAAAAATAAAAGAAAAGTGAAAGGAATCTAAACTTGGCATTAAAAAACACACAAAAGAAGAAAGAGAGGAAAGCAACAGAGAGGAATAACAAAAAGAGACAGAAGACAATTTAAAAATGGTGATAGGTGTTGGCAAATTTTGTACATTTATATCTATACCTAGTAATAATTACTATAAATATAGATGTACAAAATTTGCCAACCAAAAAGCATAGAGTAGTTGAATGGATAGACAATTCTGTCAATATATTGCCCACAAGAACTCACTTCAGAAGAAAGGATACACACAAACTAAAGGTGAAACAATGGGAAAAAAAATAAGTAAATGGAAATGAAAAGAAAGCTGGAGTAGTCAGACAAAATAGACTTTAAAACAAAAGCTATAACAAAAGGAAAAAAAAAGATATTAAAAATATGATAAAGGGCTCAATCCAGCAAGAAGATATAACTTTTATAACATTTATGCATCCAACAGAGGAATGCCAAGATATATAAAACAAATATTAATGGGTTCAATGCAAGAAATTGAAAGCAATACAATAATAGTAAAGAGCATTAATATTGCACCTACATCACTGGATGTATCATCCAGACAGATAATGAATAAGCAGTCATTAGGTTAAATAATATGCTAAATCACACTGACTAATAGATGTAGCAAAGTGTTAGTCACTCATCCATGTCCAACTTTTTGCAACCCAATGGACTGTAGTCTGCCAGGCTTCTCTGTCCATGGAATTCTCCAGGTAAGAATACTGGAATGGGTTGCTGTTCCCTTCTCCAGGAGTATCTTCCTGACCCAGGGATCAAACCTGTGCCTCCCACATTGTGGGCAGATTCTTTACCATATGAGCCACCAGGAAACTACAGAACATTTTATTTAAGAGTAGCAGAATACACATTCTTTTCAAGGGCATATAGAAAATTCTCGAAGATGAATACCTATTAGTTCACAAAACAAATCTCAGAAAAAAATCAAGAATTTAAAAATAATATCTAGTGTCTTCTCTGACCAAAATATCATGAAACTAGAAGTCAATAAAAGGAAAAAAATAGGAAAATTCACAAATATGTGGAGATTAAACAAGATGTGACTGAACAACAAAGGGGTCATCAAAGAAATCAAAGGAGAAATCAAAACATTCTTAGGGATAAATTAAAACAGGAATATAGCATACCAAATTCTATGTAACACAGCCAAAGTAGTTCCAAGAGGGAAGTTGTTAGTAATGCAGGCCTGTCTCAAGAATGAAATAAAAAAATTCCAAGTAACTAAAGTAATTTTACAGCTAAAGAAACTAGAAAGAGAACAAACAAAGTTCAGAATTAGTGAAAAAAAATCAAGTAGGAAAGAGGAATAATATGAGAGTGAAAATAAGAGTTTAAATAAAGACTGAAAAAAGAAAATAGAGAGTTTTGATGTAATTGAGATTTGATTCTTTAAAAATATAAGCAAAAATCAACAAACCTTTAGCCAGACTAACCAAAGAAAAAGGAAATTCAAATAAATAAAATCAGAAATAAAAAAGAAGTTACAACTGATACCATAGAAATGCAAAGAATCATGAGAAATTACAAAAATAATTATGCACTATGGAAATTGTACAACCTAGAAGAAATGGAATTCTAAATTCCTAAAAATATACACGCTTTCAAAACTAACTCATGAAGAAAAGGAAAATCTAAATAGACCACTTACTCAAAAAGAGATTGAAAGAGTAATCTAAAATTTCCCAACAAGAAAAACTTGAGGACCAGAAAACCTCACTGGCAAATTCTATAATATATATATATATATATATATATATATATATATATATAGTCTTATATGTATTTTCTTGAGCTTTTCCAAAAAAACTGAAGAGGAAGAAAATCTTCCAAACTCAATTTATGAAGAAAGCATTATGCTGGTTTCAAAACCAGACAAGGATATCTCAAGAAAAGAAACTTGATAAGCATTTGCAAAAATATTCAATGAACTATTAGCAAACTGAATCCAACAATGCATAAATGAATCATGCACCATTTTAAAGTGCAATTTGTTTTGGGATGCAAATATGGCTCAACATCTGCAAATCAATCAAAGTGAAACAACACATTAACAAAATAATAGATAAAAATCATATGGTCATCTCAATAGGTGTGGGAAAAGCATTTGACAAGATCAAACAACCATTTATGATAAAAACTTCAAAAACCAGTTATCAAAGGAACGTGCTTCAATAAAATAAAGGCTGTATATGGCAATTCCATAGCTACCACCATCCTCAACAGTTAAAAGCTAAAAGATTTTTCTCTAAAATCAGGAACAAGATAAGGATGCCCACTGTGATCATTTTCATTCCATATGCAATACAATGAAATGTATTTCATTCCATATGCAATTGTTGGACTCAGTTTACTAATTGGATTGGAAGTCCTATCCACATCAATTGGAGAAGAAAAGGGAATTAAAAAGCATTAAAATAAGAAAAGATTATTTAAAACTCACAAAATTAAATATACAGATATCTGTTTTGTTTTTCTCTGTACCTACAACAAACTATCATAAAGAGAAATTTAAAAATAATCCATTTACAACTGTATCAAATGTAATCAAGGTAGTGAAAGATCTGATACCAAAAATTTTAAAACACTAGTGAAAGAAATTGAAGAAGACAGAAATAAATTAAAAGATATTCTGTGTCCATGAATTGAAATAATTCATTACTGTTAAAATGCCCATATCTTCCAAGCAATTTGAAAATTCAATGCAGTCACTATAAATATTTCAATGACATATTTCACGAAAGTTGAAACAGGTGATTCTAAATTGTTTATGGAATCACAAAAGATCACAAACAGTCAAAACATTTTTTAGAAAGAAGTACAAAGCTGGGGGAATTAAGCTCCCTGATTTTCAACTATACTACAAATCTATAGCAATCAAAAATTGACATATACAGATACACGGATGAATGGGACAAAATACAGAGTTCAGAAATAAGTCCACATGTATTTGATCAGTTAATTTATGACAAACCAGTCAATCCTAAAGGAAATCAGTCCTGAATGTTCACTGGAAGGACTGATGTTGAAGCTGAAACTCCAATACTTTGGCCACATGATGGGAAGAGTCAACTGATTGGAAAAGACCCTGAAGCAGGGAAAGATTGAAGGCAGGAGGAGAAAAGAATGACAGAGGATGAGATGGATGGCATCACTGATTCGATGGACATGAGTTTGAGCAAGCTTAGGGAGTTGGTGATGGACAGGGAAGCCTGGTGTACTGCAGTCCATGGGGTCTCAAAGAGTCGGACACAACTGAGCAACTGAACTGAACTTATGACAAATAAGCAAAGCTCATACAGTGGAAAAACAAGTCTTTTCAGTAAATGATGTTGGAAAAACTGGACAGTCACATGCAAAATAATGAACCTAGACAACTCTCTTATGCCATACGCCAAAATTAACTCAAAAGAAGTTTAAAACTTGAGTGTGGGGATTTTCCCTGGCAGTCCAGTGGTTAGGACTCCATGCTTCCACTTCAGGGGACTTGTTTGATCCCTGGTCAGCGAACTAAGATTCCACATGGCATGTGGTGCTTCCAAAAAAATTAAAAACAAACAAACAAACAAAAAAGACTTGCATGTAAGACCTGAAACCATTAAATTCCTAAAAGAAAACATAAGTTTTGATTTCACTGATGTCCATCTTTAGTGATGCTTATGCAGATCTGACTCCAAAGGCAATGGAAACAAAGCAATAATAAACAAATGGGACTACATTAAGCTAAAAAATTCTGAATAGTGAAGAAAACATCTCAAAACAAAAGGTATTTTACAGAATATGAGAAGATATTTACAGATCATATATTCCAATACAGGGTTAAATCTAAAATATAAAAAGAACTCATATGACTAAAGAAAAAAGACACAGCCACTTAAAAATGGGCTGAGGTCCTAAAGAGTTATTTTTCCAAGAAAGGACATATGGGTAGCCAAGAGGCACATGAAAGGATGCTCAACATCCCTAATTACTAGGAAAATGCAAGTCAAAAGCACCATGAACTATCACCTCACATGTGGTAGAATCAGTTCAGTAGCTCAGAATGATTATTATTAAAAAGACAATAAATAGCAAATGTTGGATAAAATGTGGAGAAAAGGGCACCCTTATCCAGTTGCTACTAAAAGCTGATGATGTCACTATGGAAAACAGTATGGAGAGTCATAAAAAAAAATTAAGAACTATCATATGACCTAGTTATTGTATCCTAGGTATTTATCTGAAGAATATGAAAACACCAATTTGAAAATATATATGCACCCTTGTATTCATTGCTGCGTTATTTACAATTGCCAAGATATGGAAGTAAACTGCCTGTACACTGACAGACGAATGAATAAATAAGATCAGGTGTATATACACAATGGGATACTACTCAGTCATTAGAAAAAAACCATGAGATTCTTCCATTTGGAACATGGATATCTCTTGAAAGTATTGGATTTGCCACAGTTCATTTGGATTTCTGTAGTATCTTAGAGAAAAATCCAAATGAACTTTTTTGCCAATCCAATATTATTCTATGTGATATGTCAGAGAAAAATAAATATGCCTGATTTTATTCATATATAAAATCTTTAAAAAAAGGTAAAACAAAAACAGATGCATGGAAACAGATATCAGATTAGTGTTTATCAGAGGAAGAGAAAGTTGGGGGTCCAGAAAAATGAGTAAAGAGAGCCAACTGCACGATAATGGATAGTAACTCGACTTGTGGGGTGATCAGTTTGTACTGCATCAGATCAGATCAGATCAGTCGCTCAGTCGTGTCCGACTCTTTGCCACCCCATGAATCACAGCACGTCAGGCCTCCCTGTCCATCACCAACTCCCGGAGTTCACTCAGACTCACATCCATCGAGTCAGTGATGCCATCCAGCCATTTCATCCTCTGTTGTCCCCTTCTCCTCTTGCCCCCAATCCCTCCCAGCATCAGAGTCTTTTCCAATGAGTCAATTCTTCGCATGAGGTGGCCAAAGTACTGGAGTTTCAGCTTCAGCATCATTCCCTCCAAAGAAATCCCAGGGCTGATCTCCTTCAGAACGGACTGGTTGGATCTCCTTGCAGTCCAAGGGACTCTCAAGAGTCTTCTCCAACACCACAGTTCAAAAGCATCAATTCTTCGGCACTCAGCCTTCTTCACAGTCCAACTCTCACATCCATACATGACCACAGGAAAAACCATAGCCTTGACTAGATGAACCTTTGTTGGCAAAGTAATGTCTCTGCTTTTGAATATGCTATCTAGGTTGGTCATAACTTTCCTTCCAAGGAGTAAGCGTCTTAATTTCATGGCTGCAGTCATGAAAGTCTGACACTGTTTCCACTGTTTCCCCATCTATTTCCCAAGAAGTGATGGGACCAGATGCCATGATCTTAGTTTTCTGAATGTTGAGCTTTAAGCCAACTTTTTCACTCTCCACTTTCACTTTCATCAAGAGGCTTTTGAGTTCCTCTTCACTTTCTGCCATAAGGGTGGTGTCGTCTGCGTATCTGAGGTTATTGATATTTCTCCCGGCAATATTGATTCCAGCTTGTGTTTCTTCCAGTCCAGCGTTTCTGCATATAAGTTAAATAAACAGGGTGACAATATACAGCCTTGACGAACTCCTTTTCCTATCTGGAACCAGTCTGTTGTTCCATGTCCAGTTCTAACTGTTGCTTCCTGACCTACATACAAATTTCTCAAAAGGCAGATCAGGTGGTCTGGTATTCCCATCTCTTGAAGAATTTTCCACAGTTTATTGTGATCCACACAGTCAAAGGCTTTGGCATAGTCAATAAAGCAGAAATAGATGTTTTTCTGGAACTCTCTTGCTTTTTCAATGATCCAGCGGATGTTGGCAATTTGATCTCTGGTTCCTCTGACTTTTCTTAAACCAGCTTGATCAGGAAGTTCACAGTTCACATATTGCTGAAGCCTGGCTTGGAGAATTTTGAGCATTACTTTACTAGCATGTGAGATGACTGAAATTGTGCGGTAGTTTGAGCATTCTTTGGCATTGCCTTTCTTCGGTATTGAAATGAAAACTGATCTTTTCCAGTCCTGTGGCCACTGCTGAGTTTTCCAAATTTGCTGGCATATTGAGTGCAGCACTTTCACAGCATCATCTTTTAGGATTTGGAATAGCTCAACTGGAATTCCATCACCACCACTAGCTTTGTTCGTAGTAATGCTTTCTAAGGCCCACTTGACTTCACATTCCAGGATGTCTGGCTCTAGGTCAGTGATCACACCATCATGATTATCTGGGTCATGAAGATCTTTTTTGTATAGTTCTTCTGTACATAGAATTGCTCATAGTATTATGCAAAGAGTGTGTTATTGTGGAAAGAGCTGTGTAATAAACTAGAAATGAGTTCAAATATTTCACTGTCATTTACTAGTTTCAAGACCTTTAACTGCTTAATTAAATTTTATGAATTTTAGTAATATCTTTGGTAAAAAAAAAAAAAAAGAAAACTTTTTAAAATTCACCTGATATAGCTTATGTAACTTTAAGTTAGATAATGCATTCAATGACTAAGAATAATTTTAATAAATTATGCATGAGAAGTTCATCATAGCTATTATTTACCTTATTTTCATGTTTATGACTCTTTAGATAAACATATAAAACATTTATTTAAACATATTTGGATAAATATATAAAAAGGTATTTCCAAAATGATATGGGCTTTTCTTTCTTGTTATGCTTTGTAGTGAATTTAATTTTAGGAGACAGAAGGGATCCCATGATTGTTATGCAAATGCCAGAAAATACATGTACACAAAAAATGCTTACATAATTCAAAGATTATGCGTAAGTCAGAGTGGAAACCTCTAACTCTTGGAAGTCTACCCTATACCACAGTGCCCAGTATTTTTGTGTCCAAGTTTGATGAGGGATAAAAACAACTTTTAGCAATGTTTTTGGCTTTTGATTCTAAACAGAAGAGCATAATTTTGAATATGTGTGGGTTGGTGAAGGAGGATTAAGTGATAATGACGTGAGTGTAGTTTAAAAAGACTTTATATCTGATTCTGATAAGCTTTCCAAGTTCAGTAAAAGGTTACAGAATTATAGAGCCAAGGACTTAAAAATCCATTCTAAATTAATCATCATAGGCTTTTTAATACTCAAAAGTTATGACTCAACTTTGTGTAAAACACAGTAGACATATTGAATCAGTAACAGTTTATAAAGAAAAATAGCTATTTAGGTAAGCTTTTGAGTGAAAAGGAAAATGTTCATATAGAGTGATCTTTGCAGAAAATGATTCAATATATTCAATATATAAAAGTATAAGGCACAAGATTTTAAGAGTTTCATGCTCTACTAACTGAGCTAGTTGGGCGTTAAGGTACAAGATTTTAAAAATGATTTTTCATGTTTAAAGAGAAAGAATGAGAAGTTACTGGTCACTATTAAGAGAAAATCTAAAGAGAAGAAGAGCAGCCCTTTAGAGATTTTGTGAAGAAAAAAACATAATGGATTTGAGCCACTTGTAGAAAAAAATAGTCTTAGTCTTTAAAAACCAAAAAGGACTCAGGAAATTGAGAGCTTAAAAGGGACTTTTTGTGTTAGTGTGAAATTACTGTAGCTGCCCATTGTGACATTATCTCAGTAATGGAATCAACTGCATATTCCCACAAATATGTTAAACTTCTGTTAATACTATATTCATAGCTTCACTGAATTTTGAACTTTAAAAGTTAGCATGGGTGTATCACTTATCAGTTGCTTTAGAACATTATTTAATTTCCTGGGGAACCAGTCCATAGAGAAGATTCATTTGTAATGAATTTTAGCTTGAGTTAATAAATAAAACAACCTACCTCTGAAGAAAGATAATGGTTATAAGGGAAAAAATTCCCCTTTGCCAAATACTTATTGATTAATACAAGATTTCAAGACCCAGATCAAATGTACATTCTCTGTAAAACTTTTTTTTTTCATTAAAATACTCTTATCTATTAAAATCATTCATTCAGTGGATATTATCAACAGCTGTGTGTTACCCATTTTATTGTGTTGGAGATATTCGTAAACACTGTTTTTAGGGAATCTAAAATGGAGGAAAGACAGGTATATTGCATTTACAGGTCGTTTTCTCTCCCTAAAAAAAAGAAATAGTGAATAGAGACCTCAATGGGAGAGTGTGCCTTTTGAGCTGGTGGTGATGAGGTGTAAGATGAAATGATTGCAAATAATTTTTCAGGGAGGAGAAGGTGTCTGCAACAAGTTCTGAAGAAAAGAAAAGGAGTTACTTGGTAAGCAAGGTGAAAAGAACCTATGTGTATGTAACATGTTGAAATAAAAGTCTTTGTTAATACTTCTAATCCATATACCATACCCTAAACTTGAGAGCAAGGATAGGTATGATAAATTATTTCTTTATTCCACTAGCACTTAGAAAAGAACCTGAGTTTCAGATGTCATTCAAAAAATTATTACTAAGTAAGGGCTTCCCTGGTAGCTCAGATGGTAAGGAATCTGCCTGCAATGAGGGAGACCTGAGTTTGATCCCTGGGTTGGGAATATACCCTGGAGAATGGCACAACAACCCACTCCAGTATTCTTGCCTGGAGAATCCCATGGATAGAGGAGCCTCGAGAGCTACAGTCCATTGGGGTCGCAAAGAGTTAGACACAACTGAACGATTAAAAACAAGCACAAGCAATGAACATATACACAAAAAGATAACATAGTGACCTTGATGCAAGAACTTATTTGGACTATAGGAACATCAAGGGCAAACATGGAGGTCCTTTAACAAAACCTTGGAAATAGAATTCAAGCTAGAAAGCGGGAGTGGCAGCATAATTTCTGAAATTGTTTAAATCCTCCAATAAAATCAAATAAGAAAACTGAAAACTCATGGAAAATGCATGTAATAAAATTAGGTAGAAACATTCTCATATAACACAAAAAGCATGAGTGGAAGGAGATAAGTCACCACCAACTACAGAATCTACATGAAATTAGTGTACATGAGGAAGTAGCAGGAACTATTGTATTATCCAAGAGACCTAAAATTTTCAGGATAATCACCATTCCCTCAAAAATCTCAGTGAGCTGACTTGAAAACTGTAAGGGGTTAACATTCCAAAAGCAAGTAGGAATAAAGGGCTGTGATGAGATTTGAAGGAGAAAAAAGTAGTTTGTGCCTTATGAATTCTCAGAACTAACTAGGCTGTAAGTTAGAGAACAAGATTTCTCCTGGTTTTCAGGAGAAAGCATCTTTGAGGAAAATATTGTTAAACATAGGTTCCAAATGTAACACAATGGGACAATAGAAACAAAGGGAAGATCCAGATAAAGTGGGGGACGGAACAGGGCAAGGAAGACCCAAGAAACCTAGCCACATATATTTAAAACTTTTTTAGGAGAGGAAGCTCTAAAATTATGAAATTAGAAAAAAGAGTCTTATGCCTTCTATCTAAAAGTTGAGAAAAATAATTATGCACACAAATAAGAAAAGGAACAGCAATGAAGCTAATGCCATAGAATCTTCATAATAAAAAATAAAAGTGTAGACTAGAGACAACATAAAAACAAGTACACACATAGAGTGTGCATTAAAAAGTAGAAGAAAAAATGATACAACATTTACTGTATAATAAAGAATTAAAGAAACAAATTAAATAAAAATGAAAATATATATTAGGAACAGCAGAGCAAAGAAGAGGGGAAGCAAGTAATCAGATCAGGGCTAAAACTTCCCAAATGTTTACTAAATCAAAATTAGAGAAGTGGGGGCGGTCCTAAGATGGAGGAGGAATAGGACAGGGAGACCACTTTCTCCCACACAAATTCATCAAAGGAACATTTGAACGCTGAGCAAATTCCACAAAACAACTTCTGAATGTTGACAGAGGACATCAGGCACCCAGAAAGGCAGCCCATTGTCTTTGAAAGGAGGTAGAAAAAAAATATGAAAGATAAAAAGAGAGACAAAAGAAGGAGGGATGGAGATCCATCTCAGGAAGGGAGTTTTTTAAAAGAATGAAGTTTCCAAACACCAGGAAATACTCTCAGTTGCAAATCTGTGACAAGCCTTGGAACCTCAGAGGGCAACATAACTGGGAGGAAAAATAAATAAATCATTAAAACCCACAAATTACATCCCTAAGGCAACTACCAGTGGAGAAGCAGTGCAGAGGCTTGCATCCACCACTAGCAAGCGGGAGCTGGGCAGGGAGGTGCAGGCTGCATCGCTTAGAGTAAGGCCCAGGCCTGAATACCCTGAGGGCAATCTGAGGGAACTAACTTGAGATAGCAAACCAGACTGTGGGATAGTTATCCCCCAAAAAGCCCTAACCTAAAACACTGCCAGGCCCGCTCACAGAACAAGGACTGAGCAGAGCTAGCCGGCTGCAGACCGGCCCATCCCCTGCTGGAGACAGGCAGGCGAGGGCAGCCAGAGCCAGAAGGGGGCAATCATGGCCCCAGAGAGGCATCATCTACCAAACTGCAAGCAGGCTTCATTGCTAACCAAGACTCCTTGGGATTCTGGACGGTCTACATCTGCTGGGAGGATCGCAGCCAGAGATCAGCTCCCCAGAGGAGACACATGGCACACCTGAGAAGGTGTGCCATTGTACACCCAGAAACCGAGCGGCTGGGATGGGGGAGGCGATAAGTCTCAGCTGGCCAAGCACCTGGTCACCTGAGCTGCTCGGACCAAGGAAGGGCACAAAATGCAGACCCAATCAAGTCTGCGCCTTTGTGAAGTACCCGAGAACCTGAACCTGAGCGGTTTTGACCTGGGAAGTGCACTCAACACAGGACCAGCCTCAGACAGTTCCTTGCAGAGTAACCTAAAGCCTGAGCAGTGTAGACTGGGAAAGCACACACGCCATGAGAGGAGGGGCAAACCCAGTGTGCCTGAGACACTGCAAGCACTCCTCACAGATGCCAGTGGTATTTGTTTGCAGTGTTCCTCCCTCCCCACTGCACAACTGAACAAGTGAGCCTTAAAAAAGTGACCACCACCGCCCTCTTGTGTCAGGGTGGAAATTAGACACTGAAGAGGCCAGCAAACAGAAACTAAAACAGAGGGAACCACTTTGGAAGTGACAGTTGCAATAGATTAAAACCCTGCAGTTAGCACCGACTACATAGGAATGGGCCTATAGATCTTGAGAAGTGTAAGCCAGATCAAGGAACTATCTGAAAATGAACTGACCCCACACTGTCTATAGCAACACCAGAGAAAATCATAGATATATTTTTACCATTAACATTTTTTAATTTTTTAAATTTTAAGTCCTCGATTACTCCTTTAATTTTCATTTTTATAACCTACTATTACTTTGCAAAAAAAAAAAAAGACCCTATTTCTAAAACAAACTTCACATATATATTTTATAATTTTTGTGACTTTTTTTTCTTTAATATTGTACTTTTGAGAATCTTACCTCTACTTTAGACTTTTAATCTTTGCTTTTTGGTATTTGTTATCAATTTTGTACCTTTAAGAACCCAATCTTCAGTACCCATTTTTA
Source organism: Bos javanicus (assembly GCF_032452875.1). Taxonomy (NCBI): domain Eukaryota; kingdom Metazoa; phylum Chordata; class Mammalia; order Artiodactyla; family Bovidae; genus Bos; species Bos javanicus. The sequence goes on from NC_083894.1 coordinate 759,739, forward strand.
CTTGCGAACGAGATTACTGGCTGGATTGCTCTCTCCCGCTTTGGACCCTCCTTTTTCTCCACCAAGTCGCCTGTATCTCCTCCCTCCCCCTTCTCTTCTCTACCCAACTCTGTGAATCTCTTTGTGTGTTCTGAGCTGTGGAGAACACTTAGGGAACTGGTTACTGTACAGATCTGTCTCTCTCCTTTTGATTCCTCCTTTTATCCTCCTGGCCACCTCTCTCTCTTTCCTCCCTCTTCTCTTCTCTGTGTAACTCTGTGAACATCTTTGAGGGGTCCAGACTGTGGAGAGCACATAAGGAAATGATTACTGGCTAGCTTGCTCTCTCCTCTTTTGATTCCCTTACAACATTAACCTAGATGTTTTATCATTGGTGCTGTATATATAGAGAAGTCTTGAAGCTACTGTAAGAATACGACTTTAAACCAGAGGCAGGAGGCTTAAGTCCAAATCCTGAGAACACCAGAGAACTCCTGACTCCAGGGAATATTAATCGATAGGAACTCACCAAACAGCTCCATACCTACACTGAAACCAAGCACTATCCAAGGGCCAACAAGTTCCAGAGAAAGACATACCGTGCAAATTTTCCAACAACACAGGAACATAGTCCTGAGCTTCAATATACAGTCTACCTAAAGTCACACCAATCCCATTGACATCTCAAAACTCATTACTGGACACTTCAGTGCACTCCAGAGAGAAGAAATCCAGCTCCATCCACCAGAACACCGACACAAGCTTCCCTAACCAGGAAACCTTGACAAGCCACCTGTTCAACCCCACCCACAGTGAGGAACCTCCACAATAAAGAGGAACCACAAACTGCCAGAATATGGAAAGCCCACCCCAAACACAGCAATATAAACAAGACGAAAAGGCATAGAAATACCCAGAAGGTAAAGGAACAGGATAAATACCCACCAAACCAAGCAAAAGAGGAAGAGATAGGGAATCTACCTGATAAAGAATTCTGAATAATGATAGTGAAATGATCCAAAATCTTGAAAACAAAATTGAGTTATAGATAAATAGCCTGGAGACAAAGATTGAGAAGATGCAAGAAATGTTTAACAAGGACCTAGAAGAAATAAAAAAAGAGTCAATATATAATGAATAATGCAATGAATGAGATCAAAAACACTCTGGAGGGAACCAACAGTAGAATAACGGAGGCAGAAGACAGGATTAGTGAGGTAGAAGATAGAATGGTAGAAATAAATGAAACAGAGAGGAAAGAAAGAAAAAAAAATTTAAAGAAATGAGCACAATCTCAGAGACCTCTGGGACAATGTTAAACACCCCAACATTCGAATCATAGGAGTCCCAGAAGAAGAAGACAAAAAGAAAGACCATGAGAAAATACTTGAGGAGATAATAGTTGAAATATTCCCTAAAATGGGGAAGGAAATAGTCACCCAAGTCCAATAAACCCAGAGAGTCCCAAACAGGATAACCCAAGGCGAAACACCCCAAGACACATATTAATCAAATTAACAAAAACCAAACACAAAGAACAAATATTAAAAGCAGCAAGGGAAAATCAACAAATAACACACAAGGGGATTCCCATAAGGATAACAGCTGATCTTTCAATAGAAACTCTTCAGGCCAGAAGGGAATGGCAAGACATACTTAAAATGATGAAAGAAAATAACCTACACCCCAGATTACTGTACCCAGCAAGGATCTCATTCAAATATGAAGGAGAAATCAAAAGCTTTATAGACAAGCAAAAGCTGAGAGAACTCAGCACTGGCAAACCAGTTCTCCAACAAATGCTAAAGAATCTTCTCTAGACAGGAAACACAGAAAGGGTGCATAAACTTGAACCCAAAACAATAAAGTAAATGGCAATGGGATCATACTTATCAATAATTACCTTAAATGTAAATGGGTTGAATGCCCCAACCAAAAGACAAAGACTGGCTGAATGGATACAAAAACAAGACCCCTATATATGTTGTCTACAAGAGACCCACCTCGAAACAAGGGACACATACAGACTGAAAGTGAAGGGCTGGTAAAAGATCTTCCAAATAGAGACCAAAAGAAAGCAGGAATAGCAATACTCATATCAAATAAAATAGACTTCAAAATAAAGGCTGTGAAAAGAGACAAAGAAGGACACTACATAATGATCAAAGATCAATCCAAGAAGAAAATATAATGTTAGGTAGGCAATGGCACCCCACTCCAGTACTCTTGCCTGAAAAATCCCATGGATGGAGGAGCCTGGTCGGCTGCAGTCCATGGGGTCGCTGAGGGTCAGACACGACTGAGGGACTTCACTTTCACTTTTCACTTTCATGCATTGGAGAAGGAAATGGCAACCCACTCCAGTGCTCTTGCCTGGAGAATCCCAGGGACGGGGGAGCCTGGTGGGCTGCTGTCTATGGGATCGCACAGAGTCGGACACGACTGAAGTGACTTAGCAGTAGCAGCAGGTAGAATAGGGAAAAGGAGTCCAAAATGGCGGTGGCTAAAAGACAAAGAAGGTCAAAGGAAGGTCCAAGGACCAGAGTGAAGACTTCAGGCAGAACAAACAGCACTCCTGGCTAAGCCCAATTTGCATAGGGCAGGCCCAGGTGGAGAAAAAAAGCATATGAAAGGAGGAGCCAAAGCGCTTTCTCACAAACTCTCTCTCTCCCGCGTGCATTCTCTCTCTCTCTTCTCTCTCTCTCTCTCTCTACTGCTATCTTCTAAATAAAATAGAGTTGTAACACTGATTTGCTTAAGAGCTATAACACGGTTTGTCCAAGACCTGAAAGCTGTGATGCGCCGAGGGCTTTAATGTCCATCACTCCAAATTTTTGTTGTGATGAGACAAAGAACCGAGGAACACACACTTGCGTGACATCTATGGTGCCATGACTCAGATTTAACCTGACTGAAACAACCTCTGTGTCGAAGAGGCCAAGCACAGCAGGAGCCCAACTCAGCAAAGCTCCCGCACTAGAAGCAGAAGGTGAAGAAACCCAGAGCAGGGGAAGGCCCATCGTGCTGGAAACCGGGACAGCGAAAAACGAACTCAGCAGAAAGCTCACGCGGCTCAGTCTCAGATTCCAGAAGACCTTTGGTTAAGGTAAGAGGTCCTCACTCCTATGGCTGGAGGGACCTTTACAATCTCTCATTTCTTGTTTCCTCGAACCTCCCGTGAACAGGTGGGCAGCAGGGGGCACAATTGAGGGACTCTGGAGAGGCTACTCCTCAGCATGTCCCAAAGGCGCTATCTGCTGAGCCCCAGTAGCTGTTACCCAAGCCGGTGGGGGTTCTTCTGTCCTTTCTCTTCTCTGTGCTAAGGATCAGACCAATGAAACTGTGAGCACTGGTCAGATATTTAGCAAATTTTCCAGTGGGCTATGAAGGGGATTCCTTGGTACGTTTTTCCCACTGCTTTTTCCTCCTGTCCTTCAGCTCTCTCCTGGGACTCAAGCCCGGCCAAAACTAATGAAACTCAGGCTCTGATGTCTCATTGCAAAAATTCATTGAGAGACAAAGTGATAAGAGGTAGATTTGTTAGGATCCAGAGAGAAGCCACTCTTCAGGGTGTGAACCATTGCCAAAGACAAGGGCTGGGGCCATGCTATTAGGCCTGGCTAGGTTTTGTGAGGGGATGGAATTCATATGCTAATGAGTGAGAGGATCATCCCAGCCATTGGGGAATCACCCACTCCTCCCTCTTTTGACCATGCCTTGGAGCTGTCCTGACACCTCTGGGTGTGTCTGTTGGCTTATAGACTGGGGATTAAGGTTTACTTGAATTTGACTTGTCATCTTGGACCCAATTGATTTTAATTGGTTTACGTTATGCCCTTGTGTTATGTCATTCTTTCAAAGGTTGTACTCTGCCCCCTTCCCTCCTGTTTCATGCTCTTTTCTTGAGCCCCATCCAGACCCACAAGGTTGCCTCTACAATCTTCTGGAGAGACAACCAGAAAATAGCTGGCCTTGGGAGGGAAATACTCTATAATATCCAACCCCCTAATCCTACCCAATACTGGTCACACTGGAGATCTTGGGGATGCCCAACTCCAGTCTGGGGGGTCCCAGGAGGTCATCATGCCTTGACCTGCCTAGGGATCTGGTCCTCAAAAGGTTGTCACGCCTCAACCTGCTTGGGGATCCACTAGTCCCAGGGGTCCCAGGAGGTCATCACGCCTTGACCTGCCCAGGGACCCAATTCTCGGGAGGCCATCATGCCTCGACCTGCCCGGGGATTTGATCTCTAGGAGGCTGTCATGCCTCAGCCTGCCTGGGGATCTGCACCCTGACCCAGGGACGCCTGGCTCTCAGGTTGCAACAGTACTAGGTAGGATGAACTTACATCATATCTATTCCCGTCCACGGTGGGCAAACTAGCAATGAGTTACAAACCCCTTAATTCTACCTGGCACTGGTCACACTGGAGATCTTGGGGACGCCCAAACTCCAGTCCGGGGGGTCCCAGGAGTCATCACACCTTGACCTGCCTAGGGATCGGTGTTTGAAAGGTTGTCACGCCTCAACCTGCTCGGGGATCTGCCAGTCCCAGGGGTCCCAGGAGGTCATCATGCCTTGACCTGCCCAGGGACCCAATTCTCAGGAGGCCATCATGCCTCGACCTGCCTGGGGATTCGATCTCTAGGAGGCTGTCACACCTCAGCCTGCCTGGGGAATCTGCACCCTGACCTGGGGACGCCTGGCTCTCAGGTTGCAACAGTTCTGGGTAGGATAAGCTTCAGAAAGACTCACCCCTAAGGAAGTCCACCCATAAAAATCGAAAGAGGTCTTTTCTTTTCTCCCTGTCATGACTGTCTTTCAGATGGGAAATAACCAATCCACTTCCCAGCAGACGCCCTTGAGATGCATCCTTGATAACTGGAAGCTGTTCAACCATCTAGCTCTAAAAAGTCATTTGAAATTCTTTTGTGCCACTGTGTGGCCACAGTATCCACTGGGGGACGAGGAACACTGGCCTGAGGATGGAACTTTAAATTACAATACCATCCTGCAATTAGAATTATTCTGCAAAAGACAAGGGAAATGGACAGAGATCCCCTATGTCCAAATTTTCTTCTGACTAAGAGATATGAAGGAACTGTCTCTTAAGTATGGGATTGTAATATGCCCTAAAAGTGAGCCCACTAGGCAAATGGTGTTAGGCACAGGCAACCAAGAAAAGGAACCCCCTCGTGAAGGCTTACCTCCCACAGCTCCCGAGTTGCCTGGTGCTCCTTCCTCATACCCAAACGTGACCCCATATCTGGAAGCACCCCCTCCACAAAAGCCAGCTCGAGTATGTCCCTTAGTTGAAACTGGAGGAGAATTCAGACCAACCCTAGTCCATAAGCCCTTCTCCCTCTTAGAACTAAGGCAGATCAAACAAGACCTGGGAAGCTATACAGATGACCCAGGTAAATATATAGATACATTCCAACATATTACCTTGGCCTTTGACTTGATGTGGAAAGACATCATGGTCATATTTAGTCAAACTTTATCTTATCCTGAACATACCAGGGTCTTAAAGGAAGCCCAGAGGTATGCAACAGGGCTTCACATGTCCAGTGATAGATACCCAGTAGGGGGAACTGCTGTCCCTTCCTCCTATCCTAATTGGAATTATAATGACCCTGAGGACATCTGGGAAAGAGATCATTTTCTAATCTGTGTGAAGGCAGGACTGAAAGCAGCCCAACAAAAAGTAATTAGCTATGCCCGGGTCTCAGCAATAACTCAGGAGCCCAATGAGAACCCCATTGCCTTTCTGGAGAGGCTAAAAGAGGCACTCCAAAAGTTTACCAACCTGGACTTAGACTCTTACGAGGGACGGGTGATTTTAAAGGACAAATTCCTGTCCCAATGTGCATTAGATATCAGAATTAAGTTACAGCAGCTACAACAGCAGGACCCTGCTGCCTCTTTAGATGAAATGGTCCAGACAGCCACCAATACCTTTTATAACAGAGAACAGGAGAAGGAGGCCAAGGCCCAGGAGAAGGAGAAAAAGAAAGAGACAAGGCATGCCCAGATGCTGGCCGCCCTCCAGAGAAGCCCTATGGCAAACCCTGAGTCCTTGAAGGACAAGGCACGAGACAAATGCCTGATCTGTAGACAGGCAGGGCATTGGGCCAAAGAGTGTCCAAACCGTGACAAGTCTCCTAGAACGGCTTGCCACAAATGCCATCAACTGGGACATTGAGTGGCACTCTGCCCCCGGGACCCAAGAACCTCAAGGTCAAGCGCCAAGCCTACCCTCACGATGGTTCAAGAGGACTGAAGCGGCCCGCTCCAGCCAGCCCGCCTGTCACAGATAACCATCATGGGGCTGGAGCCAATGGTACAACTGGATGTGGCAGGTAGGTCTGAAAATTTCTTAGTTGACATAAGGGCTACCTACTCTGTCTTGATCTCCTACTCCGGAGCCTTCTCCTCCCAAACCTGTACCATTTTGGGTGCTACAGGAAAAGCAACTACTAAAAGATTCACCCAAGCACTTCTTTGTTGCTGGGATGGACAAATATTTTCCCACCAGTTTCTGGTAGTCCCTGAGTGTCCTACCCCCTTATTGGGAAAAGATATACTCACTAAACTGGGGACCACCCTTGTGATGGGAAGTTTTTCAGCCCCTACATCTCTATAGCTTCTGGTTACTACTGAAGAACCCATTACACCTTCAATAGAGAGGGACCAAAAACTATGGGAAGACAAAATTAACCCCCAGGTGTGGGACCAGGGGATTCCTGGACGAGCCCACCAAGCTGAACCAGTCATCATTGTCCTCCGAGATCCCACTCGGTTTCCTAACTGGAAACAATATCCTCTCTAAAGAGAGACTCAGGAGGGACTACAGCCTTTAATAAATAAATTCCTTGCTTGTGGGCTATTGTTCCCTACCAGTTCACCATGTAACACCCCAATCCTCTCAGTAAAGAAAAAAGACGGAACCTGGCGAATGGTTCAAGATCTCTGGATCATAAATAAAGCTGTAGTCCCCCTCCAACCCACAGTACCCAATCCCCTATGTAATCTTGGGAGAAATCCCACCCAGTGCCAAGTGGTTTACAGTCTTGGACCTTAAAGATGCATTTTTTTTTTTTTTTGCATACCACTGGCTTAAGAATCCCAATAGCTTTTTGCCTTTGAGTAGGAAGCCTCAGGAGAAAACACTAACAAATGACTTGGATAGTATTACCTCAGGGGTTCAGAGATAGCCCCCACCTGTTTGGACAAGCCCTTAGCCGGGATCTCCTAGATCTGGACCTGGGACCTAGTGGGAAAATATTACAATACATAGATGACCTACTAATCTGCTCTCCAGATGATAAAAGTGCCCAACAACATGCAATTCAGGTTCTAAACTTCTTGGCAGAAAGGGGATACAAAGTCTCCCGTGCTAAGGCACAGATGGTCGAGACAAAGGTCACTTACCTGGGAGTTCAGATTACACACGGGTCCAGGAGGCTGTCCTCTGATTGGGTACGAGGAATTCTCCAGTTGCCCTCCCCCACGACTCGAAAACAATTGCGAGCTTTCCTGGGGCTAACTGGGTATTGTAGAATCTGGATACCCAACTATGGTTTAATTGCCAATCCCTTATATGAAAGCTTAAAGGGAGAGATGATTCAATCCCACTGATGTGGGGAACTCCTCAAAAGAAGGGAGAAGCTACACTAAAACAGGCCTTAACTCAGGCACCTGCCTTGAGGTTGCCAGACCCAGAAAAAGCATTCCAACTTTATGTCCATGAAAGAGAGGGAATAGCCTTGGGAGTGTTAACTCAAAGGTTGGGATCTGAGCCCCAGCCTGTAGCTTACTTATCCAAGAGGCTCGATCCAACTACCCAAGGCTAGCCTCCCTGCCTTCGAAATCTTGCAGCTATTGCAATCATGATAGAAGATGCTTTAAAACTCTCCTTTGGGGGCAAACTAACTATTTTTACCAGCCACCAAGTAAAACAACTCATAAATGGGAGAGGCCATTTATGGATGTCTGATCAAAGAAGCCTCAGATATCAAGTAATGCTGATGGAAAATCCAGGCCTCACTATATCCCCTTGTGAGGTTCTTGACCCAGTCACCCTCCTACCTACCCCCGAGGGCTCTCTCCCCTTTCACTCTTGTCTAGAAACCTTGGACCACTGGACAAAACCCTGAGAGGGATTGTCAGAAGATCCTCTGACCAATCCTGAGGAAATCTGGTACACTGATGGAAGCAGCTTTGTCTTGGATGGAAAAAGAAGAGCCGGGTATGTAGTAGTCTCCAATTTTGAGACCATAGAGGCTAAGCCTCTGCCACCAGGTACTTCAGTCCAATTAGCTGAGCTCATTGCCCTGACTCGAGCTTAAGAGCTGAGAAAAGGAAAAAGAATAGCCATTTACACTGACTCCATGCCTTTCTGGTGCTACATGCACATGCAGCTATTTGGAAAGAAAGGGGCCACTTGACCACTCGAGGGTCCCCAATCAAATATGGTGATCAGATTCTTCGACTCTTGGAGGCAGTCCCTCTGCCCACTGAGGTTTCAGTCTCCCACTGTAAAGGACACCAAAAAGGGAACACGGAAGTGGCACGAGGGAACCAAGCAGCTGATCTGGCAGCTAGGAGAGCAGCATTACAGAACCATGACCTAATAGGGATTGCCACCTTAGTTCCACAGACTAATATGCCAGAAACTCCTTCATATACTGAAGGTGAGACTCTTGAAGCTAAAAGCGAGGGCTTTCAAGAAGATCATATGGGGTGGTTCCAAAAGGAGGGACTCCTTTTTCTGCCTGGGAACCTCCAATGGAAGTTGGTTAACTCCTTACATGTCACTACTCATTTAGGAGAAAAGGCCCTCCAAAGATTTACTAGAAAGGCCCTTCAGAGGAACAGGCTTCCAAACAACTATAAAACAGCTGATCTCCTCTTGTCCCACTTGCCAGTTAAACAACCTCCAAGGAGCTTGAAGACCCCAGCTGGCCCAGCCCATCCAACGATGTGGGGCCTACCCAGGAGAGGACTGGCAGATGGACTTCACCCAAATGCCAGTTTCTCAAGGGTATAAATACCTATTAGTTATGATAGATACATTCACAGGATGGATTGAAGGCTTTCCCACCCGGACTGAGAAGGCTGAGGAGGTGGTAAAAAAACTGCTCCATGAAATCATTCCAAGATTTGGTCTGCCCAGGTCATTACAAAGTGACAATGGGACATCATTTACTTTTAAGGTCACCCAAGGGGTCTCGAAAGCATTGTGCCTGGAAGCCTCAATCTTCAGGAAAAATAGAAAGAGCCAATCAATTCTTAAAATCAGCGGTAAAAAAGATAACCCAAGAGACCTCCCTGAGATGGAAGGAGGCTTTACCAATAGCTCTCCTCTGCACCCACATTGTCCCTCTTCCTAGATCCAGAGGTTCAGACCCTCCAGTCTTATACCTTGGCCATTGGGCAATTCCAACAGGATATACGCTTGTGGGGTATGAACCAGGACCCAAAAGATTCTAAAGAGTCACCACTATATGCTCCAGGAACTCAAGTCCTAATTAAAGTCTAGAAAGATGGGTCCCCAAAGGCTCAACTCCAGCACACATGGAAGGGCCCCTACCCTGTAATACTTTCTACCCCCACAGCAGTCAAGGTACCAGGACATGACTCCTGGATTCACTACTCACGAGTCAAAATGTGGAAGAAAACATAAGAGGGCACACGATACAACTGTGAGCCCCTGGGAGATCTCAGATACCTATTCAGAACTACCAATGAGTGTCATTCTAATGAACACCCCCAAAATCTGGTTTCTGGGGATAAAATTTCTCAGGATAACTCTAAAGAGCCAACACAGCTTGACAGAGACTGTATTCCAAAATAGACAGGAGATAGATCTTCTGATCCCTGAACAAGGAAGAACTTGAGCCATCCTGGCCATGTGAATTTAAAATTGACCAATGTCCCTACTAGTCCTTGTTATGCTATATTGATGATGCTTATGATTATTCCACGTACTGTCAATTGTCTAACCTGTTTTGTCTCTGCCCAGGTCAACCAGCTACAATATGCAGTGCCAGTTCAACAAAGATATAAAACTACAGCCGACCACGGAAAACATCACACACCCTTGGACACCTCTATAAAGACTCTGAGGATTGAGACTAGCAAGAGGGGGAGGCCCAATACCCATCGCTGTCCCAGTTCAGCAGGAAGTAGCCAGAAAGACCTCGATGCCCCTATTCCCAAAGAATTGGGCCTCCCATCTCTTGAGGGGGGAATGTTAGGTAGGTAGAATAGGGAAAAGGAGTCCAAAATGGCAGTGGCTAAAAGACAAGGAAGGTCAAAGGAAGGTCCGAGGACCAGAGTGAAGACTTCAGGCAGAACAAACAGCACTCCTGGCTAAGCCCAATTTGCATAGGGCAGGCCCAGGTGGAGGAAAAAAACATATAAAAGGAGGAGCCAAAGTGCTTTCTCATGGACTCTCTCCTGTGTGCATGTGCTCACTCGCTCGCTCTCTCTCTCTCTCTCTCTCTCTCCCCCTCCCCGTGCACTCCTCCACTCTGTTCTCTTCGAGTCTTTGGGTTGGCATGCCCTCACGCTTCGAGGATGGATTCTCCTGCTATCTTCTAAATAAAATAGAGCTGTAACACTGATTTGCTTAAGAGCTATAACACAGTTTGTCCAAGACCCGAGAGCTGTGGCGCACCGAGGGCTTTAATGTCTGTTGCTCCAAATCTTTGTTGTGATGAGACAAAGACCCGAGGAACATACACTTGCATGACAATAACAATTATAAATATATATGCACCCAACATAGGAGCACCACAATATGTAAGACAAATGCTAACAAGTATGAAAGGGGAAATTAATAATAACACAATAATAGTGGGAGACTTTAATACCCCACTCACACCTATGGACAGATCAACTAAACAGAAAATTAACAAGGAAACACAGACTTTAAATGATACAATAGACCAGTTCAACCTAATTGATATCTATAGGACATTTCACCCCAAAACAATGAATTTCGCCTTTTTCTCAAGTGCACATGGAACCTTCTCCAGGATAGATCACATCCTGGGCCATAAATCTAGCCTTGGTAAGTTCAAAAAAAAAAAATTGAAATCATTCCAAGCATCTTTTCTGACCACAATGCAGTAAGATTAGATGTCAATTACAGGAGAAAAACTATTAAAAATTCCAACATATGGAGGCTGAACAACATGCTGCTGAATAACCAACAAAGCACAGAAGAAATAAAAAAAGAAATTAAAATATGCATAGAAACGAATGAAAATGAAAACACAACAACCCAAAACCTATGGGACACTGCAAAGCAATGCTAAGGGGAAGGTTCATAGCAATACAAGCTTACCTCAAGATACAAGAAAAAAGTCAACTAAATAACCTAACTCTACACCTAAAGCAACAGTTAGAACTGGACATGGAACAACAGACTGGTTCCAAATAGGAAAAGGAGTACGTTAAGGCTGTATGTTGTTACCCTGCTTGTTTAACTTCTATGCAGAGTACATCATGAGAAACGCTGGGCTGGAAGAAGCACAAACTGGAATCAAGATTGCCGGGAGAAATATCAATAACCTCAGATATGCAGATGACACCACCCTTATGGCAGAAAGTGAAGAGGAACTAAAAAGCCTCTTGATGAAAGTGAAAGAGGAAAGTTAAAAAGTTGGCTTAAAGCTCAACATTCAGAAAACTAAGATCATGGCATCTGGTCCCATCACTTCATGGGAAATAGGTGGGGAAACAGTGGAAACAGTGTCAGACTTTATTTTGGGGGGCTCCAAAATCACTGCAGATGGTGATTGCAGCCATGAAATTAAAAGACGCTTACTCCTTGGAAGGAAAATTATGACCAACCTAGATAGCATATTCAAAAGCAGAGACATTACTTTGCCAACAAAGGTCCATCTAGTCAAGGCTATGGTTTTTCCAGTAGTCATGTAAGGATGTTAGAGTTGGACTGTGAAGAAAGCTGAGACCCGAAGAACTGATTGCTGGAGTCCAACTCTAGAAACCAGGGATTCAACCTAAAAAGATGAATGGTGTCGGCCAATGAGACAGCCTCTCAGTTTTCTATGGACTGCCTGTTTATTTCAAGTTTAAGATTCTCTTTTACACTTTTACAAAAACATTAGGCCAGAGGTTTGACATTTTCAGCTCCCCCTCTCCCAGATTTATTATCTCCATAAATCATTGTTGCTCTTCAAACAGAGTTCCTGCTTCAGAGATTCTTATCATCTATTATCTACCTCTTCTAATGTGTCCTATAGTTTACTTGTGATTACATTGTAACTCATGCTACATTCCTCAGTTTACTACTTATCTTCCTAAGTCCTGTTTGCCCCTAACATCCTGAGCTCACTATCTCTTAAAAAAGGCTTCTAGCTATAGTGTCTCTAAAAATTCCTAACTTCTATAAGCTATAGTAAAATATGCTAACTTTACAACGTTCCTTAAATCTTTAACTTCCAACTATTTTAATTATTTCTAAGCCCTAAATTCAGTAAACTCCTTTGCCATAAACATTCTCCTCACAAATAGGCTTCAGATACAATCCCTCCCATGGCCTCAAGCTTCGGCCTATGTGCTCATCCTGGAACACTCTTTTGTAAAAGTCCTTGAACAAATGTCAATAATTAACTTTATGAATTCTTTTCTGAGCACAACTGCAGAAGGCTTTGTGCCTTCTCATGCTCCTCTTAAGAACAATAAGCACCTTAATATTCCTTTTCAGTCAACTCAGCAGAGGAGAGGAAAAGACAAGTCAGAATTACAAGGTCTAACTCCTTCATCCTGGGATCTGTGCCTGCAGAATGAGGAGATGGGGCTGGGGACCGTGCCTCCATTTTGTCAGTAATGCCTAACGCAGCTCCCAACAACTGATGCTTTTGAACTGTGGTGTTGGAGAAGACTCTTGAAAGTCCCTTGGACTGCAAGGAGATCCAACCAGTCCATTCTGAAGGAGATCAGCCCTGGGATTTCTTTGGAAGGAATGATGCTAAAGCTGAAACTCCAGTACTTTGGCCACCTCATGTGAAGATTGACTCATTGGAAAAGACTCTGATGCTGGGAGGGATTGGGGGCAGGAGGAGAAGGGGACAACAGAGGATGAGATGGCTGGATGGCATCAATGACTCAATGGACGTGAGTCTGAATGAACTCCAGGAGTTGGTGATGGACAGGGAGGCCTGGTGTGCTGCGATTCATGGGACTGCAAAGAGTTGGACATGACTGAGTGACTGAACTAAGCTGAACTGAACACCTAAAGCAACTGGAAAGGGAAGAAACAAAGAACCCCAGGGTTAGTAGAAGGAAAGAAATATTAAAAATTAGGGCAGAAATAAATGCGAAAGAAACAAAAGAGACCATAGCAAAAATCAACAAAGCCAAAAGCTCGTTCTTTGAGAAGTTAAATAAAATTGACAAACCATTAGCCAGACTCATCAAGAAACAAAGGGAGAAAAATCAAATCAACAAAGTTAGAAATGAAAATGGAGCGATCAAAACAGATAACACAGAAATACAAAGGATCATAACAGACTACTATCAGCCACTATATGCCAAAAAAAAAAAAAAAAATGGACGACTTGGAAGAAATGGAAAAATTCTTAGAAAAGTACAACTTTCCAAAACTGGACCAGGAATAAATGGAAAATCTTAACAGGCCTATCACAAGCATGGAAATTGAAATTTTAATCACAAATCTTCCAGCAAAAAAATGCCAGGACCAGATGGCTTCACAGCTGAATTCTACCAAAAATTCAATTGCACCCACTCCAGTACTCTTGCCTGGAAAATCCCATGGATGGAGGAGCCTGGTGTGCTGCAGTCCATGTGGTCGCTAAGAGTCGGACACAACTGAGTGACTTCACTTTCACTTTTCACTTTCATGCATTGGAGAAGGAAATGGCAACCCACTCCAGTGTTCTTGCCTGGAGAATCCCAGGGATGGGGGAGCCTGGTGGGCTGCCATCTATGGGGTCGCATAGAGTCGGACACGACTGAAGCAACTTAGCAGCAGCAGCAGCAACACCTATCTTACTCAAACTCTTCCAGAAAATTGCAGAGGAAGGTTAACTTCCAAACTCATTCTATGAGGCCACCATCACCCTAATACCAAAACCTGACAAAGATGCTACAAAAAAAGAAAACTACAGGCCAATATCACTGATGAACATAGATGCAAAAATCTTTAACAAAATTCTAGCAAACAGAATCCAACAACATATTAAAAAGATCATACATCATGACCAAGTGGGCTTTATCCCAGGGATGCAAGGGTTCTTCAATATCTACAAATCAATCAATGTAATACACCACATTGCTGCTGCTGCTAAGTCGCTCCCAACTCTGTGCGACCCCATAGACGGCAGCTCACCAGGCTCCACTCTCCCTGGGATTCTCCAGGCAAGAACACTGGAGTGGGTTGCCATTTCCTTCTCCAATGCATGAAAGTGAAAAGTCAAAGTGAAGTCGCTCAGTCGTGTCCCATTCTTAGTGACCGCATGGACTGCAGCCTACCAGGCTCCTCCATCCATGGGATTTTCCAGGCAAGAGTACTGGAGTGGGGTGCCATTGCTTTCTCCAATACACCACATTAACAAATTGAAAAATAAAAACCATATGATTATCTCAGTAGATGCATGGAAAGCCTTTGACAAAATTCAACATCCATTTATGATAAAAACCGTCCAGAAAGCAGAAATAGAAGGAACATACCTCAACATAATAAAAGCTATATATGACAGACTCACAGCAAACATCATCCTCAATGGTGAAAAATTGAAAGCATCTTCCCTAAAGTCAGGAACAAGACAAGGGTGCCCACTCTCACCACTACTATTCAACATAGTTTTGGAAGTTTTGGCCACAGTGATTAGAGCAGAAAAATAAATAAAAGGAATCCAGATTTGAAAAGAAGAAGTAAAACTCTCACTGTTTGTAGATGACATGATCTTCTACATAGGAAACCCTAAAGACTCCACCAGAAAATTACTAGAGCTAATCAATGAATATAGTAAAGTTGCAGGATATAAAATCAACACACAGAAATCCCTTGCATTCCTATACATTAACAATGAGAAAACAGAAAGGGAAATTAAGGAAACAATTCCATTCACCATTGCAACAAAAAGAATAAAATACTTAGGAATATATGTACCTAAAGAAACTAAAGACCTATATACAGAAAACTATAAAACACTGGTGAAAGAAATCAAAGAGGACACAAATAGATGGAGAAATATATATGTTCATGGATCAGAAGAATCAATATAATGAAAATGAGTATACTACCCAAAACAATCTATAGAGTCAATGCAATCCC
This sequence comes from Bos javanicus, assembly GCF_032452875.1. Lineage (NCBI taxonomy): Eukaryota > Metazoa > Chordata > Mammalia > Artiodactyla > Bovidae > Bos > Bos javanicus. The sequence goes on from NC_083894.1 coordinate 775,052, forward strand.
TATCAAGCTACCAACAGTATTTTTCACAGAACTAGATCAAATAATTTCACAATTTGTATGGAAATACAAAAAACCTCGAATAGCCAAAGCTATCTTGAGAAAGAAGAATGGAACTAGAGGAATCAACCTGCCTGATTTCAGGCTCTACTACAAAGCCACAGTCATCAAGACAGTGTGGTACTGGCACAAAGACAGAAATATAGATCGATGGAACAAAATAGAAAGCCCAGAGATAAATCCACACACCTATGGTCATCTTATCTTTGACAAAGGAGGCAAGAATATTCAATGGAGGAAAGACAATCTCTTTAACAAGTGGTGCTGGGAAAACTGGTCAACCACTTGTAAAAGAATTAAACTAGACCACTTTCTAACACCATACACAAAAATAAACTCAAAATGGATTAAATATCTAAGCATAAGGCTAGAAACTATAAAACTCCTAGAGGAAGACATAGGCAAAACACATTCCGACATAAATCACAGCAGGATCCTCTATGACCCACCCCCGGAATATTGGAAATAAAAGCAAAAATAAACAAATGGGACCTAATTAAAATTAAAGGATTCTGCACAACAAATGAAACTATAAGCAAGGTGAAAAGACAGCCTTCAGAATGGGAGAAAATATTCGCAAATGAAGCAGCAGCTGACAAAGAATTAATCTCAAAAATTACAAGCAACTCCTGCAGCTCAATTCCAGATAAATAAATGACCCAATCAAAAAGTGGGCCAAAGAACTAAACAGACGTTTCTCCAAAGAAGACGTACAGATGGCTAACAAACACATGAAAAGATGCTCAACATCACTCATTATCAAAGAAATGCATATCACAGTGCACTGGGACGACCCAGAGGGATGGTATGGGGAGGGAGGAGGGTGGAGGGTTCAGGATGGGGAACACATGTATACCTGTGGCGGATTCATTTTGATATTTGGCAAAACTAATACAATTATGTAAAGTTTAAAAATAAAATAAAATTAGAAAAAAAAAAAAAAGAAAAAACAAAAAACTACAATGAGGAACCATTTCACACCAGTCAGAATGGCTGCGATCCAAAGGTCTACAAGCAATAAATGCTGGAGAGGGTGTAGAGAAAAGGGAACCCTCTTACACTGTTGGTGGGAATGCAAACTAGTACAGTCACTATGGAGAACAGTATGGAGATTCCTTAAAAAACTCGAAATAGAACTACCATATAACCCAACAATCCCACTGCTGGCATACACACCAAGGAAACCAGAATTGAAAGAGACACGTGTACCCCAATGTTCACTGCAGTACTGTTTATAATAGCCAGGACATGGAAGCAACCTAGATGTCCATCAGCAGACGAATGGATAAGAAAGCTGTGGTACATATACACAATGGAGTATTATTCGGCCATTAAAAAGAATACATTTGAATCAGTTCTAATGAGGTGGATGAAACTGGAGCCTATTATACAGAGTGAAGTAAGCCAGAAAGAAAAACACCAATACAGTATACTAATGCATATATATGGAATTTAGAAAGATGGTAATGATAACCCTGTATGCGAGACAGCAAAAGAGACACAGAGGTATAGAACAGTCTTTTGGACTCTGTGGGAGAGGGTGAGGGTGGGATGGTTTGGGAAAATGGCATTGAGACATGTATGTTATTGTATGTGAAATGGATCACCAGTCCAGGTTCGATGCATGATACAGGGTGCTTGGGGCTGGTGCACTGGGATGACCCAGAGGCATGGGATGGGGAGGGAGGAGGGAGGGGCATTCAGGATGGGGAGCACATGTACACCCGTGGCAGATTCATGTCAATGTATGGCAGAACCAATACAATATTGTAAAGTAATTAGCCTCCAAAAAATAAATAAATAAATAAATAAATAAATATATATATATATTTTAAATGTTTGAAACCCCATATTGAAGAAGTACAATGACACATACCTGGAAAAGTCTACATAAAATGTCTAACATTCAGAAATATTCTAGTAAATTTTGGTTGTTACATGAACGGAATAGAAAAGAAAAATCCTTCAAGTAACTTCAAGCAAACAGGCAAACAAAGAAGTGAGTTAGAAGGGTAAGAAAATTCAGATGTAATAAAATTTCTCAATAGAAGAAATTGTGAATATTTTAATGGTATTTACAAAAAAAAGACAATTACTCAAAGCTTTCATTTACAGCTAAACTTCATTTCAAGAATAAATACTGCAAATAAATATCTTCAATATGCAAATTTTCAGGGAATATATTTCCTAGAAATCTTCCAAAGAATGATTTGGGAATAAAAGATGAAACAATTATTGACATAAAGTGGTTAATGGTAAATCTATATTCATATGTAGAATAGAATAAATTAGGAGCAAAAAAGAATAAAGATTAGGTTATGGCTACAACTATACTTAAATTTGAAGTAAAATTTAAATAAAACTAATAAAAAATATTTGCAGTAACAAAATGTTTTATGTTGCCATTTTAGGAATGTTTTATTTGTAATGTAGAAAAAATAATTTCATCATGTTTTTATAATACCTCCCTTTGGGTCCTTGAGAATGATGATTCTTTGAGGAAGAAAAGGAGTAAAATATATGAACTGAAGAGTTATGTAAATACTATGGAGTCTAGACTTTCATTTGGCAATAGAGGTTTGAACACATGATGTATTTTATCAAAAAGGAAAATATTTTATACTTAACAAATATTTTTTCTAGCTCTGCCCACCTAAAATACCTAGGAAAAATAATATATCTGGTGTCAGTGATTGTCTCCATCAGCCAGATTGAAATGCCATTTCCTACTAAAATAAAATGTGCCATTTTAGAGAAATGACTGATTTTAAGTCTGGAATAAAAAATGGACCAAATGAGCTACAAAACCTTATTTTAAATTAAGCACGCGCACACGCGCGCGCACACACACACACATATATATGAGCTTTTTCCAATGAGTTGACTGTTTGCATCAGATGGCCAAAGTATTGGAGCTTCAACTTCAGCATCAGTTCTTCCAATGAATTTTCAGTATTGATCTCCTTTAGGATTAACTGGTTTGATCTCTATGCAGTCCAAGGGAATCTCAAGAGTCTTCTCCAACTCCACAATTCAAAAGATCAATTCTTCAGTGTTCAGCCTTCTTTATGGTCCAACTCTCATACCCATGATTGTGGTTTTCCTTCTGTCTGCCCTGTGATGGCAGAGAAGGCAATGGCAACCCACTCCAGTACTCTCGCCTGGAAAATCCCATGGATGGAAGAGGTAGGCTGCAGTCCATGGGGTCGCTAAGAGTCAGACACGACTGAGCAACTTCACTTTCACTTTTCACTTTCACTTTTCACTTTCACTTTTCACTTTCATGCATTAGAGAAGGAAATGGAAACCCATGCCATTGTTCTTGCCTGGAGAATCCCAGGGATAGGAGAACCTGGTGGGCTGCTGTCTATGGGGGTAGCACAGAGTCAGACAAGACTGAAACTACTTAGCAGCAGCTGCAGCTCTCTGATGGATGAGGATACGAGGCTTGTGCATGCTTCCTAATGGGAGGAATTCTCTGTGGGGAAAACTAAGTCTTGTTCTGGAGGGCAGGGCTATGCTCAGTAGATCTTTAATGCAATTTTCTACTGGTGGGTGAGGCTGTGCTCCCTCCCTGTGGTTTGGCCTGAGGCAGCCCAGTCCTAGAGTTTGCAGTCTTTGGAAGGCTATAGGCTCTATCATAATGTTAATGGCAACCTCCTCCAAAAGAACTTAGGCCAGCAGGCCATGACTCCCAGCACTGCTGCTCCCAGCACCCCTGATCCCACAGCAGGCCACTGTTAACCCATGTAGCTGCCAGAGACTTCCCACTCACAGGCAAGTCAGGCTCAGTCTCTTGTGGGGTCACTGCTCCTTTCTCCTGGTCCCTATAGTCAAAGCTATAGTTTTTCCAGTAGTCATGTACAGATGTGAGAGTTGGGCTGCAATATTTTCAAACCATGGTGCTGGAGAAGACTCTTGAATTCCTTGGACAGCAAGATCAAACCAGTCAATCCTAAAGCAAATCAATCCTGAATATTTATTGGAAGGACTGGTGCTGAAGCTGAAGCTCCAATACTTTGGCCACCTGATGCAAAGAACTGGCTCATTAGAAAAGACCCTGATGCTCAGAAAGATTGAGGGCAGAAGGAGAAGGGGGTGACAGAGAATGAGATGGTTGGATGGCATCACCAACTCAATGGACATGAGTTTGGGCAAATCCGGGAGATAGTGAAGGGCAGAGAAACTTGGTATGCTGCTGTTCATGGGGTCACAAAGAGTTGGATACAATTGAGTGGCTGAACAACAACAGCTCACATCTGTACATGCTGCTACTAAGTCACTTCAGTCATATCTGACTCTGTGCGACCCCATAGATGGCAGCCCACCAGGCTCCTCCATCCTGGGATTCTCCAGGCAAGAATACTGGAGTGGGTTGCCATTTCCTTCTCCATATCTGTACATGACTACTTGAGAATTCATACCTTTGGCTAGACAGATCTTTGTGGGAAAAGTGATGTGTCTGCTTTTTAATTCAATGTCTAGGTTTGTCAAAGCTTTTCTTCCAGAGCAAGTGACTTTTAATTTCATAGCTGCAGTCACTGTCTGCACTTTATTTTCCTGCAGCCCAAGGAAATATATATCATAAAAATATAAAATAATAATATATAAAATGTACTAGTGATAATTTGAAACAATATATTATATTAACATATAATACATTATAATATGTATTATATAATATATAATACATATTATTAATTATATTAAATACATATAGGTATCAATATAGTATGTAATAATATAACTATAATATACTATCATATAATATAATAACATAAAAATAAAATAATATATTATACAATACATATTATATAGAATATATTACATAAAATATATTATAATATTAATTAAGATATTACCAATATATTATACTAATTATGATATAATAGTGATAATATCATAAATGATTAATTATTAACAACTAATTATTAACTAATTATCATTATTAAGTATTTTCCAATTTAATTATTATGTAATAATTATTTTAAAGTAAATAGAAATAATGTAAAATACTTATTTTTGATAATTAAATGAATAATACACTTTAAAGTTATAAAATTTAATAATATCAATCATATTGTATTAATTAATATAATTAATAATCTTAATATTAATTTTATTAATGATAATTTAAATATTAAATAAATAATTTAATTATTAAAAATTTAATTTAAAATTTTTCAATAATTAAATAGTTAAATATAGTTCTTTAATTAATGATTAAATAATAAAATATTCAACTAAAAATGAAAAATAAAATAATTCAATAAAAATATTAAAAGTATTAATAAAATAAAATTTAATATATTTACATAATTAATAATATTTAATTAAATACTTAAGGTAAACAATTTAAATTAATCACCATTAATTATTAATCATTGGTATTAATAATTATTTATTAATTAACCATTTGTAATTAATCATTATTCATAAGCATTGATTATTAATTAATGGTTTAATTATTTTAAATTTAAATAATTACTAATGAGTCATCAATTATTATTGAGTATTAATATTACCAATTTTGAAACATAATAATCAATACTGTTAATTATTACTTATTATTTATTAATAGTTATAAGCATTTTAATATGTAAATAATAATTTTATTATTATTAATTAACTGTTCAATTTTTAAGTATTCAGTTGATTATTTGGTTAGTAATTTAATCATCCATTTAATTATTTGATTACTAATTTGATTAATAATGTGATTATCTGGTTAATATTTGATTCATAATTTTATTAACAATTTTATTAATTACTTGATTATCCAGTTGATTATTGATTTAAAATTCAATGTTTTGATTAATACTTTAATTACCCAGTTAATTATTTGATTAATAGATTGATAATTTTACTAATATTTTTATTGTCTGATTAAGAATTTGATTAATTTGATTGATAATAAGATAATCAAGTGTTTGAAATTAATTAGTTATTTGACTATCCAGTTAAGTATTTGATTAATAATTGAATGAATAGTCTTATTAATTATTAGATTATCCAATTAACTAATCAATTAATAATTTAATTAGTAATTTTATTAATTATTTGATTGTCAGATTGATTATCTGGTTAATAATTGTATTGATAATTTAATTGTGTAATTAGTAATTTAATATTTTGATTATTTAGCCATTTATTTAATAATTTTATTAATTGTTTGATTATTCAATTGATTATTTTATTAATAATTTATTTAATAATTTTTAATATATTATACATAATACATTAATAATATTAATGTAGTACATATTATATGCAATATAGATTATATAGATAAATAATATATTTAACATATTAATATATAACTATATATATTTTATACATATATATAACCTCTCCAGAGGTTCTCTGAGTGTCCTGTCACAACTCGATTGAAACCCTGAGTTTCCCCCCACAACTTGAAAAGAACCCTGTGTTCCCCGCCTCAACTTGACAGGAGGCCTGACACCTCTTTTACCTTCAAGAGGAAAGTGGAATTCCAAGCCTCAACAAGAGATGATGCCTGACTCCCCTACTGCAACTTGACAGGAACCCCAAGATCTCTGTCACAACTGGAGAGGAACCCCGAGTTTCCCACCTCAACTTGAGGTGAGGCCCGAATTCCCTATAGTGACTCAAGAGGAATCCAGAGTTCATCCTCGAAACTCGTAAGGATGCTTGACTACCCTGAGGTAACACAAGAGCTTTCCTAAGGTATCTGTTACAACTCGAGAGGAACCCCTAGCTTCACACTACAACTCAGGAAAAACCACCAGATTCGTCCCTCACCACCAGATGAGGCCTGATTCCCCTGCAGCAACTCGAGAGTAATCCTGAGATCGCCCTCACAAGTCGAAAGGAGGCTTGAGTCCATTTTTTCAACGCAGGAGGTTCCCCGAGATACCCATCGCAACTTGAGAGGAACTCCGAGATTGTCGCAGCAACTTGAGAAGAACCCCGTATTCCACACCTCATCTCGAGATGAGGGTGGATTCCTTTGCAGCGACTCAAGAGCAATCCCGTGTTCCCGCTCTCATCTCGAAAGGAGAATTGACTTCTTTTTGCAACTCGAAAGGTTCCTGCAGATACAAGTCACAACAACTAGAGAGGAACCCTGAATTTCACGCAGCAAGTCAAGAAGGACCCCATGTTCCCCACATCATCTCAAGATGAGGGCCGATTCTCCTACCTCAAGAGGAATCCCGACTTCCCCCTCACACCTCAAGATGAGGCCTGTCTCACCTACTGCAACTCGAGAGGATCCCTGAGTTTCCTGTTGCAACTCGAGAGAAACCCCAAGGTTCCCGCCGCAACTCGAGAAGTACCTCGAGTTCCCCATCTCAATCGAGATGTGGCCCTATTCCCCTACACTGACTGGAGAGAAACCCCACATTCCCCATCCCAGCTCAACATGAGCCCCAAGACCCTGATGCAACTGCAGAGGATTCCCAAGAGGACCCTCAGTTCAGTTCAGTCACTCAGTCGTGTCTGACTCTTTGCAACCCCATGAATCACAGCACACCAGGCCTCCCTGTCCATCACCAACTCCCAGAGTTCACCCAAACTCATGTCCATCGAGTTGGTGATGCCATCCAGCCATCTCATCTTCTGTTGTCCCCTTCTCCTCCTGCCCCCAATCCCTCCCAGCATCAGGGTCTTTTCCAATGAGTTAACTCTTCGCATGAGGTGGCCAAAGTATTGGAGTTTCAGCTTCAGCATCAGTCCTTCCATTGAACACCCAGGATTGATCTCCTTTAGGATGGACTCATTGGATCTTGCAGTCCAAGGGACTCTCACCCCAATTCAAGAAGAACCCTCTGCTGCAACTAGAGAGGAAGCCTCATACCACAACTAAGCAGGAGGACAGCCCTGCCACAAAAACCCAGTAACTCTGCACTTCACAACTAGAAAAGGCGTCCCTTCTCATTATAACCATAGAGGAGTCACCCACCTCCCAATTTGAGAGAGCACTCTCCTGCATCTAGAGAGGAGCCCAACTACCACAATTGAAGAGAAGTTCGCCTGCCACGCTAGAGAGGTGGCTGAAAATGACAACTAGAGACAAGCCGACCCACAGCAAATAAAGAGAGCAATCAGAGTGTAGCCAATGCTGCATCTAGAGAGTAGCCTCCCACACATTGCACTTAGACTGGGACCAGCTTGCACATCAGTACTAGACAATCGGCCCCAGATTCATGAATCTAGTTCAAGAGGAGTCTCCATCAAAACTCTAAAGGAAACCCAAGACATATGCTGCATCTCAAGAGGCACCCTGAGTTCCCCACTGCAATTTCACAGGATCCCTAGGCTGTAACAAGAAAATGGGCCACTGGACCAAAGGACAGAGGAGCTCTCCAGCCAAAACTGAAGCAGATTACCCGACTTCTGTGACACGACTCCGATGGAATCCTGCATCCCTTGCTTCAAATCCAAAGGAACACTGATTTCTTGCTGCACTTCCAGAGGAGCTCTAAGTCGCCTGTGGCAACTATCAAGGAAACCCTGAGTTTCCAGCAACAACTACAGAAAAACCCCATGTTTCTCCTGCAATTTGAAAGGAGGCCCAACTCCCCTGCTGCAACTTGAGAGGAAACACGACTACCCCACCTCAACTCTAGAGTAGCCCTGACTCCCCTGTTGACATTCGAGATGTATCCCCAGATCCCCAATGCAACTTGAGAGGACCCCGAGTTTTGTGCCACAAGTCAAAAAGTACTGAGTTCCCCCTCAACTCAAGATAAGGCCTGATTTCCCTGCAGCAACTCTAATGGAACCCCAAGTTTCCCCTCACAACATAAATGGAAGTCTGACTCCCCTGTTTCAACTCAAGAAAAATCCCGAGTTCCCCGCCTCAACTCGACAGGAGGCCTGACACCCCTTTTAAAACTCCAGAGGAAAGCAGAGTTCCATGCCTCAACACAAGACGAGGCCTGACTTCACTTTTGCAACTTGAGAGGAACCCCGAGATCCCTGTTGCAACTGGAGGAACCTGAGTTTCTTGCTTCTACTCAACATGAGGCCTTATATCCCTGCAGCCACTCGAGAGGAATCCCGAGGTGCCCCTCACAATTCAAAAGGAGGCCTGACTCCCCTGAACCAACCTGAGTGGATCCTTGAGATTCCCATCGCATCTCAAGAGGAATCACGAGATACCCGTCGCAACTTGAGAGGAATCCCATGTTTTCTGCCTCAACTCGATTTGAGGCCTGATTCCCCTGCAGCGACTCAAGAGGAATCCCAAGTTCCCCCTCACAACTTGAAAGGATGGCTGACTCCCCGGAGGCAACACGAGAGGTTCCCCATCGCAACTCAAGAGGAACCACAAGCTTCCCATCCCAAATCAAGAAAAACCACCAAATTCATCCCTCAAGGCAAGATGAGGCCCAATTCCCGAGTTCCCCCTCACGACCCAAAAGGGGGCTTGACTCCCTTTTTGCAACTCAAGAGGTTCCCCAAGAAACCCGTCACAACTCTAGAAGAAACCTGAGTTTTCTGCTGCAAGTCAAAAGGACACCGAGTTCCCAATCAAGTTGAGATAACGTCTGATTCCCCTGCAGCTACTCAAATGGAACTCCGAATTTCCCTCACAACACAAAGGGAGGTTTGATTCCCTTTTGCAACTCGAGAAAAATCCCGAATTCTCCACCTCAACTCGACAGGAGGCCTGAGACCCCTTTGACCACTCGAGTGGAAAGCAGAGTTCCATGCCTCAACATGAGACGAGGACTCACTCCCCTGTTGCAACTCAAGAGGAACCCTGAGATATCCATCACAACTTGAGAGGAACACCGAGTTTCCCGCCTCAACTCAAGATGAGGCCCGATTCCCCTGCAGCGATTTGAGAGCAATCCCGAATTACCCCTCTAAACTCAAAAGGGTGCTGGACTCCCCTGAGGCAACACAAGAGGTTCCCTAAGGTTCCCATTGCAACCCAAGAGGAATCCCGAACTTCCCCTCCCAACTTGAAAAAACCACCATATTCATCCCTCAACGTGAGATAATGCCAGATTCCCCTGCAGTGACTTGAGAGCAATCCCAGGTTCCCCCTCGCAACTCAAAAGGAGGCTTGACTCCCTTTCTACAACTCGAGATGTTCCCCAAGATACCCATCACAACTCGAGAGGAACCCTGTTTTCCCAACCTCATCTCGAGATGAGGGCAGATTCCCCTGCTTCAAGTCGAGAGGAGTCCCGACTTCCCCCTCTCACCTCAAGAGGAGGCCTGTCTCACCTATTGCAACTCAAGAGGATCTCTGAATTCTGCATCGCAAATCAAGACAAACCCTGAGCTTCCCGCCATAACTTGAGAAGAACCCCATATTCCCCATCTCATTTATTGCTGAGGGCCGATTCTCCTGCTCCAACTTGAGAAGTATACCAACTTCCCCCGGTTCCTCAAGAGGAGGCCTGTCTCACCTATGGCAACTCAAGAGGATCTCTGAATTCTGCATCGCAAATCAAGACAAACCCTGAGCTTCCCGCCATAACTTGAAAAGAACCCCATATTCCCCATCTCATTTATTGCTGAGGGCCGATTCTCCTGCTCCAACTTGAGAAGTATACCAACTTCCCCCGGTTCCTCAAGAGGAGGCCTGTCTCACCTATGGCAACTCTAGGGGATCCCCGAGTTCCCCATCACAACTCAAGAGAAACCCTGAGTTTCCCGCCACAACACAAAATGAACCCCGGATCACCACCTCAAATCGGGATGTGGTCCAATTCCCCTCCAGTGACTGGAGCGGAACCCCGAGTTCCCTGTCCCACTTGACACTAGCCCCAAGACCCTGATGCAACTGCAGAGGATTCCCAAGAGGAGCTTAACTGACCGCAATTGGAGAAGAGCCCTCTATGGCAACCAGAGAGGAAGCCTCATACCACAACTAACCCAGAGGCCCACCCTGCCACAAATAGCCAGTAGCTTGCTGCACTTCATAACTAGAAAAAAATGCACCTTCTCATTACAACCGTAGAGGAGTCACCCACTTCCCAATTTGAGAAGAGCTCTATAGGGGAGCCAAACTACCACAATTAAAGAGGAGTTCCCCTGCCACAGTGAGAGAGGTGGCTGCAAACAACAACTAGAGATGAGCAGACCCACAGCAAATAAAGAGTGCACCCCCACTGCAATTAGAGTGGAGCCCATGCTGCATCTAGAGAGTAGCCTCCTGCACATTGCAGTTAGACAGGGACCAGTTTGCACATTGCTGCTACAGAGGATCTGCCCAAGATTCATGAATCTAGTTCACGAGGAGTCACCACCTCAACTCTAAATGAACCCCAAGTCATATGCTGCAACTCAAGAGGTACCTTGAGTTCCCCACTGCAATTTCACAGGATCCTGAGGCTGGAACAAGAAAAGGGGCCACTCAACGAAATGACAGAGTGGCTCCCGGCCAAAACTGAAGCAGATTCCCCAGGCAAAACTATTGACGTGTCCCCCAGGATATCAGACCTAGAGAGAAGACCTTGTGCCCTCAATGGAGATAAGCTCCCTGAAGGAAGTCGAGTGCAGACCCTCACAACTAGAGAGCAGGAATCCCACCAATAGAAGTGAGGAACCCACAGTGCCAAAAGCAGGGAGGACATCCCCCGTGGAGACAGGCACATCCCAACTGGAGAGGACCCAGGCTCGACCCTCGAGAGGAGCCATCAAGCACAACTTGAGAGGAGCCCCTGGCCATTACAGGCAGAGGGGAGCCCCTCTTCTGCTAAGACAGATGAACCTTACACCACAAGGAAAGAGGAGCTGGCACACCACCACTAGAGAGATTCATAGCCCCCGCAATTACAGAGTTGACCCTGACCACAATGATAGAGAAGTCCATTTTCAAAACTAGTGAGCAGCCACCTGTCACTGCAACAAGACACAAGCCACTCTGAACATCCCTGCTAGAGATGAATCACCCCAAGAAAACTCGACAGGATGCCCCGCCGCAAGTTGCCAGGAACCCTGAGTACCAATCAAGCTCAAGGAGAACCCCAACTTCCATTCCACGAATCCAGTGGAATCCTGCATCCTGTGCTGCAAATTCTGAGGAACACTGATTTCTTGCTGCTGTTCGAGAGGAGCTCTCAGTCCCCTGTGGTAACTCTTGAGGAAACCCCGAGTTTCCAGCAACAACTAGAGAAGAACCCCGAGTTTCTGCTACAACTCCAGAGGAGGCCCGACTCCCCTGCTGCAAATCACGAGGAAACACGGCTTCCCCACCTCAACTCAAGAGAGTCCTGACTCCCCTGTTGCCATGCAAGACGTATCCCCAGATCCCCATCACAACTCGAGAGGAACCACGAGTTACCTGCTGCAAGTGGAAAGGACAGTGAGTTCCCCCTCGACCTGAGATAAGGCCTGATTCCCCTGCAGCGGCTCGAATAGAACCCCGAGTTTCCCCTCACATGACAGGAGGTCCAACTCCCCTATTGCAACTCTAAAAAATCCCAAATTCCCCACCTCAGCTCAACAGGAGGACTGACACCCCTTTTACCACTCGAGAGGAAAGTGGAAGTCTATGCCTCAACATGAGACAAGGCCTGACTCCCCTCTTGCAACTCTAGAGGAACGCCAAGATCCCTGTTGCAACTGGAGAGGAACACCGAGTTCCTGTTTCATCAACTTGAGATGATCCCCTATTCCCATGCAGCAACTCGGGAGGAATTACGAAGTGCCCCTCGCAACTCAAAAGGAGGCCTGACTCCCCTGAGGCAACCCAAGCATTCCCTGAGATCCCCGTCACAACTCGAGAGGAACCCCGAGTTTCCTACCTCAACTCGAGATGAGGTGAACTTGAGTGGCGGGCCTCAAAATTAGAGCAGAGCAATCCCACGATCTTTGGCCACCTGATACAAAGAGCTGACTCATTTGAAAAGACCCTGATGCTGGGAAATATTGAGGGCAGGAGGAGAAGGGGACAGCATGGGATGAGATGGTTGGATGGCATCACCAACTCAATGGACATGGCTTTGTTGGATGCTGTGAGTTGGTGATGGACAGGGAGGCCTGGTGTGCTGCAGTTCATGGGGTCATAAAGAGTCGGACACGACTGAGCAACTGAACTGAATCCCATGAAAAACTAGTGAGGAGATCCTAGTCCCAAAAGTAAAGAGGATGCCCCACTTCACTAAGACTACCCACCAGTATTGAAAAGGAGGCATCACTGCAATTCGAGAGGAGCTCTGAGTTCACTGCCTCAACTCAAGAGGAGCCTTCTACAGTGACTTGAGAGGAACTCAGAGTTGTGTGCTGTACTTGAGAGGAACACTGAGTACCTGCTGCAAATTGAGACGAGCCCTGAGTCCTCTGTTGCAACTCAAGAGGGACCCTGAGTTCCCCGTCACAACTCGAAAGGATCCCAAGACACCTGCTGCAACTTGAGAGGAGGCACCACCAGAACTCGAGAGGAGCTCTGAGTCCCCTGCCTCAACCCAAGAGGAGCTTTCTCGGCAAATCAAGATAAGACCTCAGGACAAATAGAGAGGAGCACCACGCCACCACAAGAGAGGAGCCCAGGTACACATCTCTATGAGAGAGGAGCACCCAAGGCACTATTATATGCAATGCAGCATGCCACAACTAGAAAGGCGCCCACACACCACATCTGGAGAAGAGCTCCACCCCACATTTCAGCTATTGAGGAAAAGCCCTACCCAATGTACCTAGAGAGGAGATCCCCACCACAATTAGAAATTTGACCACCTACCACAACTTGAGAGTTGAACCCCACTGCAATTAGAGAGGAGCCTTTTGGATAAAACTCAATTGGAAACCCCACCACAACTAGAGATCAGCCCCTTGCACACAGCAAATAGAGTAATGACTGCAACAACTTGAAGGAGCCATCACATCACAACTAAAGAGAAACCCCCAGTACAGTGCAACTACAGAGAGCCTCTGGCCACAACTTGTGTGTTGACCGTGCATCACAATGAGAGAGGAACATGCAAACTACAATGCAACTAGAGAGGAACCACTGAGTCCTTTGCTGCAACACAAGAGGAGCCACTGGCCCCAGTGATGGAGGAACCCCCACCAAAATGAGAGGTTTCCCTTGCCACACATATAGAGGTGACCAGCAAGACATCACACATAGAGTGGAGCCCTTCTGCTGCACATAGAGATGAGCCCCACGAAGTAACTCGAGAGGAGGCCCTCACAAGCAGAGAGGAGCATCCATGCAAAAATTTGTGAGGAATACCGAGTGCCAAAAGAAGAGAGGAACCCCCTTCACAGCCATCCATCACCACCTAAGAGGAGGGACCACTGCAACTCTAGAGGAGCCCTGAGTCCACAACTGCAACTGAAGAGGACTCCACTGCTATTTGAGAGAAGCCACCGGCCACAAGGTGAGACCATGCCCCCAGACACCATACCTAGAGAGGAGTCACTCTGCTGGAAATATAGATGATTCCCCCAAACACAATAAGGAGGCCCTGCACATTGCAAAGAGAGTGGACTATGCTCAGATATTGCAGCTGAAGAGCCCCTCACCATAACTAGAAAGGAGCCTGCACACCACAACTAGAGAGTAGGCCACTAGCACACCACAACTAGAAAAGAGCAGCCACACCACAGCTAGAGATAATCCCTAACCACAACTAGAGAGGAGCTTGCACATCACAATTAGAGAGAATCAAACCCACCACAACTACAGAGTTGACCCCAACCACAACTAAAGACCCATGCCTAAACAAGTGAGTAGCCACTGGGAAATTGCAACAAGAGAGGAGCCATACTGCACATCCGTGCTAGAGAAGAGTTGACCCAAGACAACTCGTGAGGATGCTGCCCTGCAACTCAAGAGGAACCCTGAGTAACCTCCATCTAGAAAGGAACCTTGAGTTCCCCGCCATGGCTCTAGTGGAACCCTGAGACCTGTACTGCAACTCAAGAGGAGCCCTGAGTTTTCACTGCAACTAAAGAGGGGTTGTGAGTACTCTGCTGCAACTGGAGAAGGACCTCAAGTTTCTCTCTGCAACTCTAGAAGAAACCCGTGTTCCCAGCTGCAACTCAACTGGAGCCCCAGGTACCCTGTTGCCACTTGAGAGGAATCCCAAGTTCCCCACTGCAACTTGAGAGGAACCCCGAGTTGCCTGCCTCAACTAAAGAGGAGGCCCAACTCCCCAGGTGCAACTGGAGAGGAACCCCAAGCTAGCCCACAACTCAAAAGCACCCTGCTGCATTTCAACAGGAGGCACCACCACAACATGAGAAGAGCTCTGAGTCCCTTGCCTCAACTTGAGGAGTTTTCAAGGCAAACTGAAGCAAAACCTCAGCAAAACTAGAGGAGCAGCATGCCACTACAAGAGAGGGACTCAGGCACACATTACTACAAGAGAGGAGCACCCACGGCGCAATTAGAGAAGTGCAGCTCACCACAACTTGAGAGGAGCCCACATACCACACTTGGACAACAGCCCCACCTCACATTGCAACTATTGAGGAAAACCCCTGCCCAATGCAACTAGAGAGGAGACACCACCACAACCAGACAGTGGACCCCCACTTCAACTAGAGAGGAACCTTCTGGATATAACTAGATTGGAAACCCCACCACAACTAGAGAGTATCCCCTTGCCAACAGCAAAGAGAGTAACAACTACAACTCAAAGGAGCCACCACACCACAGACAGAGAGAAGCCCCTAGTACAATGCAACTAGAGAGCGCCCCAGGCCACAACTAGTGTGTTGAACATGCTCCACAATGAGAGAGGAGCCGGCACCCCAAATCTGGACAAGAGTCCCCCACATACCACAAAGATTGAAGAATACCACTCCCCAATGCAACTAGAGAGGATCAACTGAGTCCTCTGTTGCAACACAAGAGGAACCACTGGCCACAATGACAGAGGAGACGCCCACCCAAACTAGTGAGGTTTCCCCCGCCACAAGTAGAGAGGTGTCCACCAAGACATCACACATAGAGAGAATCCTCTCTGTAGCAAATAGAGAGGAGCATCCTGAATTAACTTGAGAGGGGGCCCTCATAATTTGAGAGGAGCAACCATGATAAAAATTGTGAGGAATACCTATGCCAAAAGAAGAGAGGAACCATCTGCAGAGCCCCCATCACAACCTAAGAGGAGGGACCACTGAAAACCGAGAGGAGCCCTGAGTCCACAACCACAACTCAGGAGAAGGACTCCACCACTTAAGGGAAGCCATTGGCAACAATGTGAGAGTATGCACACAGACATCATACCTAGAGAGGAGTCACTATGCAGTAAATATAGATGAGTAACCTCCAACTCAAGAGGAAACACAAGTTCCTTGACACAGTGCAAGGGGCACCCTGGGTCCCGTGCTCCACCTTGAGAGGAACCCCAAGTTCTTCTGTGCAACCTGAGAGGAATCCCGAGTTCCCCACCTTAACTCGAGAGGAGGCCCGACTCCCCTGCTGCTACTCGAGAGGAACCCCATGTTCCCTGTTGGAACTCAAGATGAGCACCAAGCCCCCTGAGGCACCTTGAAAAGATTCCCAAGACCACCACTGCAACTCAAGAGCAACCATGAGAATCCAGCTCAACTGATGAGGAGCCCTATTCTTTATCATGAGGACAGCCCCCGGAAACAAAGACAGAGAAACTCCCCCACCAGAAGGAGGGGATCTCCTCACCATAATAAGAGTGGGGTCCCCAAGACATTGTACCTAAAAAGGAGTCACCCGGCCACAAATAGAGATGAGCCCACTGAAGTATCTCAAGAGGAGCTCTGCAAAATTAAAGAGGAGCAACCCCGTGAAAAACTAGTGAGGAGACTCAGTGCCAGAAGTAGAGAGGACGCCCCACCCCATGGAGACAACCCACCACAACTCGGGAGGAAGCATCACCGCAACTCTAGAGGAGCTCTGAGTCCCTTTACTCAACTAAAAAGGGGCTTTCCATGGCAACTGGAGAGGGACTCCTAGTTCCTCTGTACTCGAGCAGAACACCGAGTACCCTCCACAACTCAAGCAGAACCCCGAGTCCACTGCTGCAACTCTTGAAGAACCCTGAGTTGCCTGCCACAATTCAAAAGGACCCCGAGCCAGCTGCTGCAACTTGAGAGGAGGCAGCACCAGAACTCGAGAGGAGCTCTGAGTTCCCTTTCTCAACTCAAGAGGAGGTCTCATGGAAAATTGAGATAAGACCTCAGCACAACTAGAGAGGAGCACCACGCCATCATGAGAGAGGGGCCCAGGTAATATCACTACAAGAGAGGAGCGCCCACAGCACAATTAGAGAAGTGCAGCTCACCACATCTAGTGAGGAGCCCACACACCACATCTGGAGAAGAACCCCACTGCACATTGCAAATATTGAGGAAAACCCCTGCCCATTGCTAATAGAGAGGAGATCCCCACCACAACTAGACAGTTGAACCCCACCCCTTTTATCCAGAAGAGGAGTCTTCTGGGTAAAACTAGATTGGAAAACCCACCACAACTAGAGAGGAGCCCCTCACCAAAACTCGAGAGGAGCCCCCTGATTCATCTCCACAGGAACCATTGCCCCCTTTTAGAGGAGTCCTGAGCTCCCGCAGCATATTGATATGTGCTTCCTGAGACAAATAAAGAGGAGCCCACAACTTCAAGTACAGAGATGCCCTCACCACAAGTTGAGAGCCCCATGAACACCACAATTAGCTTGGAGTCCCCTGCCACAACAATAAGTTGCACCCTGCCACAATTAGAGATGAGCGCTCATATCACAACTAGAGAGAAGTTACCCACAACTAGCCAGGAGTCCCTGGAAATCGACTTAGAGAGGAGCCCGCCAGCACAACAATAGACAAGCACCTCACCACAACTCCAGACGAGCCTACATTCGTCATGTGGAGAAGAGCCATATAGACATTCCGCCTATTGAGGAAAAGCCCCTTCCAAGACACCAGGAGAGAAGCGCCCTCAACACAATTACAGAGTTGACTACCCATCACGAGAGAGGGTCAACCCCAACAAAATTACTGAGGAACCCCTAGCGCCAAAGGTGGAGAAGACCTCCCCTGTGGAGCCACCCAACCAAAGAGGACACATCTCCGCAACTCAGCAGGAGGCCTCCACCACAGTTCAAGAAGAGCCCACTGGACGTCACACATAGAGAGGAGTCACTCTGCTGCTAATAAAGATGAACCTACCACCACAACTACAGAGTTGACCCCAACCACAATGATAGAGAAGTTCCAGACCAAAACTAGTGAGCAGCCACCCGACATTGCAGCAAGACAGGAGCCCCCCTGCAAATCCCTGCTGGAGACGGGTCACCCCAAGACAATGCAAGAGGAGGTCCCACCACAAGTCGAGAGGGACCCTGAGTACCCCTCCCAAACCCGGGAGAAACCCCAGGTTCCCCACCACAGCTCAAGTGGAACCCTGAGACCCATGCTGCAACTCAAGAGGAGCACTGAGTTCCCATTGCATCTTGAGAGGAGCTCTGAGTCCCCTGCTGCAACTTGAGAGGAACCCCAAGTTTCCCTCTGCAACTCATGATAAACCCCAAGATCTCCACTACAACTCGAGAGGAGGCCCTTCTCGTCTGCTGCAAATCAAGAGAAATCCCGAGTTACCCAGAGCAACTCAAGAAGAGCCCCGAGCCCCCTGATGCAACTCAAGAGGCTTTCCAAGCGGAGCCAAACCCACCACAATTTGAGAGGAGCACTCTACCACAATAGGAGAGGAAGCCCCATACCACTTGTAAAGAGTAGACCCCTGCCCCTGCCACAACTAGGGAGCAGTCTGCAAACCACAACTAGAGAGGAGCTGAAACAAAAACGTCAGGTGAGCCCACTGTAACTAGAGTGGAGCCCAATGCATAACTATACAGTAGCATACCACACATAACAATGAGACAGGAGCCAGCTGTTAATCGCTACTAGAAAGGAGTTGCCCCATGAAGCTCAAGAGGAGGCCCAATCACAACTATACAGGAACCCCAAGTCACCTGTACCAACTTGAGAGGAACCCTGAGTCCCCTACCATAACTCTACAGGAGCCCCTGGCGACAAACAGAGGCGCCCCCCACCAAAACTGGAAATTATTCCCCTGCCAAAATTAGAGAGGAGCCCTCTGGCTCATTGCGCCTAGAGAGGTGGCCCTCTGCCACAAATAGAGACGTGGACTCTGACATAACTCGAGATGAGCCTATCACCATTAGAGTGGAGCAACCCTGTGAAAACTAGAAAGGAGCCCCCAGTGCCACAAGTAGAGAGAACACTCTCCCCACAGAGAACCCCCAGAGGTTGCAATTAGAGAGGAGCCCCAAATCCCTACCTGAACTTGAGGGAAGACCTATGCCAAAACTCAAGAGAAACCTATAGCCACAATGAGAGAGGAGCCCACCCGCCAAAACTGGAGATTGTCCCACCACCACAACTGGAGAGAAGACCCAGGGCATCACCCTAGAGAGGGCCCCCTCCACTGCAAATAGAGATGAGCCTCTGCTGCAAGTCGAATAGAGTCCCCTACCACTGACAGAGAGGAATGACCTCAACACAACTAGAGAGTAGAAGTCACACGCAACTAGAGAGGAGCCCCCTGAACATAGACAATTGAGAGGAGCATTCTGGCACATCACAATTAGACGGAAGCCTCCTTTCAAAACTAGAGAGGAGGCTCCCATGCCAAAACTAAAGAGGAGGGGCCATGTGATAATTAGAGAGTAGGCTCATGGATATCGCACCTGGAAAGAGTGCCTGTGCACATTGCTACCAGAGAGTAAATCCTCTCCATATTTAAAGGAACATTCGACTCCAACTCTAGAGGTGACTTCTGCACACCATAACTAGAGAAGAGCCTCACTAACACAACTCGAGAAGAGACTGCACAACACAACTAGAGAGGAGACCACCGACACAACTAAGAATTAACCCCTCACACCAACTAGAGAGGAACCCCACGCCACAGGTAGTTTAGCCACCAACACACTGCTAAACGGAAGCCACCCTGCACATTGCTACTAGACAGGAGCCACCCCACCACAACTCGAGTGGAGGCACCACCTCAACTTGAGGGGAACACCAAGTCCCATGACACAATTCAAAAGGAGTCCCTCACCACAACTAGAGAGGAGCCCACACACTGCAACTAGAGAGGAGCCCACCCAGACACTGCATGAAGAAAGGAGGCCCTGCACCCTGCCCCTGGAGAGGAGCAGTCTCATATATCACATCTAGAGAGGAGGCTTCAAATACTACTAAAGAATTGCCCCTCAAGCCGCAATAGAAATGAGCAAGCAAACTGCACCAAGGAGCCTCACAGCATTACACAACAAGACAGGAGTTCCCACTCCACAACTAGAGAGGACTTCCCCAGGCACAGCACAACTAGGGAGGTGCACCCCGACACATCACTACTTTGAGCCCAACCACCAAAACCAGAGAGCTGAATACATGCCAGCTAGATAGTTGATCCCCAGGTGCAATTAGTGAAGAGCACAACGCTGCAAGTAGAGAAGAGCCCCCATCCTATATATCACATCTAGAGTGTAGAACCACTGCCACAACTGGACACCCCTGCCACAGGTAGATAGGAGCCAGCCTCACACATCACAATTAGAGAAAAGTGCCCATGCACATCAAAACTAGAGCAGAACTCCCACATGGATCATAACAAAAGAGGAGGCCAGAACTGCAATTAGAGAGGAGACCCATGCCATCATTAGAGATAAGCCCCCATGAACATTGGCATTAGAGAGGAGCATACCCACACATCACAATTAGACAGAAGCCCCCTGCCATGAGTAGAGAGAAGCCCACCATGCTGCAACTAAAAATGACTCCTTCTGCCACAATTATAGGTAGCCTCCTGCAAATCACAATAAGAAAAAGGGCCTCTTCACATCACAATCAGAGAGGAGCCACCCCCATCACAATTGAGAAGAGCACTCTACTGCAACTAGAGAGGAGCCCAGCTACCACAACTAAACAGAAGCCTCCCCTGCCACAACTAGAGAGGAGTCTGCAAACGACAACTAGAGAGGAGCCAACCCACCACAAATAAAGAGTGCACCCCCACTGCAACTAAAGCCCCATGCCACAACTAGACAGTAGCCTCCTGAACATTGCAACTGGATAGGGACCAGCCTGCACATTGTGGTTAGAGAGGATCTGGCCCACTGAAGCTCTACTGGAGGATCCACCACAACTCTCAAGGAAGCCCGACTCACCTGTGGTAACTCAAGAGGCACCAGGAGTTCTCTGCTGCAATTTGACAGAAGCACTCAGCTGTAACAAGAAAATGAGCCACTTGTCAAAATTACATAGGGGATCCCCTGCCAAAACCGAAATGGATTCCCTCAGTAAAACTAGAGTGGAGTCCCACAGAACTTAGAGAGAAGACCCTTCTGCCCCAAATAGAGACGAGCTCCATGAAGTAAGTCGAGTGGAATCCCTCACGACTAGAGAGCAGCA
Source organism: Bos javanicus (assembly GCF_032452875.1). Classification (NCBI taxonomy): domain Eukaryota; kingdom Metazoa; phylum Chordata; class Mammalia; order Artiodactyla; family Bovidae; genus Bos; species Bos javanicus. Next base: position 796,478 of record NC_083894.1, read on the forward strand.
ATCCCACTAATGTTAGTGAGGAACCCCTAGCACCAAAAGTAGAAAGGACCTCCCCCGTGGAGGCACCCACACCCCAACCAGAGAGGACACAGCTCTGCAACTCAATAGGAGCCCACTGGACATCACAGAGAGAGACAAGCCCCTCTGCTGCTAATAGAGATGAACCTCATACTACAAAGAGAGAGGAGCTTGCACACCACAACTAGAAGAAATTGAAACCACCACAACTACAGAGTTGACCCCGACCACAACGACAGAGAAGACCCAGGCCAAAACTAGTGAGCAGTGAACCAACATTGCAACAAGTCATGAGACCCCCCTGAACATCCCTGCTAGACATGAGTCGGCCCAAGGCAACCTGAGAGGAGGCCCCACTGCAAGTCAAGAGAAACTCTTAGTATGCCCCCAATTCAAGAGGAACACCAAGTTCCCCATTACGGCTTGTGTGGAACCCTGAATCTTGCAGTGCAACACAAGAAGAACACTGAGTTCACGCTGTGACTCGGGAGGAGATCTGAGTCTCCTGCTGCAACTCCAGAGGAACCCCGAGTTCCCTGCTGCAACTCCAGAGGAGGCTGAACTCCCTGTTGCAACTTGAGAGGAACCATGAGAATCCCCCTAAATTCAAGAGGAGCCCTATTCCACATCACATTGAGAACCCCCAGCAACAAAGATAGAGGCACTCCCCTGCCAGAGCTGGAGATGATGCCCTCACCACAACTAGAGAGGTGCCCCCAGGACATCACACCTTAAAAGGAGCCACTCTGCCACAAATAGAGATGAACCCACTGAAGTAGCTTGAGAGAATACCCTCAAAATTATAAAGGAGCAGTCCCAAGAAAAACTAGTGAGGATTGCCCAGTGCCAAAATTAGAGATGATGCCCCACCTCACAGAGACCACCCACCAAAACACAAGAGGCGTTATCACTGCAACTCAAGAGAACCTTTGTGTCTCCTGTCTCACCTGAAAAGGAGCCTTCCATGGCAATTCAAGAGGAACTCCTAGTTCTGCACTGTACATGAAAGGAACACTGAGTACCCACCGCAAATCGAGAGAAGCCCCGAGTCCACTGCTGGAACTCGACAAAAAGCCCGAGTTCCCTGCCACAACTCAAAAGATACCCATGCACCCTGTTGCAACTCGAGAGGAGGCACCACTAGAACTCAAGTGGAGTTCTGAGTGCCCTTCCTCAACTCAAGAGGCTCTCTCACAGTAAATTGAGAATAAGACCTCAGCACAACTAAAGAGTAGCACCATGCCACAACAAGAGAGGAGCTCAGGCACACGTCAATACAAGAGAGGAGCACTCACAGCACAATTAGAGAAGTTCACCTCGCCACAACTAGAGCGGATCCCACACACCACACATGGAGAAGAGCCTCACTGCACATTGCAACTATTGAGGAAATCCCCTGCACAATGGAACTAGAAAGGAGACCATCACCATCACTAGAGACTTGACCACCCACCACAACAAGAGTATTGACCCCCGCCCCACCCTGGAAATAGAGTAGAGCCTTCTGGATAAAACAAGATGGTAAACCCCACCACAACTACAGAGTAGGCCCTTGCCCTTGGCATATAGGGTAACAACTGCAACAACTCGAAGGAACTACCACACCACAACTAGTACAACTAGTACTAGAAATCCCTAGTACAGTGCAACTGATGAGAGCCCCTGGCCACAACCAGTGTGTTGACCACATGCCACAGCATGGGAGGAGCTTTCAGGCTGCATCTGGAAAAGAGTTCCCCACAAACCACAATGACTAAGGAACACCATTGCCTAATGCAACTAGAGAGGAACCACCAAGTCCTCTGCTGCAACACGAGAGAAGCCAATGGCCTGAATGACTGAGGAGCCCCCCACCAAAACTGGAGAGGTGTCCCCCATCACAAGCAGAGAGGAGTCCACAAGATATCACACACAGAAAGGAGCACTTCTGCTGCACACGGAGACATGCCTCCTGAAGTAAATTGAGAGGAGGCCCTCACAAGTAGAGAGGAACAACCATGCTAAAACCTGTAGGAACATCCAGTGCCAAAAGAAGAGAAGACCCCCTTCAGATCCCCTCATCACAACCTTAGAGGAGGATCCACTGCAACTCAAGAGGAGCCCTGAAGCTAGTGCCCAAGTCAAGCAGAGGACACCACCGCTTCTTAAGAGAAGCCACCAGCCACAGTGTGAGAGGAGGCCCCCAGACATTATGCATAGAGAGAAGTCACTCTGTGGGAAATTAAGATGAGCCCCACCACCACAACAAGAAAGGAGGCCCCTGCACATTGCAATGAGAGATAACTCCCCATAGATATTGCAACTAAAGAGCCCCTCACCATAACTAGAAAAGAGACCACACACTGTAACTAAAGAGTAACCCACTAGCAAACCACAACTGGAAAGGAACAGCCACACAACAGTCAGAGATAATTGCCCATGACAGCTAGAGAGGAGGCCCCACTGATACTGAAGAGGAGCTCACCAGCACACTGCAACTAGAAAGAAACACCCATGCCACATGTAGAGAGGAGTCCTCAACCACAACTAGAGACCCCCACTGAAATTCAAGAGGAGCCCCCTGTTTCATCTCAACAGGATCTGTTGTCTCTTTTTATAGGAACCCAAATCCCCACAGTAAATTGATATGTGCCTCCTGACATAAATAGAGAGGAGGCCACCACCTCAAGTACAGAGATACCCACAACAAAACTGGAGATTCCCATGAAGACAGAAACTAGCATGGGGTCCCTGTCACCACAAGAAACTTGCACTCTGCCACAACTAGAGTGGAGCCTGCACATCACAACTAGAGAGAAGTCCCCCACAACTAGACAGGAGCCCCTGGAATTTGACTTAGAGAAGAGCCTGCTGGCACAACAATACACAAAGCCTCCCACCATAACTCCAGAGGAGCCTGCATTCCTCATGTGTAGGAGAGCCCCATACAAACTGAAACTATTGAGGAAAAGCCCTGCCAATGAAACTAGAGAGGAACTTCCTCACCACAACTAGAGATGACCACCCATCACAAAGAGAGAAGTTCAACCCCAAAATTAGTAAGGAAACTCTAGTGCTACAAGTAGAGAAGACCCATCACCATGGAGCCCCCCCCATGACAAACGCAATAGCAGGCACAACAGCAACTCAAGAGGAGGCCCAAGTACTTGCAGCAACTCTAGAAGAGCCCCACAATGAAACTCGAGAGATGCCCCATGCAGCAACTCAAGAGGCGCCTCCTACTACAACTAGAGAAGAGCCCCAGCCATGAATTAAGAGCACCATGCGCCCTGTAACAAGCTTAGAGCCCCCTGCCACAACTGGAAAGGAGCACCCATTCACAACTAAAGATGAACCTGCAAACCACAAATAGGGAACAGGTCCCCGAAAATACAGAGGAGCTCCCAATTGGATTGGAATAAGAGCAGAGCCAAACACCGAAACTTGAGGGGAGAACTCCACTACGAATAGACATTAACCTAGCTGAACATCACCACTAGAGCTGAGCATACCCATATATCACAATTAAATATAAACCCCCTGCGATGAGTAGAGAGGAGCCCAACATGCCACAACTAATGAGGATGCCCCCTGCCACAGCTAGAGAGTGTTCTCCTTCACTTCATTATTGGAAAATGCACCCCTTTACATGACAAGCAGAGAGAAACCACCCCAACCACAGTTCGAGAGGAGTATTCTACAACAACTAGAGAGGAACCCCCATACCACAACTAAAAAAGAGTGCCCCCACCACAACTAGAGAGGAGTCTGAAAACCACAACAACAGAGGAGCAGGAAAAAGAAAAATAGCCATCTAACCCCACTGCAATTAGAGTGGATCACACCTTAACAATACAGCAGCCCACTGCACATCACAAGTACATAGGAGCCAGCCTGCTAATCACTCCTAGAGAGGAGCTGCACCATTCAGCTCAAGAGGAGGCCCCACCACAACTATAAAGGAACACCAAGACACCTGTGGAAACTCAACTTGATCCCCAGGTCACCCAATGCATCTTGACAGGAGCACAATGCTGTCACAAGGAAGGAGCCCTCTGTGACAAAGACAGAGGAGTTCCCATCAAAACTGGAGAGGATTCCCTGGTCAGAACTAGAGAGGAGCCCTCTGGCACATTGCACCTAGAAAGGAGCCCCTCTGCCGCAAATAGAGACGAGGCCCCAGATGTAAATCAAGATGAGCCCCTCACAACTACAGTGCAGCAATAACCTGAACACTAGTGAGGAGCCCCCAGTGCCACAAGTAGAGAGACCACCCTCCCCACAGAAAACCCCCAGAGGTGGCACCACCACAACTAGAGAGATGCCCCTTCTGAACTTGAGAGGAGGCCTATGCCACAACTCAAGAGAAGCCCATGGCCATACAACAGAGGAGCTCATCCAGCAAAACTGGAATGTCCCCAAACCACAACTAGAGAGGTGATCCTGGGCATTACACCTAGAAAGGGTCCCCTCCACCTCAAATAGAGACGAACGGCTCCTGCAAGTTGAGTAGATTCCCCTATCACCATCAGAGAGGCACATCCTTGCCACAGCTAGACAGTAGACTCCATGCTGCAACTAGAGAGCAGCCCCCTGAACATTGACACTTGAGAGGAGCATTCCCGCACATCACAATTAGACAGAAGGCTCCTTCCTCAACTAGAGAGGAGGCCCCCACGCCTTAACTAAAGAGGAGGGGCCATGCCAAAATTAGAGGGTAGGCTCGTGCATATCTCAAAAGAGTACCTGTACACATCACTACCAGAGAGGAAACCCCCACCACAATCAGAAAGGAAAAATCCACTGCAACTCTAGAGGTGCCCACCACACACCACAAGAGGAGCCTGCACACCATAACTGGAGAGGAGCCCACCTGACACAACTAAGAGCTGACCCCCACACCAACTAGAGAGGAGCGCTATGCCACATGTTGTGTAGCCACCCACACACCGAAACTAAACAGAAGCAACCTGGCACAATGCTACTAGAGAGGATCCACCCCACCACAGCTCGAATGGAGGCTCCACCACAACTCGAGAGGAACACAAGTCTACCACTAAAACTAGAGAGGGGCCCACCCAGACACTGCATGTAGAAAGGAGGCCCCACACCATGTAACTAGAGAGGAGCAATCTCGCATACCACAGTTCTACACCACAACTACAGAGTAGCACTTCAAACTACAAATAGAAATGAGCCAGAAAATTGAACCTGGAGAAGGGCTGCACAGCACAATGCAACAAGACAGGAGTTCCCACTCCACAACTAAAGAGGACTTCCCCAGGCACAGCAAACCTAGGGAGGACCATCCTGGCACATCACAACTAGAGAGAAGTCCAACCATCAAAACTAGAGAGTTGAATACACACCACAACTAGGTAGTTGACCCTCAGGCACAACTAGTGAGGAGCAAACTGCAAAAAAATAGAGAGGTTCCATCTTCCCCCATATATCACAATTAGAGTGGAGCACCACCGCCACAACTAAATGGACACCCCTGCCACAGGTAGATACAAGCCCTCCCCACACATCACAGTTAGAGAAAAGTGCCCATGCACATCACAACTAGAGTGCAACTCCCACACGGATCATTACAATAGGAGGGCAACACTGGAACTAGAAAGGAGACCTCTTCCACAACTAGAGATAAACCCCCTTGAACATCATCATTAGAGAGTAGCACATCCACACATCACAATTAGACAGAAGGCCCCTGCGATGAGTAGACTGGAGCCAACCATGCCACAACTAAAGAAGACTCCCATGGCCACAACTAGACAGTAGCCTCCTGCTATTGTAACTAGAAAAAGCATCCCTTCACTTCACAACCAGAGAGGAGCCACCCCCAGCACAACTTTGAGAAGAGCACTCTACTGCAATTAGAGAGGAGCCCAGCCACCACAACTAAAGAGAATTCCCCCCACCACAACTAGAGAGGAGTCTGCAATCAAGATTTAGAGAGGAGCCACCCCACCACAAATAAAGAATGGACCCACACTGCAACTAGTGTGGACTCCCATGTAGCAACTAGAGTGAAGCCAGCCTGCACTTCTCTTCTAGAGAGGATCTACCCCCACTGCAGTATGAGAGGAGGCTCCACAGCAACTCTAAAGAAACCCTGAATAACCTGCTGCAACTCAAGGGGAACCCCGAGTTCCCACTGCAATTCAAAAAAGCCCTATGCTGAAACAGGAAAGGAGCTCCTGGCCACAGTGACAGAGGAGCCCCTCTGCCAAAACTGAAGCAGATTACCCTGGCACAAATAGTGGAGTCACCCAAGACATAACACCTAGAGAGAAGACCCTCTGCTGCAAATAGGGACAAGCTCCCTGAAGTAAGTCTATTGGAATCCCTCAAAAATATAGAGAAGCAACCCCATTAATATTAGTGAGGAACGCCTAACGCCAAAAGTAGAGACGACCTTCCCTGTGGAGCCACCCACACCCCAAGCAGAGAGGACACAGCCCTACACCTCGAGAGGAGCCCTCCACCACAACTTGAGAGGAGCCCGCTGGATATCACACATAGAGAGGAGCCCCTCTACTGCTAATAGAGATGAATGTCACACCACAACTATAGAGACTCTTGTACACCACAACTAGAGAAAATTGATCCCACCACAAGTACAGAGTTGACCCCAATCACAACTAGAGAAAAAAATCCATGCTAGAACTAGTAAGTAGCCACCCACACATTGACACAAGACAGGGGCCATCCTGCACATCTCTGACAGAGACAAGTCACCCCTAGACAACTCCATAGGAAGCTGCACTGCAATTCTATAGGCACACTGTTTTCCCAACCATGGCTCTAGTGTAACCCTGGGTCCAGCACTGAAACTTGAGAGAAAATCCACATTCCTGCCACAACTTGAGAGAGTCTCTGAGTCCCCTAGCTCAACTCAAGAGGAGCATTCTATGGCAACTCCAGAAGATCTCCAAGTTTCACAATGTACTCGAGAGGAACACTGAATTCCCACTGCAACTCGAGAGGAACCCCAGGTTCCCTGCCTCAGCCTGAGAGGAGGCCCAATTCCCCTGATGCAACTCGAGAGGAACCCTGAGTTCCCTGTTGCAACTCGAGATGAAACCCAAGCCCTGTGATGTAACTTGAGAGGATTCCCGAGACCGTCAACACAACTAAAGAGGAACCATGAGAATCTGCCTCAATTGAAGAGGAACCCTATTCTGCATCATGAGGAGAGCACCTGGCAACAAAAAAGGCACTCCCCTGGCACAGCTGGAGAGAATCCCATCATCACATCTAGAGAGGAGCCCCCAGGACATTGCACCTAACAAGGAGTCACTCTACCACAAATAGAAATGAGTCCACTGAAGTAACTCATGAGAAGCCCTGAATGCTCTGGCACAACTCAAAGGACCCTGAACCCCTAGCTGCAACTCGAAAGGAGGAAACACCAGAAATCAAGAGGAGCCCTGAGTCCCCTGCCTCATCTCAAGAGAAGCTATCACAGCAAATTGAGATAAGATCTCAACACAATTAGACAGGAGCACTACTCCACCACCACAAGAGAGGAGCCCAGGCACACATCTCTACAAGAGAGGAGACACCCACCGCACAATTAGGGAAGTACAGCTTGCCACAATTAGAGAGGAACCCACACACCACATCTGGAGAAGATCCACTCCCCGCCCCAGCACATCCCAACTATGGAGGAAAACCCCTGACCAATGCAACTAGAGAGGAGACCCCCACCACAACTAGAGAAGTGACCCACAGTGCAACTAGACAGGAGCCTTCTCGATTAAACTCGATTGGAAAGCCCACCACCACAAGAGAGTAGCCCCTTGCACACTGAAACTACAGTAACAACTACAACAACTCGAAGGAGCTACCACACCACAACTAGAGAGAAACCCAAGTGCAGTGCAAGTAGAGAGAGGCCCTGGTCTTGAACAGTGTGTTGACAATGAGCCGCAGTGAGAGACGAGCCTGCACACAGCATCTGGAGAAGAGTCCTCTGCATACTGCAATGACTGAGGAACACCAATGCCAAACGCAACTAGAGAGGAACCACCGAGTCCTTTACTGGAACGCAACAGGAGCCACTGGCCACAATGACAGAGGAGAACCCACCAAAACTGGAGAAGCTTCCCCCACCACCAATAGACAGGAGACCACCAAAACATCAAACATAGAGAGGAAACCTCGGCCGCAAACAGAGAAGACCTCTGTGAAGCAACTCAAGAGGAGGTCCTCACAAGTAGAGAGGAGCAACCACGCTAAAATTTGCGAGGAACACCTACTGCCAAAGAAGAGCAGAGGCCCCTGCAGAGGCCCCCATCACAACCTAAGAGGAGGGACCACTACAACTCGAGAGGAGCTCCGAGTCCATGCCACAACTCAAGAGGAGGACTCTGCCACTACTCGAGAGAAGCCAGTGGCCACAATGAGAGAGGATGCCCCCCAGATATCACACCTAGAGAGGAGTCACTCTGTGACAAATATAGAAGAGCTTCCCACCACAAGAAAGGAGGCCCTTACAGATTGCAATGAGAGAGGACCCCTCTCAGATACTGCAACTAAAGTGTCCCTCACCATAATTAGAAAGGAGCCTGCATATCACAACTAGAGATTAGCCCACCAACATATAACTAGAAAAGAGAAGCCACACAACAGCTAGAGATAATCCCCCACCACAACTAGAGAGGAACCACCACTGATGCTTGAGATGAGCTCACCAGCACACCGCAACTAGAAAGAAACACACGTGTCACAGGTGGAGAGGAGTCCCTGACCACAACTAGAGAGGAACCCCCCACCAAGACTCGAGAGGAGCTCCCTGCTTCATCTCAACAGGATCCACTCCCTCCTTTTAGAGGAGCCCTGAGCCCCTACATCAAATTGATATGTTCTGCCTGAGAAAAACACAGAGGAGCACACCAGTGCAATTACATAGTTGTGCCTACCACAACTAGAGAGCCCTTGAACATCCCAAGTAGCTTGGAGTATCCTGCCACAACAAGAAACCAGCACCCTGCCACAACTAGAGTGGAGCCTGCACATCAAAACTAGAGAGAAGCCCCTGACAACTAGACAGGAGCTCCGGGAAATCAACTCTGAGACGAGCCTGCTGGCACAACAATAGGCAAGCCTCCAGCCATAGCTCCAGAGGAGCCTGCATTCCTCGTGTGGAAAACAGCCCCATACACTGCAACTATTGAGGAAAAGCCCCTCCCTACGTAACTAGAGATGAGGTCACTCACCACAACTAGAGATAGATCACCCATCACAACCAGAGAAGGTAAACTCCACCAAAATTTCTGAGGAACTCTTAGTGCCAAAGGTAGAGAGAACCTCCACAGTGCAGCCACCCATTCCCAAACCAGAGAGGACACAGCCCCATAAATCCAGAGGAGCCCTCCACCACAACTCGAGAGGAGAATGCTGGACATCACACATAGAGAGGAGACCCTCTGCTGCTAATAGAGATGAACCTCACACCACCACAAGACAGGAGCTTGTACACCACAACTACAGAGAATTGAATACACAACTACAGAGTTGACCCCGACCATTTCTAGAGTAAAGACCCATGCCAAAACCCACACATTGCAACAAGACAGAACCCACCTTGCACATCCCTGCAAGAGATGAAATGCCCCAAGAGAAGTTGACAGGATGCCCCATGGCAACTCAAGATGAACCCTGAACACTCCCCCCAACTCAAGAGAAAACCCGAGTTCCCCACCAGGGCTTGAGTGAAACCCTGTGTCCCACGCTACAACTTGAGAGGAACCCTGAGATCCCACCACAACCCTAGAGGAGCTCTGAGTCACCTGCTGCAACTTGACAGGAACCCTGAGTCTCCTGCCACTACTCGAGAGGAACCCTACATTCCCACATGAAACTCAAGTGGAGCCCCAAACCACTATTTCAACTCAAGAGGAACCCTGAGTTTCCCACTACAACTAGAGAGAAAACCCGAGTTCCCAGCCACAATTTGAGAGGAGGCCCGACTCCCCTGCAGCAACTCAAGAGGAACCCCGTGTTCCAGAACGCAACTGGAGACAAGTCCCAAACCTCCTGATGCAACTTGAGAGGATTCCCAATGTCCCCAAAGAAACTCAAGAGAACTGTGAGCATCCACCCTAATTCAAGAGGAGACATATTCCACATCATGAGGGGAGCCCCCAGCAACAAATCAGTGACACTCCCCCACCACAGCTGGAGAGGATCCCTTCACCACAACTAGAGAGGAGGCCCCAGGACATCATACCTAAAAAGGAGCCACTGTGCCATGAATAGAGATGAGCACACTGAAATAACTTGAGAGGATCTCTCACAATTATGGAGGAGGACTCCTGCAAAAATCTAGTGAGGCGAATCCAGTGCCAAAACTAGAAAGGACTCCCCACCTCACAAGTAGAGAGGACCAATCATGCTACAATTTTGAGGAACACGTAGTTCCCAAAGAAGAGAGAACCCCCCTGAAGAGCCCTCCATCACAACCTAAGAGGAGGCCCCAGTGCAAGTCAAGGAGCCCCAAGTCCACTGCCACAATCAAGAGGAGGACTCCACTGCTACTCAAGAGAAGCCGCCGGGCACAATGGTAGAGGATGCCCCAGACAGCATACCTAGAAGGAGTCACTCTGCAGCAAATATAGATGAGACCCCCCACCAAAAAAGAAAGGAGTCCCCTGAACACTGCAATGAGAGAGGACTCACTGAAGATATTGCAACTAAAGAGCCCCTCACCATAACTAGAAAGGACCCAGCACACCACAACTATAGAGCAGCCCACCAGCACACCAGAACTAGAAAGGAGCAGCCACACTGCAGCTAGAGATATTCCCCCACCACAACTAAAGAGGAGACCTCACTGATACTCAAGAGGAGCTCACCAGAACACCGCAACTATAAAGAAACCCCCAAGAAACAGGTAGAGAGGAGTTGCCAACCACAACTAGAGAACAGCCCACCACTGAAACTCGAGAGGAGCCACCTGCTTTATCTCAACAGGATCTGCTGCCTAATTTTAGAGGAGCCCGGAGGCCCCACAACACATTGTTATGTGAGACTGAGACTATTAGAGAGGAGCCAACCACCGCAAGTACAGAGATACAACCACCACAACGCAAGAGCCCTGTGAACACCACAACTAGCTTGGAGTGCCCTGCCACAACTACAGAGGAGCCTGCACATCAAAACTAGAGAGAAGACCCACACAACTAGACAGGAACCACTGGAATTCAACTTTGAGAAGAGCCCACTGGCACAACAACACACAAGCCTCCTGCCACAACTCCAGAGGAGACTGCATTTCTCAGGTGGAGAAGAGCCCCACACACCCCATAACTGTTGAGGAAAAGCCCCACCCAATGCAACTATCCAGGTGTCCCCACAACCCAACTAGAGACTTGACCACCTATCACAATAGAGAGGGTCAATCCCACCAAAGTTAGTGAGGAACCCCTAGTGCTAAAAGTAGAGAAGACCCCCTCACTATGGAGTCCCCCATATGACAAACCTGAGAGGAGGCACACCTGCAACTCAAAAGGAGACCTGAGTACCCTGCAGAAACTCTAGAGGAGCCCTACAATGCAACTTGAGAAAAGCCACCATCCTCAATGAGAGAGGAGCCCTCCAGATATCACAACCAGAGAGGAGCTCCCATGGAACAATTAGACAAGTGCAGCTCACCACATGTAGAGAGGAGCCTGCACACCACATCTGGAGAAGAGTCCCACTCATATCACAATGATTGAGAAACACCACTGCCCAAGGCAGCTAGAGAGAGACCACCGAGTCCTTTGCTGAAACATCAGAGGAGCCACTGGCCCCAATGACAGAGGATGCCCCCACAAAAACTGGGAAAGTTTCCCTCACCACAAGTAGAGAGAAGCCCACCAAGACATCACACATAGGAATGCCTCTGCCGACGATAGAGATGAACCCCCCCACCCAAAGTAACTTGAGAGGAGGCCCTCACAAATAGAGAGGAGCAAGCACACACAAATTTGTGAGGAAAACCTAGTGCCAAAAGAAGAGAGGACCACCCTGCACAGCCACCCATCAGAATATAAGAGAAGTGACAACTGAAACTCGAGAGGAGCCACAAGCCCACTGTCACAACTCAAGAGAAGGATGTTGCTGATACTTGAGAGAAGTCGCAGACCACAATACGAGAGGATGTGCCCAGATATAATACCTAGAGATGAGTCACTCTGTGGCAATTATAGATGAGCCCTTCAACCACAACAAGAAAAAAGGCCCCTGCACACTGCAATGAGAGAGGACTCCCCTCAGATATTGCAACTAACACGACCCACACCATAACTATAAAGGAGCCCACACACCAGAACTAGAGAGTAGCCCACCAGCACACCACAACTACAAAAGAGCAGCCACATCACAGCTGGAGAAAGTCCCCCCCACAACTAGAGTGGAGCCCCCAGTGATACTTTAGAGGAGCTCACCAGAATACTGCAACTAGAAAGAAACCCCCATGCCACAGGTAGAGAGGAGTCCCCAACCACAACTAAAGAGGGGCCCGCCACCGAAACTTGAGAGGAGCCACCTGCTTTATCTCAACAGGATTCACTGCCTCCTTTTAGAGGAGCCTGAGCCCCCACAGCAAATTGATATGTGCTTCCTGAGACAAATAGAGAGGAGTCCATCACCGCAAGTACAAAGAGGCCCCCCACCACAACTCGAGAGCACTGTGAATACAACTGGCTTGGAGTCCTTTGCCACAATAAGAAAGTTGCACCCTGCCACCACTAGAGAGGAGCTCGAACATCACAACTAGAGAGAAGCACCCCACAACTACACAGGAGCCCCTGGAAATTCACGTAGAGAGGAGCCTGCCAGCACAACAATACACAAGTCTTCGGCCACAACTCCAGAAGAGCCTGTATTCCTCGTGTGGAGAAGAGCCACATACACACCGCAACTATTGAGGAAAAGCCTCGGCATCAGACAGCCACCCACTGAAACTTAAAAGGAGATCACCAGCACACCACAAAAGGGGGCCCCACACCACAGCTAGAGAGGAGGCCCCACCATAATTACAGATGAGCCCCGCACAAAATCTCTAGAGGTGCCCCCAACAGCAACTTGAGAGATGCCTCTTGCTAAAGCTAGAAAGGAGCCACAGCCACAAGTGGAGAACCCCATGCACCCTGCAACAAACTTAGAGCCCACTGCCACAACTAGAAAGGGTCAACCTTCCACAACTAGAGAGGAATCTCCACACCACAACGAGAGAGGAGCCCACCTGACATAACTGAGTTGACATCCGACACCAACTAGAGAGGATCCTCATGCTGCAGGTAGTCTAGCCACCTACACATTGCAACTAAACAGAAACCACCCTGCACATTGCTACTTCATAGGGCCACCCCACCACCACTAGAGTGGAGGCCCCACCTCACCTTGAGAGGAACACCAAGGCCCCTGATGCAACTCCAGTGGAGTCCCCCACCACAGCTAGAGAGGAGCCCACACACTGCAACAAGAGAGGAGCCCACCCAGACACCACATGTGGAAAGGAGGACCCAGACCCTGCAACTAGAGAGGAGCAAATTTGCACACCACATCTTGAGAGGAGGCTCCCCACCACTACTAGAGAGTAGTCCATCAAACCACAAATAGAGGTGAGCCAGCAAACTTCACCCAGAGAAGAGACACACAGCATAAAGCAACAAGACAGGAGTTACAACTCCGCAAATAGAGAGGACTCCCCCAGGCACAGCACATCTAGGGAGGAGCACCCTGGCACATCACAACTAGAGAGAAGCACAACCGCCAAAGTAGAGAGTTGAATACATGCCGCAACTACATAGGTGATCCTCAAGTGCAACTATTGAGGAGCAAACTGCTGACACTAGAGGTGCCCCCCAGTACATGGCATCTAGAATCTAGAACCACTGACACAACTGGAGTGGACACCCCTGCCACAGGTAGATAGGAGCCTGCCACACACATCACAATTAGAGAAAAGTGCCTATGCACATCAAAACTAGAGTGGAACTCCCACACAGATCATAACGAAAGAGGAGGCCCACACCGCAACTAGAGAGGCTACCCCTGCTTCAGTTAGATATAAGCCCCCTGAACATCACCATTAGAGAGGAGCATACCCACACATCCCAATTAGACAGAAGACCCCTGCCACAAGTAGAGAGGAGCCCACCATGCTACAATGAAAGAGAACTCCCACTGCCACAACTTGAGAGTAGCCTCCTGCACATCACAACTAGAAAAGGTGCCCTTTCCCATCACACCGGAGAGGAGTCACCCCCACCACAATTTGAGAAGAGCACCCTACCACAACCAGAGAGGAGCCCAACTACCACAACTAAAGAGGAGCCTCCTGCCCCACCACAACTAGAAAGGAGTCTGCAAACGAAAACTAGAGAGGAGCTGACCCACCACAAATGAAGGGTGGAAGCCCACTGCAACTAGAGTGGAGCCCCATGCTACAGCTAGACAGTAGCATCCCACATATTCCCGCTAGACAGTATCCAGCCTGCACATCACTACTAGAGAGGGTCTCTCCCACTGCAGCTAGAGAGGAGGCTCCAGCACAACTCTAAAGGAACCCTGAGTCACCTGCTGCAACTCAAATGGGGCCCTGAGTTCCCCGCTGCAATTCTATTAGAGCCCTGTGCTGTAACAAGGCAGGAAACCCTTGCAAAATGCATAGGAACCCCCTGGCCATTAGTGAAGTGGATTCCCCTGGCACTATCAGAGTGGACACCCAGAATATCACACCTAGAGAGAAGCCCCTCTGCCACACATACAGATGAGCTCCCTTGAAGTAAGTTGAGTGGAATCCCTCACAACTAGAGAGAAGCAGCCCCACTAATATTAGTAAGGAACCCCTACTGCCAAAATTACAGAGGACATACCCTGTGGAAATTCCCACATCCTAACGAGAGAGGACACAACTTGAGAGGACCCCTCCACCACAACTCAAGAAGAGCCCAGTAGGCCTCACACATAGAGAGTAGCCCCTCTGCTGCTAATAGAGATGAACCTCATGACACAACTAAAGAGGAGTTTTCACACCACAACTAGAGAGAATCGAACCCACCACAACTACAGAGTTTACTCTGAAAACAACTAGAGAAAAGACAAATGTCAAAACTAGTGAGTAGCCACCCGCATATTGCAACAACCCTGCACATCTCTGCTAGAGATGAGGCACCCCAAGGCAATTCAAGAGGAGACCCCACCGTAACTTGAGAGGAAGCCACACTGCAACTAGAAAGGAATCCTGCATATCGCTCAACTCGAGAGGAATCCTGAAATGTCCCCTTGGTTCAAGTGGAACCCTGAGTCCGTGCTGCAACTGGAGAAGAATGCGGTGTTCTTGCTACAACTTGAGAGGAGCTCTGAGTCTCCTGCCTCAACTCAAGAGGAGCCTTCCACGGCAACTAGAGAGGAAATCCGAGTTGTGTACTGTAACCGAGAGGAACACAGAATATCCGCTCCAACTTGTGAGGGGCCCCAGTTCCACTGGTGCAACTCGAGAGGAACTCTGAGCTTATCACCACAACTGAAAGGGATCCCGAGCCCCCTGCTGCAACTCGAGAGGAGGCACCACCACAACTCGAGAGGAGCTCTGAGTTCCCTGCCTCAACTCAAAAGGACCTATCACAGCAAATTGAGCTAAGACCTCAGCACAACTAGAGAGGAGCATCACACCACCACAAGAGAGGAGTCCAGGCACACATCATTACAAGAGAGGAGCACCCATGGCACAATTTGAGAAGTGCAGCTCACCACAACTAGAGAGGCTCTCACACATCACATCTGGAGAAGAGACTCACCTCACATAGCAACTTTTGAGGAAAACCCCTGCCCAATGCAACTAGAGAGGGGAAACCCACCACAACTAGAGACTAGACCACTCACCACAAATAGAGTGTTGACCTCCACTGCAACTAGAGAGGAGCCTTCTGGATAAAACTAGATTGGATATCCCACCTCAACTAAAGAGTAGCACCTTGCTCACAGCAACTAGAGTAATGACTGCAACAACTTGAAAGAGCCGCCACACCAAACTAGAGAGAAACCCCTAGTATAGTGCAACTAGAGAGAGCCCCTGGCCACAGCTAGTTTGTTGACCACAGGCCAGAATGAGAGAGGAGTCTGCACACTGCATATGTATAGAGTCTCCTGCATACTTCAATAATTGAGAAACACCTCTGCCAAGGCAACTATAGAGGTACCACAGAGTTCTTTGCTGCAACACGAGAGGAGTCAGTGGTCACAATGACCGAGGAGACCTCCACCAAAACTGAAGAGGTTTCCCCCACCACAAGTAGAGAGGAGTTCACCAAAATATCACACATAGAGAAGAGCTCCTCTGCTGCAAATAGAGGGAGCCCCCTGAAGTAAATTGAGAGGAGGCCCTCACAAGTAGAGAAGAGTAACCATGCTAAAAGTTGTGAGGAACACCTAGTGTCAAAAGAAGAGCAGAGCCCCCTGCAGAGCCCCCCATCACGACCTAAGAGGAGGAAATACTGCAACTCGGGAGGAGCTCTGAGTACACTGCCACAACTCAAGAAAAGAACTCCACCGCCACTCGAGAAAAGCCACTGGACACAATGCGAGATGATGTCCCCACACATCTTACCTAGAGTGGAGTCACACTGCGGCAAATATTGATGAGCTACCCCACCACAAGAAAGGAAGCCTTTGCACACTGCGATGAGAGAGGACTCCCCTCAGATATTGCAACTAAAGAGACCCTCACCATAATTAGAAAGGAGCCTGCACATCACATCTAGAGAGTAGCCCAGCAGCACACCACAGAAGAGAGGACCTTTCACTCATATCGTAATAAGAGAGGAGCCCCACACCACAGCTAGAGGAGAGAACCCCATGGGAATTAGACATTAGCCCCGCTGATCATTGCCACTAGAGAGAAGCACACCAACATATCACAGCTAAACATAAGCCCCCTGCTATGGGTAGAGAAGAGACCAACACACCACAACAAAAGAGGATGTCCCTTGCTACAATTAGAGAGTATATTCCTTCAACTCACAACTGGAAAAAGTGCCCTTTCACATCACAACCAGAGAAGAAGCACCCTCACCACAGTCCAAGAGGAATGTATTACCACATCTAGAGAGGAATCCCCATACCACAACTAAAGAGGACCCCGCACCCCACCACAACTGTAGACAAGTCTGAAAACAACAACTAGAGGGGAGCAGAAACAAAGGTGTCAGCTGACCCCCACTGCAACTAGAGTGGAACCCTATGCCATACCTATACAGTAGCATACCACACGTCACAACTAGACGGGAGCCAGCCTGCTAATTGCTACTAGAGAGGAGCTGCCCCACACAGCTCAAGAGTACGCCCCTCCACAACTCTAAAGGAACCCCAAGTCGCCTGTCACAACTCAAGAGGAACACCAGGTCCTCCACCACAACTTGACTGAAGTCCTTTGCCATCATAAGGAAGGAGCCCCCATCGACGAAACTAGGAGCCACCCCTGCCCCCAACAAAACTGGAGAGGATTTCCTTGCCAAATCTAGAGAGGAGCCCTCTGGCACATTGCACCTAGAGAGGAGCCCCTGTGCCACAAACAGTGATGAAGTCACTGAAGTAACTCAATAGAAGCCCGTCACAACTAGAGTGGAGCAACCCCATGAAAAACAGTTACGAGCCCCCAAACAACAAGCAGAGCGAGCACCCAAACCACAGAGAACCCCCAGATGAGGCACCCTGCAATGAGAGAGGAGCCCCAAAACCCCTCCTGAATTTGAGAGGAGGCCTATGCCACAACGAGAGAGAAGCCAATGGCCACAATGAGAGAGGAACCCACCCACCAAAACTGGAGAGTATCACCCCTATCACAGCTAGAAAGGAGACCTCTAACATTGCATCTAGAGAGGGTCACCTTGACAGCCAAAAGAGACGAACCCACTCCTGCAAGTCGAGTAGATGCCCCTATAAATGTCAGAGAGGAACAAACTAGTCAAAACTAGCAAGTAGACCACCCACCACAAATAGAGAGCAGCTCCCTGAACATTAACACTTGAGAGGAGCATTCCAGCACAATGCAATTAGACAGAAGTCTCCTGCCAAAACAAAAGAGGAGGCACAGATGCCACCACTAAAGAGGAGGGAGCATGCCAAAATTAGAGAGTAGGCTTGCGGATATCGCACCTGGAAAGAGTGCCTGTGCACATCACTCCCAGAGAGCAAATCCCCTTGACAATTTGAGAGAAACGCTCCACCACAACTCTAGAGGTGCCCCTCAAACACTACGACTAGGGAAGACCTCCCTTAACACAACCAGAGAGGAGCCCACCCAACACAACTAAGTGTTGACCCCCAACACGAACTAGAGAGGAGCCCCGTGCCACAGGTAGTTTAGCCACCCACACATCAAAACTAAACAGAAGCAACCCTGCACACTGCTACTAGAAAGGAGCCACCCCCCCCAAAAAAAAAAAAAAAACTCGAGTGAAGGCTCTACCTCAACTTGAGAGGAATAACAAGTCCTCCAATGCAACTCGATTGGAGTCCCCCACCACAACTTGGGAGGAGCCCAACACTGCAACAAGAGAGGAGCCAAACAGGACACTGCATGTAGAAAGGAGGCCCTGTACTCCGCCCCTAGAGAGTAGCGGTCTTGCACACCACATCTAGAGAGGAGGATCCATTCCAATACTAGAGATTATCCAGTCAAACCACAAATAGAGATGAGCCAGCAAACTGCACCTAGAGAGGAGCAGCACAGCACAATGCAACAAGACAGGAGGTCCCACTCCACAACTAGAGAGGACAACCCCAGGAAGAGGACAACTAGGGAAGAGCATCACAGCACTTCACTACTAGAGTGAAGCCCAACCGCCAAAACCAGAGAGTTGAATACACGCCACAACTAGATAGCTGACATTCAGGCGTAAGGAGCATATCGCTGCAACTACATGGTAAGGAGCATATCGCTGCAACTACATGGTAAGGAGCATATCGCTGCAACTACATGGTAAGGAGCATATCGCTGCAACTACATGGTAAGGAGCATATCGCTGCAACTACATGGTAAGGAGCATATCGCTGCAACTACATGGTAAGGAGCATATCGCTGCAACTACATGGTAAGGAGCATATCGCTGCAACTACATGGTAAGGAGCATATCGCTGCAACTACAGAGGTGCCACCCCAGCCGTAAATCACAACTAGAGTGGAGCACCACTGCCATAACTAGAGTGAATAACCCTTGCACAGATAGATAGGGGTGCGCCCAACACATCACAATTAGAGAAAAGTGCCCATGCACATCAAAACTAAAGTGGAACTCCCACACAGATCAAAATAAAAGAGGAGACCACTGCAACTAAAGAGGAGAACGCTGCCACAGCTAAAGATAAACCCCCCTGAACATCGCCATTAGAGAGGAGCATACCCACATATCACAATTAGACAGAAGCCCCTTGCCACGAGTAGAAAGGAGCCCACCATGCCACAACTGAAGAAAACACACTACCACAAGTAGAGAGTAGCCCCCTGCACACTGAAACTAGAGAAAGGCCCCTTCACATCACAACCAGAGAGGAGCCACACCCATCACAATTTGAGAAGAGCTCTTTACCACAACTACAGAGGAGCCCAACTATACAACTAAGGAGGACACCCCTGCCACAACTGGGGAGGAGGAGCCCCCCTGCCAAAGCTAGAGAGGAGTCTGCAAGCAACAACTAGAGAGGAGCTGACCCACCACAAATAAACAATGGATCCCCACTGCAACTGAAGTGGAGGCCCATGCTGCAACTAGAGAGTAGAGTCTCACAAATTGCAACAAGACAGGAGCCAGCCTGCACATCACTTCTAGGGGATCTGCCCCAGTGCAATTCAAAAGGAGGCTCCACCACAACTTAAAGGAACCCTGAGTCCCCTGCTGAAACTCAAGAGAAACGCCAAGTTCCCCACTGCAATCTGACAGGAACACTATGCTGTAACAAGAAAGAATAACCTGGCCAAATGACAGAGGAGCTCCCCTGGCAAAACTGTAGTGGATTCCCTGGGCAGAAATAGAGTGGAGTCCCCCAAGACATCACACCTAGAGAGAAGTCCTTCTGTGGCAAATAGAAATAAGCTCCCTGAATTAAATTGAGTGGAGTCACTCACAACTAGAGAGAAGCAAGCCCACTAACATTAGGAACCTCTAGCGCCAAAAGTAGAGAGGACCCTTCCCATGGAGCCACCCACACCCCAACCAGAGAGGACACAGCCCCACATCTTGAGAGGAGCCCTCCACTACAACTCAAGAGGAGCCTGCTGGACATAACATATAGAGAGGAGCTCTTCAGCTGCTAATAGAGACAACCCTCATAACACAACTAGACAGGAGCTAGCAGACCACAACTAGAGAGAATCGAACCCACCACAACTACAGAGTTGACCCTGACCATATCTAGAGAGAATTCAGTTCAGTTCAGCCACTCAGTTGTGTCCAACTCTTTGCAACCCCATGAATCGCAGCACGCCAGGCCTCCCCGTCCATCACCAACTCCCGGAGTTCACTCAGACTCATGTCCATCGAGTCACTGATGCCATCCAGCCATCTCATCCTCTGTCGTCCCCTTCTCCTCCTGCCCCCAATCCCTCCCAGCATCAGAGTCTTTCCAATGAGTCAACTCTTTGCATCAGGTGGCCAAAGTACTGGAGTTTCAGCTTTAGCATCATTCCTTCCAAAGAAATGCCAGGGCTGATCTCCTTCAGAATGGGTTGGTTGGATCTCCTTGCAGTCCAAGGGACTCTCAAGAGTCTTCTCCAACACCACAGTTCAAAAGCATCAATTCTTCGGTGCTCAGCCTTCTTCACAGTCCAACTCTCACATCCATACATGACCACAGGAAAAACCACAGCCTTGACTAGACAGACCTTTGTTGGCAAAGTAATGTCTCTGCTTTTCAATAGCAGAGACCTAGAGACCTAGACCTAGAGACCATTCAATATGCTATCTAGGTTGGTCATAAATTTCCTTCCTAGGAGTAAGTGTCTTTTAATTTCATGGCTGCAGTCACCATCTGTAGTGATTTTGGAGCCCAGAAAACTAAAGTCTGACACTGTTTCCACTGTTTCCCCACCTATTTCCCATGAACTGATGGGACCAGATGCCATGATGTTAGTTTTCTGAATGTTAAGCTTTAAGCCAACTTTTTCACTCTCCACTTTCACTTTCATCAAGAGGCTTTTTAGTTCCTCTTCACTTTCTTCCATAAGGGTCGTGCCATCTGCATATCTGAGGTTATTGATATTTCTCCCGGCAATCTTGATTCCAGCTTGTGTTTCTTCCAGTCCAGCATTTCTCATGATGTACTCTGCATATAAGTTAAATAAGCAGGGTGACAATACACAGCCTTGACATACCCTTTTTCCTATTTGGAACCAGTCTGTTGTTCCAAGTCCAGCTCTAACTGTTGCTTCCTGACCTGCATATAGGTTTCTCAAAAGGCAGGTCAGGTGGTCTGGTATTCCCATCTCTTTCAGAATTTTCCACAGTCTATTGTGATCCACACAGTCAAAGGCTTTGGCATAGTCAATAAAGCAGAAATAGATGTTTTTCTGGAACTCTTTTGCTTTTTCCATGATCCAGTGGATGTTGGCAATTTGATCTCTGGTTCCTCTGCCTTTTCTAGAACCAGCTTGAACATCAGGAAGTTCATGGTTCATGTATTGCTGAAGCCTGGCTTGGAGAATTTTGAGCATTACCTTTACTAGCATGTGAGATGAAGTCCCATGCTAAAACTAGTGAGTAGTCACCCGCACATTATAACAAGAGAGAAGCCAACCTGCACATCCCTACTAGAGACCAGTAACCCCAAGACATCACGAGATGAGGCCCCATCACAACACGAGAGGAACCATGTGTAGCCCCCCAACTTGAGAAGAAAACTGAATTCCCCACCAGAGCTCAAGTGGAACCCTGAGTCCCACACTGCAACTCAAGAGGAACCCTAAGTTCTTGCCACAACTTGAGAGGAGCTCTGAGTACCCTACTGTAACTCAAAAGAAACCCCAAGATTCATGCTGCAACTTGAGAGCTACCCAGTATTACCAGCTGCAACTTGAGTGGAAACCCAAGTCCCCTGCTGCAACTAGAGAGGAACCCTGAGTTTCCCCTCACAACTTGAGAGGAGGCCTGACTCCCCTGCTGCAACTCAAGATGAACCACGAGTTTCCCCCATCACAACCCAAGAGGAAATCTCAGTTTCCCACTGAAACTTGAGAGGAACCCTGACTTACCCACCTCAACTGGAGAAGAGGCCCGATTCCCCTGCTGTGACTCGAGAGGAACACCGAGTTCTCCATCGCAAATTGAGACGAGCCCAAAGCACTGAGGAAACTTGAGAGGATTCCCAAGAGGAGCCACCCCCACCACAATTCGAGAAGAGAACTCTACAGCAACAAGAGAGGTAGCTTCACACCACAACTGAAGAGGAGTCCTACCCTGCCACAACTAGAGAGGAGTCCAAACCACAACTAGAGAGGAGTGGAAACGAAAACGTCAGTTGACCCCATTGCAATAGAGTGGAGTCCCATGCTGTAACTATACAGTAGCCTACTGCACATCACAAGTAGACAGGAGGCAGCTTGCTAATCGCTACTAGAGAGGAGCTGCCCCACGCAGCTCAAGGGAAAGCCCCACCACAACTCTAAAGGAACCCCAAGTCACCTGTCCCAACTTGAGAGGAACCCCAAGTCCCCCACCGCATCTTGAGAGGAGGCCTACGCCATCACAAGAAGGAGCCCCCAGGGACAAAGCTAGGAGCCCCCCTGCCAAAACTGGAGAGGATTCCCCTGCCAAAATTAGATAGGAGCTTTCCAGCACATTGCATCTAGGGAGGAGCCCCTCTGCTGCAAATAGAGACGAAGCCCCTGAAGTAACTTCAGAAGAGCCTGTCACAACTAGAGTGGAGGAACCCCATGAAAACTAATGAGGAACCCCCAAAGCCACAAGTAGAGAGAACAAACTCCCCACATAGAACCCTCAGAGGAATCACCACCCCAACTAGAGAGGAGCCCCGAGTCCCCTCCTGAACTTGAGAGGAAGCCTATACTGCAGCTCAAGAGAAGCCCATGGCCATGATGAGAGAGAAGACCACCTGCCAAAACTGGAGTGTCCCCCCACCACAACAGGAGAGGAAACCCTGGACATTGCACCTAGAAAGGGTCCCCTCCACCACAAATAGAGATGATCCCCAGCTGCAAGTCGAGTACATCCCCCTACCACCATCAGAGAGGAGTATCCTCACCACATCTAGAGAGTAGACCTCATGTCGCAACTAGACAGCAGCCCCTTGAACGTCACCACTTGAGAGGAGCAGTCCCAAACATTGCAATTAGACAGAAGCCTCCTTCCACAACTAGAGAGGAGGCTCCCATGCCACAACTAAAGAGGAGGGGCCATACCAAAACTGGAGAGTAGGCTCGAAAATATCACACCTGCCAAGAGTGCCTGTGCACATTGCTACCAGAGAGGAAACCCCCTTCCCAATTCAAGAGGAACATTCCACTGCAGCTCTAGAGGTGCCCCCTGCTGCTGCTAAGTCTCATCAGTCGTGTCCGACTCTGTGCGACCCCATAGACGGCAGCCCACCAGGCTCCCCCGTCCCTGGGATTCTCCAGGCAAGAACACTGGAGTGGGTTGCCATTTCCTTCTCCAAGAGGTGTCCCCTGAACACCATAAATAGAGAAGATATCCCTAACACAACTTGAGAGGAGACTGCACACCACAACTAGAGAGAAACCGAATCAACACAACTAAGAGTTGATCCCCCACACCAGCTAGAGAGGAGACCCATGCCTCAGGAAGTTTAGCCATCTACACATCACAGCTAAACAGAAGCCACCCTGCACAATGCTACTAGAAAGGAGCTACCCCACCAAAACTTGAGTGGAGGCCCCACCTCACCTCAAGAGGAATAACAAGTCTCCCAATGAAATTCAAGAGGAGTCCCCCACCACAACTAGAGAGGAGCCCACACACTGCAACAAGAAAGGAGCTCACCCAGACACCACATGAAGAAAGGAGGCCCTGCACCCCACCCCTAGAGAGGAGCAATCTTGTACACCTTATCTAGAGAGGAGACTCTACACCACTACTAGAGAGTAACCCATCACACCACAAATAGAGATGAGCCAGAAAACTGCACCTAGAGAAGAGCTGCACAGCTTAATGCAACAAGACAGGAGTTCCCACTCCACAGCTAAAGAAGACTTCCCAGGCACAATACACTTAGGGAGGAGTGCCCCGGCACATCACAACTAGAGAGAAGTCCAACCGCCAAAACTGGAGCGTTGAATACACGCCACAACTAGACAGTTGACCCTCAGGCTCAACTAGAGGAGCACACCACCGAAACTAGAGAGGTGCCCCGCCCTCCCTTACATCGCATTTAGAGTGGAGAACCACTGCAGCAACTAGAGTGGACACCCCTCCCACAGGTAGATATGAGCATGCCCCGCACATCACAATTAGAAAAAAGTGCCCATGCACATCACAACTAGAGTGGAATTCCCACACGGATCAAAATGAAAGAGGAGGCCAACATTGCAGCTAGAGAGGAGACCTCTGCCACAATTAGAGATAATCCCCCCTTAACATCACCATTAGAGAGGAGTATAACCACACAGTACAATTAGACAGAAGCCTCCTTCCACAAGTAGAGTGAAGCCCATCATGTTACAACTAAAGAGGTCTCCCACTGCCACAACTAGAGAGGAGCTTCCTGCACATTAAAGCTAGAAAAAGTGCCCCTTCACATCACAACCAGACAGTAGCCACCCCCATCACAGTTTGAGGAGAGCACTCTACCACAACTAGAGAGGAGCCCAACTACCACAACTAAAGAGGAGCTTCCCCCCACCCCCCGACACAACTAGAGAGGAGTCTGCAAATGACAAGTAGAGAGGAGCTGACCCACCACAAATCAAGAGTGGACCCCCACTGCAACTAGTTTGGAGCCCCATGCCGCAACTAGAGAGTAGCCTCCCACACAATAGAGGTAGACAAGGACTTGCCTACACAGCACTACTAGAGAGGATCTGCCCCACTGCAGCTCGAGAGGAGGCGCCACCACAACTCTAAAGTAACCCTAAGTCACCTGCTGTAACTCAAGAGGCACGCTGAGTTCCCTGCTGCAATTTGACAGGAGCCCTAGGCAATAACAAGAAATGGGGCCTCTGGCCATAATGATAACAGGGGCTCCCCAGATAAAACTGAAGTGCATTCCCCCAGAAAAACTAGAGTGGATTCCCCCAGGACATCACACCTAGAGAGAAGCCGCTCTGCCACAAATAGAGACGAGCTCCCTGAAGTAAGTTGAGTGGCATCCTTCACAACTAGAGAGAAGCAATCCCACTAATGTTAGTGAGGAACCCCTATTGCCAAAAATAAGGACCTTCCCCATGGAGCCACCCACACCACAACCAGAGAAGACATTGCCCTGCAACTCAAGAGGAGCCCTCCACCACTACTTGAGAGGAACCCAATGGACATCACACATTGAGAGCAGCCCCTCTGCTGCGAATAGAGATGAACCTCACACCACAACTAGAGAGGAGCTTGCACACCACAGCTAGAGAGAATTGAACCCACCACAACTACAGAGTTGACCCTGACCACAACTAGAGAAATCCCATGCCAAAACTAGTGAGTAGCCACTTGCACATTGCAACAAGAAAGGAGCCACCTTGCACATCCCTACTAGAGATGAATTGCCCCAAGGAAACTCAAGAGGAGGCCCCACCACAAGTCGAGAAGAACCCTGAGTAACCTCCCAACTTGAGAGGAGCCCAGGTTTCCTGCCACACCTCAAGTGGAACCCTGAGTTCCACACTGCAATTGGAGAGGAACACTGAGTTCCTGCCACAACTAGAGGGGAGCTTTGAGTCCCCTGATACAATTCAAGAGGAATCCCATGTTTCCCGCTGCAACTCGAGAGGAACCCCATGTTCCCCACTGCAAATCTAGAGGAACCCTGGGATCAGATTTCCACATTCTCCAGAGTGACACCCTTCACAGATCCTGAAGCGGGGTCACACATCCACGTTCACCAGGGTTTAACCCCTCCCAGTTCATGTACCTGGTCTCACACGTCCCCAGGCTCCCGGTTAACACCCCTCTCATTTCTTGTACCTGGCTCACACATCCACAGTCTCCAGTGTGACCCCAATCTCAGGCGCTGCACCTGGGGTCACATGGCCACAGTCTCCTGTTTGATGTCACTTCCCAGATACTGAACCTGTGGTCACAGGTCCACAGGCTCCAGTGTAACCCCCTTCCCAGACTCTAATTGGGATCACATGTCCTCAGTTTCCAGTGTGACCCCACCTCTCATAATCTGTACCTGGGGTGAAGTGTCCACAGTTTCCAGGGTGAACCCCCCTGCCAGACCCTGTACTTGTTTCCACACATCCACAATCTCTAGGCTGACTGCCCTCCCCTCCCCTGCAGCTGGATTCACATGTCCACAGTCTCCAGCATGAACTCCATTTCACACACTGCACCTAGGCTCACATGTCCACATTCTCCAGGGTGACACCCCTTGAAGACCCTTTACTTGTGGTTAAAAGTCTGCTGTCTCCAGGGTGACCCCCCTACACACTGTATCTGGGGTCACATGTCCAGAGTCTCCTGGGTCATTCCCATCCCAGACCCTGTACCTGGGGTCAGATATCCAAGGGTCTAGGATGACCCCATTCAGACCCTGTATCTATGGTCACATGTCAAGTCTCCAGGATGATGTCCCTCCCAGACAGTGCACCTGGGGTTACATGCCCACAGTCTCCAAGGTGACCCCATCCCCTAACCCTGCACATTTGTCACTCGTCCAGTCTCCAGAGTGACCTCACCCCAGGCCCTGCACCTGGGGTCACATTTCCATAGTCTCCAGGGTGACACCACCCCACCAGACCATGCACCAGGGGTCATAGTTCCACAGTCTGCAGGGTGACACTCTTCTAAACCCTATACCTAGGGTCACATAGCTACAGTTCCCTGGGTGATCCCTCCCAGACACTGTACCTGGAGTCAAACGTCCACAGTCTCCAGGGTGACCCCTTCCCAAGCCCTGCAACTGGGCTCACAATTCCACAGTCTCCAGGGTGACCTCCTCCTGACCCCTGGGGTCACATATCCACACTCTCCAGGGTGACACTTCTCCCCAGACCCTGAAGCTGGGGTCACATGTCCACAGTTTCCAGGGTGACTGCACCCTCCAGACCAGAACCTGGGGTTGCACATCCACCATCTTCATGGTGAACCCTCTCCCTACACCCTGCAACTGGGATCACACGTCCACAGTCTCCAGGGTGGCCCACACTCAAGACCCTGTTTGTGGGTTCGCCCATCCACAGTCTCCAGGGTGACCCTACCACCCAGATCCTGCACTCAGGGTCTCGTGTCCATTGTCTCCAGGGTGACACCCCTCCCAGACTCTGAACCTAGAGTCACACGTCCTCAGTCTCTAGGGTGACAACACCTCACAGTGCCTCCACCTGAGGTCAAATTTCCAGTCTCCAGGTTTACGCCCTCCCAGACCCTGTACCTGCAGACACACGTCCACAGTCTCAAGGGTGACCCCACACTCCAGACCTTTTTCCTGGGGTCACACATCTAGTCTCCATGGTGAAACCCTTTCCCAGGCCCTGCACCTGGGGTCACACATCCACAGTCTTCATGGTGAACCCACCTCCCAGAACCTGCACCTGGGTAGTGGTTGCAACAGACAATGCAGAAATACAAAGGATTATAATAGACTATTATGAACAACTATATGTCAATAAAATCAATAAATGTGAGAAATGGACAGATTCTTAGAAAAGTTCAATTATTCAAGACTGTATCCACTGTATCCAAATTTGGTGAAGATTGAAACACATACCCGGCCAAAGAAGATGAAGAGATTGTAAATAAGCATACAAGAGTATACTCAAGATGCTGGTGGAATGCATGTACAGTCAACTTTGGAAGACAGTTTGGCACTTTTCTCCAAATCTAAAGAGTCTCACCTTAGGAATCAAGAAGTGCACCTCTTGTATTTAGACAACTGCTTTGGAAAACTGAAATAAATCTAGCATCAAGTAATGTATGAGAGCACTATTCATAATTCATAATAATTAAAAACTTTAAAATATCAGAATATCCTTCCTTAGATGTGCATTCATAGGTAAACTAGGGCACAGACATTTCAAGGGGAGCACAAAACAACACACCCGAAACATGCCCATTTGACAAAAGGATTATTTTAGACTGATTAATTTTAAAAAACAGCAGCCACTGGAGAATCTTTGAAAACCAAGTAGAAATGCCGTTTTATGAAGTAGATTTACATTTATTCAGGATATCTCCATCTGTAAGGATGTGTCCCTTTCTGGACAAGGAAATGGATGATGACTAAATATCAAGAATGACTTGACTTGACTATATATCAAGAAGACCTATGGAATGGACCTGGATGTTAATCTGCATAACCACCATACCTTTGTTTACTGTGCTTCACTTAATAATCTCCCTTAAATGGCTTCTTCCATTCCCTAATCTCCTTCTTTCATTTTTAGCTGATGATAGCATTTAAGATAAAATATTGGACCATTTCAGGAAGTGACTCAGTTTTCCCAGGTATCTTTCAACTATACAGGGGGTATGTATGGCATATATTAAACTTCTGATTGTTTTTCTCCAGTCCATCTCCCTTTCATTATGAGCATCTCAATGAAGAACATTGAGGGTAGAGGGAAAATTATTTTTCCTCTCATATAATGCAATACAATAGTGTTCAGAGATATAAAAGAATGAACAACCAACCCATTTATTAAAAAAAAAGAAAAGCATGAATCTAACACTTATATTACTAAGTGAAGGAATCCAGCCTCAAGTGCTATGCACTGTATGACCCTATAAGACATTCTAGAAAAGGTAAAACAGACACGATAAACAGTCTATGGAATATGTGGCTGAAATGTTTCACATGGTATTTTAGTGATGAATACCTCCCACTATGCATTTGTCTAGCACATAGATTTTTGTTTTCAGAACCCAACAAGTAAATTATTACCTATTAACATTTATTTCTTTATGGTATGGGAGTGTCAAAGACTGGAATGCAGAGTTTAACAAAGAATCTAAAAGATTGAGAAATATATGAAAAGCCTCAGACTTCCCTGGTGGGCCAGTGGTTAAGACTCCACGTTGCCAATGCAGGAGAAGTGGGTTCAATTCCTAGTCAGGGACCTAAAATCCCACATGCCACAGCACAGCCAAGAGATTAAAAAAGAAGAAGAAAAATTTTTTTAAGCCACTCTTAGTGTTAGGACAAAATTATCTGACCTAAGTTCACTGGGGAAATGAATAGAATCTGCAGGCAAAAGGCAAAATGTACCAAACATAAACAATGGGCTCCGTAAGTTCTTTCTGCTGGGGGTTGTACCTAATGGGACTGAAACTACCGTATCAGTCATTGAATAGAAAAAGCACTGAATTTGATAAATGACAAGTAGTGGAAGCCAGGTTTCTTACCACTGGAGTGGGAAATTACAGGCAGACAAAGAGAGAAGGATATAATACCTGTCATAAGAAATCAGGTTGGAGACATCATTATAAACTATCTTAAGCCTAATACAGAAACACATAGCTCCATGTGAAAATCTTCATAACCGTGTGTATGCATAGTCTGAGATACATGCATATGTATTTCCATGCATTTCCTGCTGAGATTATTAAGTTCCCACATGCAAGTTTTTATTAATATTATTTAATACAAAGGAACAAGGACTCTTTAAATATGTGGCTTATACTAGGACTGAGACAGTAAATATGTAAAGCAGCATAATCTTAAAATATGAGGAAGAAGAACCAAAAAAAAAAAAAAAAAAAAAACCCCATGACAGCAGAATTATGTAAAATAAAAGCAGGAGAGCATGGAAAAAGCTCTCAATAGCCAAAGCAAGACTGAACTAAGCTGTCTAATTGGCTGGATTATAGTCAAAAGAAAGTGAAAATGAAGTCTCTCAGTCACGTCTAACTCTTTGCGACCCCATGGACTGTAGCCTAGAGGATCCTCCATGCATGAAGTTTTCCAAGCAAGAGTACTGGAGTGGGTTGCCATTCCTTCTCCAGGGGATCTTCCCCAACCCAGGGGTTGAACCCAGGTCTCCTGCATTGCAAGCAGATTCTTTTACAGTCTGAACCACCAGGGAAGCTCCCAAAAGTTTAAAATAATTTTCAGGTGTCCAAACAGGTAAAAAAACAAACAAACAAAAAACAGGCTTTATGAGTAGTGTTGAATAAAAATCTCTATGCAGAAAGATTCTAAATAATTGATACAGACACTCAGCTGTCCACCAAGTATGTGAAGCTAACTCCCCTCTCCTCAAATGTGGGTCCTGCATTATGACTTCCTCCTTAATAAGGCACTCAGGATGGACGTGGGGGAAATCAACAATGAAGACAAATAACAAATGTTGGGGAAAATGTACAGAAATTGGAACACAAACTTTACTTGTGGAGATGTAAAATCTATGTGTGCAATCTATGTGTACGATCTATGTGTGCAAAACCAGCATTTTCTCAAAAACATAAAATGTAATTATCATATCACTCAGCAGTGGCCACAGGACTGGAAAAGGTCAGTTTTCATTCCAATCCCCAAGAAAGGCAATGCCAAAGAATGTACCAACTACCACACAGTTGCACTCATCTCACATATTCGCAAAGTAATGCTCAAAATTCTTCAAGCCAGGCTTCAACAGTATGTGAACCATAAACTTCTAGATGTTCAAGCTGGATTTAGAAAAGGCAGAGGAACCAGAGATCAAATTGCCAACTTCTGTTGGATCATTGGAAAAACAAGAGAGAAAAACATCCAGAAAAACATTTACTTCTGCTTTATTGACAACGGCAAAGCCTTTGACTGTGGAGAACCACAAACTATGCAAAATTCTTAAAGAGATGGGAATAAAAGACTACCTTACCTGCCTCCTGAGAAATCTGTATGCAGGTCAAGAAGCAATAGCTAGAACTGGACATCAAACAACAGACTGGTTCCAAATCAGGAAAGGAGTATAGCAAGGCTGTATATTGTCACCCTGTTTATTTAACTTATATGCAGAGTACATAATGTGAAATCCCGGGGCTGGATGAAGCACAAGCTGGAATCAAGACTGCCGGAAGAAATATCAATAATCTCAGATATGCAGATGACACCACTCTTATGCAGAAAGCAAAGAACTAAAGAGCCTCTTGATGAAAGTGAAAGAGGAGAGTGAAAAAGTTGGCTTAAAACTCAGTTATTCAGACAACTAAGATCATGGCATCTGGTCCCATCACCTCATGGCAAATAGATGGGTAAACAATGGAAACAGTGACAGACTTTATTTTGGGGGCCTCCAAAATCACTGTAGATGGTGACTGCAGCCATGAAATTAAAAGATGCTTGCTTCTTGGAAGAAAAGTTATGACCAACCTAGACAGCATATTAAAAAGCAGAGACATTACCAACAATAGTCCATGTACTCAAAGCTATGGTTTTTCCAGTAGCCATGTATAGATGTTAGAGCTGGACTACAAAGAAAACTGAGTGCCTAAGAAGTGATGCTTTTGAACTGTGATGTTGGAGAAGACTCTTGAGAATCCCTTGGACTGCAACCAGTGAATCCTAAGGGAAATCAGCCCTGAATATTCATTGGAAGGACTGATGCTGAAGCTGAAACTGCAATACTTTGGCCACCTGATGGGAAGAACTGATTTGTTGGAAAAGACCGTGATGCTGGATAAGACTGAAGGTAGGAGCAGAAAGGGATAACAGGATGAGATGGTTGGATGGCATCACCAACTCGATGGACATGAGTTTGAGCAAGCTCCGGGAGTTGGTGAAGGATAGGGAAGCCTGGTGTGCCGCAGCCCATGGGATCACAAAGAGTCGGACATGACTGAGTGACTGAACTGAATTATCATATGTTTTGGCAACTCCACTCCTAGATATGCATCCAAAGAATTTAAATCAGGTGTTCAAATATAAACTTGTACACCAGTATTCCCAGCAGCAGTGTTCTTGAGAGCCCAAGTTAAAAACAATGAAAATGCCCACCAACAGGTGAATGGAAGAGCAAATAGGGTAGATCCATCCATAAGATGACTTACTCTGCCATATAAAGGAATATAGTAAAATAGTGTCACAGCTGCAGAAAACAGTAGGGGGCTTCTCAAAAACTTAAACACAGAGTTAACATAGAATCCATCAATTCCAGTCCAGGTTATACATCCAAAATATTTTAAACCAAGAATTGGAACAGATATTCGAACCCCATATTCACAGCAGCATTATTCACAGTAGCCAAAAGGTGGAAGCAACACATGTGTTCAACAGATGACTGGATAAGCACAATGTAGTATAAACACAATGGAATGTGATTCAGTCTTTAAAAACAAGAATATTCTCACACACGCTATAATGTGGATGAAACTTCAAGTCATTATACCAAGTGAAA
The DNA here is from genome assembly GCF_032452875.1 of Bos javanicus. NCBI lineage: Eukaryota > Metazoa > Chordata > Mammalia > Artiodactyla > Bovidae > Bos > Bos javanicus. Next base: position 828,966 of record NC_083894.1, read on the forward strand.
GAAGCCCAACACAAAAGGAAAAATGTTCTACGATTCCACCAGTATGAGATATCCATATAAGACAAATTCCAAGTCGAATAAGATGGCCAGGTTTAATGTGAGTGTTTAATGGTTACAGTGTCACTTCAGGAAAAGGAAAAGATTCTGGAGATGAATGGTGGGGAAATGTTTACAACAATGTGAGTGCAGTTAATGTTATACAAGTGCATACTTAAAATGACTCAAATGATAAATATTGTTATATGTTTGTAAGTGCAATGAAGAAATGACACATGGCACAACATGGAAAAGCACTGAAAACATTCTCAGTGAAAGAAACCACACAGAAAAAACCACCCAGATCATAGTCATCTTGTCACTTTAAATCCATGAAGGTTTTTAATATGAGGGAAAGCCTCAGTGATGGCTCCAGAAAAAGGAAACTGCATTAGAATGGAGAAAGACATCTGCACAAAGCTTGGGCAGCTGATAAAAGCTGAACTGGTCCTATGGATAGGATTGTAATGTGGAAACCATAAGTATCACCTGTTTGGGGGTTATGGGCTGGTTCCCCGGGGAAGTGCTCCTGTTTTGGGTAAAACACATTACAGCATTTGGTGTGAATGTAGAAAACTGTGTACCACTATTTAAAGTTAAAGCATTTGAAGTTTTACTAGAAAGTAAATTACTTTTCAATACAACCATGTATGTCACATGCCAGAAAATCAGAGATGACATCGAAAATTGCAATAGAGGCCAAGACTTAACCAAACCAAATTCAATGAAAGTAGTGATGCAAATTGCCTTGTACTAGTCCACATGGTATTAAAAGGCACTGTAGGAAGAGTATATTAGTAGACACCATGCCCTGGGTGCTGTGGATGACCCAGATGGAACTGAAACTATGAGATGTCTTAATTCTAGTTTTCCACATAACACTACATCAAAGCAACTGTCAGAACTAAAAAGTGAATTCATGGACTTGCCTGGCAGTCCAGTGGTTAAGACTCTGCCCTTCCACTGCAGGGGGTATGAGTTTGATCCTTTGTCAGGGAACTAAGATTCAACATGTTGAGCTGCAGGGCCAAAAAAAAAAAAAAAAAGAAAGTCAGTAGAACTGCGAGATCATTTGTGATTCTCTACACTAACAATGAACTATTAGAAAGAGAAATTAAGAAAATAATCCCTTTTACAATTTCATCCTCCCCATCCCCCCCACCCCCCGCCAAAAAACTAGAAATCTAACCAAGGACTTGAAAGACCTGCAAGCTAAAAACTACAAGACAATGATCAAAGAAATTGAATGGACACAAGTAAAAAGATATCTCATGTTTATGGGTGAAAATACCATTAAAATATCCATTCTAACCAAAGCAACGTACACATTCATGCAATCACTGCCAACATTTCAATGACATTTTTCACAGAAACAAAAGCAATCTTCACATCTTTGCGGACCCACAAAGGAACCAGAAGAGCCAAAGGGACCCTGAGAAAGCAGAACAGGCTGGCGGCATGTCTATCCCTGATTTCAATCTAGAGTATGCTCCTAAAGTCACCACAAGACGTGTGGAATTGGCACAGAAATAGGCACAGAGACAAGAGAGCTCAGAAATAAACCTAGAGGTACATGGTAATTAATTTACAATAAAGGAACTAAGAACATACATGCAGAAAAGGACAGTTCCCCCCCACCCCCCCGCCAATAAACTGGGAAAAATGGAAACCACACACCAAGGAATAATATAGGACACCATCTTATACACAGACAAAAACTGACGAAAATCCCACAACATTCCACATCAAGCCCTAACAGTTCTGGGTCCTTGTAAGACAGACTTTCAGCAACAGCCACACACAGAAATCTTCTTCCCAATTTTCCTCACATTTTCCTTCAGCAGCACCACCTCCTTGCAGGTCTTGAGGAAACTAGACTCTCGTCAGACTCGACTGAACCCCACAATGTCCTAAAGCTGAAGCCCCAGCAGGTCTTGAGGAGATCAGACTCCTGTCAGCCTCAACTGAACCCCACAATGCCTGAAAACTGAAGCCCAAGTGGGTATTGAGGGAACAGGCTCCCATCAGCCTCAACTGAACCCCACCATGCCCCAAAACAGAAGCCCAGGTGGGTCCTGAGGAGACCAGATGCCATCAGCCTGAAATAAACCCCACAATGTCCCAAAGCCAAAATCACATGGGTCCTGTGGTGACCCATCTCCTATAAGCCTGAACTGAACCCCACAATGTCCCGAAGCTGAACCCCCATCAGGTCCTGAGAAGACCAGATTCCATCAGCCTAAACTGAACTCCACAATGCCCCAAAACTGAAGCTCCAGTGGGTTCTGAGGAGGCAAGACTTCCCTCCACCTGAGCTGAACCCCACCATGTTCCAAAGCTTAAACCACATAGATCCTGTAGTGACCCATCTCCTGTCAGCCTGAACTGAACCTCACACTGTCCTGAAGCTGAAGCCTCAGCGTGTTCTGAGGAGACCAGAGTCCTGTCAATGGCCACCCACAGCCACTGGAAGTGCTCCAGAAGAGCAGGGAGTTCCCCTTGGGGTGGGGGGATTGTCAGGGAGGCGGGACCTACATTATCACGGACAGGCGTGATCAAGCAGGTTTGCAGGGGCCAGGACAAGGGTGAGGGAGGCAAGCTCCAGCTCCGAGTATTTTAAGTCCCCACTTTCTGAGACTGCATGACCTACATGATCCAGACTTTGCAAGGAGCGAGCTGAGTTACAGAGGCAGCAGGAGCAGGAGGTGATGTAAAATGTTAACGTTTCCTCTTCAGGTTCAGCAACACGGAGGCCCCCCAGGTTCCCAGTTCCTTGTGCCCCAGTGACTGTGAGCTCCTCCTCCAAGGCATATGGCCAACCCCCCCCCCCCCACACACACACACACACACCCGCCACTAAGTCCCCTTGACTTCCACAGCCCTGGCCCAAGCCTAACCCCTCCATCAGGCCCTGACAAAGCTCCCTGCTCCCCGGTGCATCTCACATCCCCCAACGTGGTCTTTTTGAAGCCTGAACAAGACCATGCCCCTCTTCTCCCTGTAATTTCCCTCACCTGATGAAGCCAGGCCTTCATCCATTCCAGGTGACTCCAAGGGCCTCTTTCTCTCCAGACTCCATGTGTGTGGCCACTGTCTGCGCCCGTCTATATGGGCCTGTGGTGGTCTCCTAAAATGAGGGTTATTTGATACACAGAGAATGAGGTGAATGGTGGCTACCAAAGATGTGTCCCCGCAGAACAGGGCCATATCTGGGAAAAGGGTCTTTGTAGATGTAGTTAAGGATATCAAGGTAAGGTCATCTAGGGTTAGGATGACCTTCAATCCAACTGACAGAGTCCTTCAAAGAGACGAAAGAGGACACAGAGGAGAAGCCTCTTAAAGGCAGAGGCAGAGATGGGAGGGAGGGGGCCACAAGCCCAGGGACCCCTGGAGTCCCTGAAGCTGGAAAAGGCAGGAAGGACCCTATCCTGGAGCCTCGGGAGGGACCTTAGCCCTGTGCCATCTAGATCTCAGGTGTCTGGTCTCAAGGACTCAGGGAGGATGAATTCCTGTTGTTTTAACCCACCCAGCTTGTGATCATTTGTTAGAGAAGCCACAGAGCAGCCACACAGACCCTGCTCTGTAGGATTCTAGAAGTCTGGGTCTCACTAAAGGCAGATGGAGCCTGGATTACAGAACCCTTAGAGTCAGCACTGGGCCCTCAGAAATGCTAAAGCAGTAGCTGGACGTCAGAATGTTGAGGGGTCAAGTCTGAAGCCTGTCCCTAGGGTTACTGGCTGCACACGCCTCCTCAGGTTCTTACACTGGTACATGTGTTGTAACATCTCAGTCCTGACTGAGGACTTTTTTTTTTTATCACTGTTCAACATTGCTAATTAAGAAGCCATAGTTACACAGGTGAAAACCCAATTAGGACGTTTGCTCCAGGGATGAGCAATTCTGAAGATGGTCAGAGTGGAGACTTATGCATGTGCAGCCAGCACCCCTTCCACACTCCCTACCCACTTCCCTCCAAACAAGGGTCTTCAGTGGGTTGCTGGGAGACCCAACGGACTCATCTCTAAGTAAATGCTGGCTGACCCCCAGGCTAGCCACTCCTGAACCTCATCCACGCTTCCCAGGTAAAACTCCTGAATACATGCAAAGACCTCACAGGCTGTAGAAAAGTATTTGAAGCCACTCCAGCAACAGCACGCTTACCTAGTTGGCTCCTGTAGGTTAGGCAGGATAGTCCTGGCCTGAGTGATCTTCTGGAAGCTTTCCATTTTCCTACCTGAGATACTCCTCCTGTCCTGCTCCCACTGCCTGTTTTCTTGCTTCCTTACCTCTGCCTGAAAAGATTTCCAACAGCAGGAACAGGTGACACAGCCCATCCTTAGCAAGTGACAGCCTAGAACCTCCTGAAGAAGGTCCAGCAGAGCCCCACACCAATCAGATCCCCTGAAACACCATGGCCCCTCACTCTTACCAAACCAGCCCTGCAATGTCTAAGCAGAAAAGATGGCATCAAATACAGCTTCAGGCACTTGAGGGCTCTGGACCTGTGACCCCCCAGGTGATGGGTCATGGAGGGGGCTCACCCTGGGATACATGGATGTGTGTTCCCAGGTACAGGGTCAGGGAGGGTGTCAGCCTGGAAACTGCAGATATTTGACCCCAGGTACAGGGTCTGAGAGGGCGGTCACACTGGAGATTGTGCACAGGTGACACCAGGTTCAGGATCTTGGGGGGGGGGGACGGGGATGTCATCCTGGATTTTTTGTAAGTGTGACCTCAGGTACAGGATATGAAGGGTGTCCTCTGGAGATGGCAGATATCTGACCCTAGCTACAGGGTCTGGGTGGGGGTTCACACTTGAGACTGTGGACATGTGACCCACGTACAAGGTCTGGGAAATAACATCACCCCAGAGACTATGGACTTGTGTTACCAGGTACTGGGTCTGGGAGAATGCACACGGTAGAGACTGGATATGTGACCCCAAATACAGTGCCTGAGAGAGGTCACCTCGAGGAATGAAGGCATGTGATCTCAGATACAGGACCTGGGAGGGTGTCTCCTTGGAAACTGTGGACATGTAACACCAGCATATGGTCTGGGAGCAGAGCTCACAATGGGAACTGTGGCCGTGTAATCCTAGGTGCTCGGACTGATGTGGTAGTGTCACCCTGAAGTCTGTGGACTGTATCCACAGGTTCAGGTCTAGGGGAGGTGGAGGTGTCACCCTGGAGACTGGAAATGTGACCAGTTCAAAGTCTGGGAGTGGTGGTCACCCTGGAGACTGTGTACACGTGACCAGAGGTAAAAGTTCTGGTGAGGTGGGGCCACCATGGAGAATGTGGATGTGTGACCCCAGATGTAGGGTCTGGGAGAGGTGGTTACCCTGGAGACTGGAAATGTGACCCCAGGTACAGGGTCTGGGTGAGGTGTCACCAAGGAGACTGTGGACATTTGACCCCAGGTGCTTGTATTTCAAAGGAGTCACCCTTTAGCCTGTCGATGTGTGACCACAGGTGAAAGGTCTGGGAGTAGGGGTCACCCTGGACTGTGGTTGTCTACACGAGGTGCAGGGTCTGAGGAGAGGGCTCTCTGTGGACATGTGACCCAAGGTGCAGGTTCTGTGAGGTGTTTTCTCCCTGTAGAAAATGGACAGGTGACCCAAAATGCAGCGTCTGGGGTAGAAGCTGACCCTGGAGCCTGTGGATGTGTAAAGCCAGGTGGTGTCTGGGAGGTGGATACTACAGGGTGTAGTCTCCACACTACACCGTGGAGACTGTGGATGTGTGAACCCAGGTGCAGGGTCTGGGAGAGTGTTCACCCTGGAGACTATGGACATGTGACCTTATGAATAGGGTCTATGAAGGGGTTCACCAGGGAAACTGTGGCCATGTAACACCAGGTAAAAGATCTGATGTGGGTTGTGAACATGGAGACTGTGGTCATATAACCCCCAGTGCAGGGGGGAAGGGGGGGTCACCCTGGAAACTGTGGGTGTGTGATCCCAGGTCCATGGTCTGGGAGGGGTTCATCATGGAGACTATGGACGTGAAATTCCAGGGATAGGGTCTGGGAGGTGGGGTTATCATGCAGATTGTGTGCAGGTGTTTCTGGTTGCTAGGTCTGGATGGTGGGGTCACCCTGAGGACTATGGATGTGTTACCCAAAGTTCAGGGTCTGGGGAGGAGGCTTTTCCTGCATACTGTGGATGTGTGATCCCAGATGCAGGATCTGGGACATAGGATCACTCTGGGGACTGTGGACATGTTACATCAGGAGAACGGTCTGGGAGTGGGTTACCCTGGAGACTCTGGACATGTTACCCTAAGTGCAGGGACTGAGAGGTGGTGTCACCCAGGACACTGTGGTCATGAGACCTCAGTTACAGAGTCTGGATGTTGGCTCATACTAGAGACTGGATATTTGATCCTATGTATATGGTCTGGGAGGGAGTTGCCCTAGATACTACAGAAATTTGACTCTAGGTACAGAGTCAAGAGGGGCTTACCCTGGAGACTGTTTATGTGTGACCCCACGTGCAGTTTCTGGGAGGTGGAGTCACACTTCAGACTGTAGACATGTCAACCTGGTCCAGGGTGTGGGAGGGGGTCACCCTGGATCTTGTGGACATGGGACCTTAGTTGCAGGGTCTGGGAAGTGGTGTCACTCTGGGGATTGTAGACATGTTACTCCAAGTGTATGATCTGGGAGGGGTTCATCCTGGAGACTGTGGATGGGCAACCTTAGGTGCAGGGACTGGGAGATGTCTTACTGGGCACTTTGGTCAAGTGATCCCAGGTACATAGTCTGGAGGTGGTCTCATCCTGAAGACTGTTTATGTGTGACTCCAGGTGCAGGGTCTGGGAGGTGGGTCACCCTTTAGACTCTAGACATGTGACCCCAGGTACAGGGTCTGGGAGGTGGGGTTACCCTGGGGACAGTGTGGACATGTGACCCAAGGTCCCAGGTCTGGGGAGCAGTCACACCAAGGAGACTGGATGTGTGACCACACAGACAGGCTCTGGGAGGGTGTCACCCTGATGAATGTGGATTTGTGAACCTGGTAAGATGTAGTCACCCTGGAGACTGTGGACATGTGAACCCAAGTGTGGGATGTGAGCGGTGCCAACAAGGAGAATTTTGACATGTGACCCCAGGTGCAGGTACTTTGAACCAGTCAACATGGAGCCTGTGGATGTGTGAACCCAGGGCAAGGGTCTGGGAGGTGGTGTCACCCTTGAGACTGGACGTGCAACCCCAGGTGCAGGATCTTGAGGTGGGTTCACCTTGGCAACTGTGGATATGTGACCCCAGGTTCAGGGTCTTGGAGGACATTCACCCTGCAGAATGTGGACATGTGATCCCATGTATAGGGTCTGCAAAGGTGTTCACCAGGGAGACTGTGGCCATGTGACGACTGGTATAGTGTCTGAAGAAGGGTGTCAGCATGAAGACTGGACATGTACACCAGGTGCTTGGATGTGGGCTGGAGTCATCCTGGAGACTATGCATGTGTGACCCAGTTTCAGTGTCTTGGATGTTTGTCACCCTGGAGATGGTGGACCTTTGACTTCAGGTACAGGTTCTGGGGAGTGCTGTTACCCTGGGAACTGCGGACATGTGACAGCAGGTACAGGGTCTGAGTGATGGGGTCATCCTATGGACTGTGGACATGTGATCCCACGTATAGGGTCTGGAAGGGGGCCTCTGTAGAGACTGTGGATGTTTTACCTTAGGTGCAGGGTCTGGGAGGAGGTCACCATGAACACTGTGGATGTGTGACCCCAGGTACTGGGTCTTGGGGACAGGGTCACCCTTCAAGCTAACCATGAAGACTGAATGTGTGATTCTAGGTGCATGGTCTGGGAGGGTGTAACCTTGGAGATTGTGGATGTGTGACTCCACATATAGGGTATAGGAGGTGGGGTCACACTTTAGACTACAGACATGTGACCCCAGTCCAGAGTCACCCTGGAGATTGTGGACATAGGATCCCAGGTGCAGGGTCTGGGAGGTGGCTCACCCTGGAGACTGTGACATCAGACCCCAGGTACATTGTTTGGGAGCTGGATCACCCTGGAGACTGTGGATACATGACCCCAGGTGCAGGGTCTTTGGGGGGGTCGCCCTGGAGACTGTGGATGTGTGACCCCAGGTACAGTTTCTGGGAGTGTCACCCTAGACTCTGGACATGTGACCCCAAGTGCAGGATTTGGGAGAGGGGTCACCCTGTTGACTGGACATATGTCATCAGGTGCAGGTTATGAGCAGGAGGGACACCATGGATATTGTCAAAGTGTGACCCCAGGAACAGGGTCTGGGCATTCCCTCATAGCTCAAAAGCTTCCCCCACAGCTCAGTCGGTAAAGAATCTACCTGCAATGCAGGAGACCCTGGTTCAATTCCTGGGTCAAGAAGATTTCCTGGAGAAGGAAATGGCAACCCATTCCAGTATTCTTGCCTGGAGAATCCCAGGGATAGGGGAACCTCGCTGGCTACAGTCCATGAGGTCACAAGAGTTGGACACAATTTAGTGACTAAACCACCACCACTAAGGACTGTTAAGGGGTGAGAGGTTAGTAAACAGAAAATAAATAGAGTCTGGGGAGGGGGTCACCATGGAGACTGTATACGTGTGACCCCAGGTACAGTGTTTGGAAAGGGGGTCACCCTGGTGACTGTGGACATGTGACTCCAGATACAGGGTCTGGAAGGAGGGTCACCATGACCCCAGGGACAGGGTATGTGATGTGAGGTCACCGTGGAGACTGTGGACATGTGACTCCAGGTGTAGGATCTGGGAGGGGTTTACCTTGGAGACTGTGGACAAGTGACACAATGTGTAGAGTCTGGGTGTGGGGATTACCCTGGAAACTGGAAATGTGACTCCAGGTACATAGTCTGGTAGGTGGGGTAATCATGGAGACTGTGAACTTTTGACAACATGTATATGGTCTGAGAGTGGTTAACCCTGAGACTATGTACACGTGACCACAGGTGTAAGTTTATGAGTGAGTGTAAGAGTGTGTGATGGTGTGAGAGGAAATGTAAGAGTGTGCAAGGGAATGTAAGAGTATGTGAGGGTGTGTGAGGGAGAGTAAGAGTGTGTGAGGGCATGCGAAGGAGTGTGAGTGTGCAAGAGTGTGCAAGGGAGTATAAGAGTGACTGTAAAGTGTGCAAGCGTGTATGATGGAGTGAAAGAGTGTGGAGGGTGTGCGAGGGAGTGTCAGAGCATGTAAGGGAATGTAATAGTGTGCAAGGGTGTGTGAGGGAGTGTAAGTTTGTCAGGTTGTGCCATGGAGTGTAAGAGCATGCAAGGGAGTGTAAGAGTGTGTGAGGGTGTCTGATGGAATGTAAGGGTGAGAGAGAGTGTGAAAGGGAGTGTAAGAGCCTGCAAGGAAGTGTAAGAGCATTTAAGGTTGTGAGAGGGAGTATAAGAGCATGATAGGGAGTGTAAGAGTGTGCAAGGTTGTGGGAAAGTGCGCAAGAGCAGGTGAGAGATGGTAAGAGTGTGTGAGGGTGTGCAAGGGAGTGTAATAGCATGTGAGGTAGTGAAAGAGTGTGTAAGAGTGTGCGATGGAGTGTAAGGGTATGTGAGGGTGGGCAAGGAAATGTCAGAGTATGTAAAGAAGTGTAACAGTGTGTGAATATGAATGAGGGAGTGTAAGAGTGTGTGGCAAGGGAGTGTAGGAGGGTGCAAGGCAGTGTAGTATCATGCGAGAGAGTGTGAGAGTGTGGGATGGTGTGCAAGGGAGTGGAAGAGCATGTGAGGGAGTGTAAGCATGTGTGAGGGTGTGTGAGGGAGTGTAAGATTATGCTAGGGTGTAGAGGGAACGTAAGAGTGTGAGAGGGTGTTCCAGGGAGTTTAATAGAGATTCCAGGTGTAGAGTAGGTTGGGAGTCACTTGGAACTAGTGGTCATTTCAGGGATTGTAAGAACATGGGAGGAAGTATAAGAATGTGCAAGGGTGTGCACGGAGTGTAAGAATAAGCAAGGCAATGTAAGTGTGTGAGGGTGTGCAATGGAGTATAAGAGTGTGCGAGGGCATGCAAGGGGGTGTAAGAGTGAACAAGGGTGTGTAAGGGAGTGTAAAGTGTGTGACAGTGTGTGAGGGAGTGTAAGGGTGAACGAGGAAGTGTAAGACTGAAAAGGTGTGGGAGGAGTGTAACAGTGTGCAAGGTAGTGAAAGGGAGTGTAATAGTGTGCAAGGGTGTGAGAGGGACTGTAAGAGTGTATGATGGTGTGCAAGGGCAGGCGAGGTCATTCGAGGATGTGTGAGGACATGTTAGAGCATACAAGGATGTGCAAGGGTGTGCAAGGTTGGGCAAGAGTGTGAGGACATGCGAGAGCATGTGAGGACATGGAAGGGCATGTGTGGCCTTGTGAGTGCATGCGAGGGCATGCGAGGGCATGTGAAGGCATGTGAGAGCATGCACAGATGTGTGAGAGTGTACGAGAATGTGTGAGGACATGCAAGGGCATGCAATAGCATGAGAGGGCATGCAAGAATGTGCGAGAGTATACGGGGGTGTACGAGGCTGTGTGATGGTGTGTGAAAGCAGGTAAGGATGTGAGAGAATGTGTGATGTGTGAGAGTGTGCAAAGACGTGCAAGGGCATGAGAGGATGTGTAAGTACATAGAGGGAGTGTGAGAGCATGTGGGGCCCTGTGAGAGCCTGCGAGGACATGTAAAGGCATGCAAAGCTTTCCAAGGGCGTGTGAGAGTGTGTGAGTACATGCAAGATTGAGCAAGAGTGTGTGAGGGCGTGCGAGACCATACAATGGTGTGCAAGAGCAGGCGAGGGTGTGTGAGGGCATATTAGGGAGTACAAGGACGTGTGAGGTCATGTGAGAGTGTGTGAGGATGTGCAAGGGCATGTGAAGGCATGTAAGGGCCTGCAAGAGTGTGAGAGGGCATGGAAGGGCATGCAAAACAGTGCAAGTGGGTGTGAGAGTATGTGAGTATATGCAAGGGGATGTGAGGGCATGCAAGAGTGTGTGAGGGCATGCAAGGAATTGCTAGAGTGTGTGAGGACATTCGTGGGAGTGCAAGGCTATGTGAGAGCATGTGAGGGCATGCGAGCACATGTGAGAGGGTGCAAGGACATGCAAACTCGTGCAAAGATGTGCATGGGTGTGCGAGGCTGTGGTAGCACAAGCAACTATGTGTAAAGAAATGTGCGAGGGAGTGTGAGGCCATGTGAGAGCATGGGAGGGCCTGTGAACATGTGAAAGAGGGTGCAAGGATGTGCGAGGGAATGAAAGGACATGCAAGGGAGTGCTAGGGCATGGGAGTGTATGTGAGGGCATGACAGGGTGTGCGATGACACGTGAGAGCATATGAGCTCATGTGAGGGTGTGCGAGATTGTATGAGGGAATGTGAGAGTGCACGAGGGCATGCAAGTGCATGCAAGAGGGTGCGAGGACATGTGAAGGGATACGATGGCATGCTAGGGTGTTCAGGTGCATGTGAGGGCATGGCAGGGCGTGCAAGGGTGCATGAGGTCATGTGAGGGTGTGTGAGAGTGTGCAAGGATGTTCAATAGTGTGTGAAGGCATGGGAGCACTTGAGAGGGCATGCAAGGATGTGCAAGGGCATGTGGGAAGGAGTGTGCGAGGGCATGTGAGGCCATTTGAGGTCATGCAAGTGCATGCCAGGATGTGTGTGAATGTGTGAGCATGGGTGAGAGTGTGGTAGGGCCTGCAAGGGTGTGTGAGGGCGTGTGTGGTTGTGTGAGGTCTTGGGAGTACGTTTGTGGCTGTGTGAGACTGTGTAAGAGCATTTGAGGGCAAACAAGGGTGTGAGAGGACATGTGAGGCCATGCAAGGGCATCCTCAGTTCAGTTCAGTTCAGTTCAGTCACTCAGTTGTGTCTGACTCTTTGAGACCCCATGAACTTCAGCACACCAGGCCTCCCTGTCCATCATTAACTCCCAGAGTCCATCCAAACTCATGTCCATTGAGCCAGTGATGCCATCCAACCATCTCATCCTCTGTCGTCCCCTTCTCCTCCTGCCCTCAACCTTTCCCAACATCAAGGTCTTTTCAAATGAGTCAGCTTTTCGCATCAGGTGGCCAAAGTATTGGAGTTTCAGCTTCAAAATCAGTCCTACCAATGAACACCCAGGACTGATCTCCTTTAGGATGAACTGGTTGGATCTCCTTGCAGTCCAAGGGACTCTCAAGAGTCTTCTCCAACACTCCAAGAACAGTATGAAAAGGCAAAAAGATAGGACACTGAAATATGAACTCCTCAGTTTGACACCCAGTAGGTGTCCAATATGCTACTGGAGATCAGTGGAGAAATAACTTCAGAAAGAATGAAGGGACAGAGCCAAAGCAAAAACAACACCCAGTTGTGGATGGGACTGGTGATAGAAGCAAGGTTCAATGCTGTAAAGAGCAACACTGCATAGGAACCTGGAATGTTAGGTCTATGAATCAAGGCAAATTGGAAGTGGTCAAACAGGGGATGACAAGAGTGAACATCGACATTCTAGGAATCAGTGAACTAAGATGGACTGGAATGGGTGAATTTAACTCAGATGACAATTATATATACTACTGTGGGCAGGAATCCCTTAGAAGAAACGGAATAATCATCATAGTCAACAAAAGAGTCTGAAATACAGTACTTGGATGCAATCTCAAAAACAACAGAATGATTTCTGTTTGTTTCCAAAGCAAACCATTCAATATCACGGCAATCCAAATCTATGCCCTGACCAGTAACACTGAAGAAGCTGAAATTGAACAGTTCTATGAAGATCTACAAGACCTTCTAGAACTAGCACCCCAAAAAGATGTCCTTTTCATTATAGGAGACTGGAATGCAAACGTGGGAAGTCAAGAAACACCTGGAGTAACAGGCAAATTTGGCCTTGGAGTACAGAATGAAGCAGGGCAAAGGCTCATAGAGTTCTCTCAAGAGAATGCACTGGTCATAGCAAACACCCTCTTCCAACAAGGGCGTGCAAGGGCATGCAAAAGCATGCAAGTATGTTGGAGGGTGTGCAAGGGCTTGCAAGAGTGTGGGAGGACGGGTGAGGATTTGTGAGGTCATGTGAGGGTGTGAGAAGGCATGCGAGTGTGTGTGAGGACATGCAAGGCCATGTGAGAGTAAATGAGCACGTGCTAGGGTGTGCAAGAGCCTGCGAGGCTGTGCGAGAGTGTGTGAGGGCTTGTAGGGCTGTGCGAGGGTGTACAAGGACGTGCAAGTGCGTGTGAGGCAATGGGAGAGTGTGTGAGGGCATGCAAGGACATGCGAGAGTCTTCAAGGGCATGCGAGGGCATGCAAGAATATGTCATGATGTGCGAGAATGTATGAGGACATGTGAGGGTGTGCGAGGCCATGTGAAGGCTGCTGCTGCTGCTGCTGCTGCTGCTAAGTCGCTTCAGTCGTGTCCAACTCTGTGTGACCCTAGAGACGGCAGCCCACCAGGCTCCTCTGTCCCTGGGATTCTCCAGGCAAGAACACTGGAGTGGGTTGCCATTTCCTTCTCCAATACATGAAAGTGAAAAGTGAAAGTGAAGTCTCTCAGTCATGTCCGACTCTTAGCAACCCTATGGACTGCAGCCTACCAGGCTCCTCCGTCCATGGGATTTTCCAGGCAAGAGTACTGGAGTGGGGTGCCATTGCCTTCTCTGCCATGTGAGGGCATGAGGTGGCATATTGGACTTGTGAGAGCATGCAAGAACATTCGAGTGCATACGAGGATGTGTGAGAATGTGAGGGTGAGCTAGGGCATCTGCAGGCATGTGAAGGCATGTGAGGGTGCGCAAAGATATGAAAGAACATGAGAGGATGTGCGAGAATTTGTGAGTGTGGGCAAGGGCATTCTAGGGTTTGCACAGGCATGTGAGGGTGTGCAAGAATGTATGAGAGTGTGTGAGGATCTGCGAGCATGGGCGAGAGCGTGTTAGGGAATACACAGGCATGTGAGGGCGTGTGACTGTGTGTAAGTATGTGCAAGAGCATAGGGTGTACGAGTGTGTGCAAGGATGTGCAAAAGCATGCAAGGGCATGTGAGGATGTGTGAGAGTGGACAAGGGAGTGGGAGAGCTTGTGAGAGCATGTGAGAAGGTGCGAGGACTTGCACGAGGGTGCAAGGACATGCGAGGGAATACAACGCCTTGTGACAGTGTGCAAGGGTGTGTGAGTGCATGGGAGAACATGAAAGGGTGTACAAGAACATGTGAGCGTGTGAAATGCCATGCAATAGTATGTGAAGTCATATGAGGGTGTGTGAGGATGTATGAGAGCATTTGACAATGTGCAAGAGACTGCAAGGGCGTGCAGGAGTGTGTGGGGGCATTTGAGGATGTGTTAGGGCATGGGGAAAGGTGCTAGGGTATGGGGAAAGGTGCTAGGTTATGGGGAAAGGTGCTAGGGCATGCAAGTGCATGCAAGGACATGCAAGGAGTTGTGTGGCTCTGCAAGAGTGTGTGTGTGCTCGTGAAAGTATTCGAGGGCGTATGAGTACATGTGAGGGCATGGGAGTGCGTGCGAGGGTATGCAAGAGTGTGCAAGGACGTGCAAGAGCGTTTTACAATGTGTGAGAGAACGCGAAGGCATGAAGGGGTGTGCAAGGGCATTTGAGGACATGTTAGGTCATGGGAGGACGTGCTAGGGTATGTGAGTGTGTGCGAGGAGGTATGTAGCTGTGTGAGATACATGTGTGAGTGCAAGAGCTTTCTAGGGCATCTGATGGTGTGAGAGGATGTGCAAGGCTGCGTGAGGGTGTGCAAGGGCGTATGAGAGCATGCGAGGACATTCAAGGGCATGCAAGGGCTTGCAAGTGCATGCAAGGAAATGTGAGGATGTGCAAAACTGTGTGAGGGCATACCAGTGTGTGCAAGAATGTGTAAGAGTGGATGAGCATATGTGAGGGCATAAAGAGGATGTGAGTCCATGTGAGAGTGTGCAAGAGCATGAGAGGACGTGCAAGAGTGCGCAGTGGTGTGTGATGGCATCCCAGGGTGTGCAAGGATGTTCAAGTGCATGCGAGGCTGTGTGAGAGTGTGCAAGGGTTTGTGAGCACGTGCGAGGGCATATAAGATCATGCAGGAGCAGGCAAGGGTGTGCAAGAGTGTGCGAGGAAGTGAGAGAGTGTGCAAGGGCCTGCGAGGGCATGTGAGGACGTATGAGGCCATATGAGGGAGTTCAAGAGTACATAAGGCCCTGTGAAGGCGTGGAAAGGCATGCAAGGATTTGTGAGGGTATGTGAGGATGTGCGATGCTGTGCAAGGTCATGCAATGGCATGCAAGAGCATGCGAGGACGTGTGAGGGCATTCGAAGCCATGGAAGAGCATGTGTATGCATGTGAGGGTGTGGGATTGCGTACAAGGATGTGCCAGACTGTGTGAGGGCATGCAAGAGCATGCAAGGACATGTGAGATCATGCAAGGACATGCAAGGATGTGCAAGAACATGAGACTGTGTGAAAGGGCATGCAAGAGCATGCGAGGGCATGAGAGGGCTTTTGAGGTCAGGCACGAGCATGCAAGGACGTGAGAGGGCGTGTAAGAGGGTGTGAGGTTGTGTGAGGGCGTGTGAAGACCTGCAAGAGCATGTGAGGGCGTGAGATGGTGTGAGAGGACATGTGAGAGCATGCGTGGACCTGCAAGGGTGTGCGAGAATGTGCCAGCATGGGCGAGGTTGTGCTAGAGCATGCAAGGGCAAATGAGGGCATGCGAGGGCATGAGAAGGCTTGCAAGTGTGTGCAAGTACATGCGAGAAATGTGAGGACGTACAAGAGTGTGCAAGAGCATGTCAGGTCGTGTGATGCTGTGCAATACCTTGTCAGGGCATGCGAGGATGTAGGAAGGTGAGTGAGGGCGTGAGAGCATGCAACGAGGGGCGAGAGCATGTGATGGTGTGCAAGGGCTTGCACAAGCATATAAGGGCATTTGAGAGTGTGCAAGAATGTGTGAGAGCATGCAAAGGAGTGCAAAGACTTGCAAGAGCATGCAAGAGCATATGAGGGCATATGAGACTATGTGAGGGTGTGTGAGGATGTGAGAGGATGTGCGAGAGTGTGGGAGGACATGCGAGGGTATGTGAGGATGTGCGAGCCTGAACGAGGACGTGTGACAGTGTGCGAGGACGTGCGAGGGCATGCAAGGGTGTGTGAGTGTGTGAGAGAAATGTGAGGGCCTGCAAAGACATGCGAGGTCATGCAAGGGTGTGTAGGGGTTGTGAGGATGCGCAATGATTTGAGGCCGTGTGAGAGCATTTGAGGGTGTGCAAGGGCATGCGAGTTCATGTGAAGACGTGTGCAAAGTTGTATGAGGATATGCCATGGTGTGCCACTTTGTGTGAGAATGTGCGAGGGCATGTGAGGGCATGCGAATTTGTCTGAGAGTGTCCGGGGGTGTGAGGGCGTGCTAGTTTGTGAGGGCATGTGAGGACTTGCGAGAATGTAGGGGAGTGTGCCAGGACGTGCAAAGGTGTTTGAGTTCATGTGAGGATGTCCGATGGGGTGCGATGCCATGCAAAGACATGCAAGTGTGTGCAGGGTCATGCAAGAACATGTGGGAGTTTGCAAGGGCATGTGAGGGCGTGCGAAGATGTGCAAGGGCATGGAAGGGCATGCCAGGATGTGCGAACTCATGCAAGGGCATGGGAGAATATGCGAGGACTTACAACTGCGTGTGAGGGCTTGCGATAGTGTGTGAGGATGTGCGAGGAGGTGTGAGGCCATAGGAGAGTGTTTGAGGGCATGTGAGGGTGTGCAAGGATGTGTGAGGCCATTTGGGAGGATGCAAGAGCGTGCAAGGACCTGCAAAAGCATACGAGTTTATGTGAGAGTGTGCAAGGGTGTGTGAGAATGTGTGAGAGTGTGTGAGAGCATGTGAGGTCATATGATTCTGTGAGAGGGTGATTGAGGACATGCGAGGGTATGGGTGGGCATAGTAGGATGTGTGAGGGCATGCAAGGATGTGTGAAAGCATGGCAGGGCATGGGAGAATGTGCAAGGGTGTGTGAGGATGTGCGAGGGCGTGAGGACATGCAAGAGCTTGGGAGGGAAAGCGAGTGTGTGCGAGGCCGTGCAAGGCCAAGTGAGGCCGTGCAATTGAGTTTGAGGACATGCGAGGACATGTGAGGTCATGTGATGGCATCGAGACTGTGCAAGGGTGTGTGAGGAGGTGCGAATGCATGCGAGGGAGTGTGATGGTGTGAGAGAGTGTGCAAAGGCATGGGAGGTTTTGCAAAGATGTGCTAGGGGTGCAAGGGCATGTGAGAGCA
This sequence comes from Bos javanicus, assembly GCF_032452875.1. NCBI lineage: Eukaryota > Metazoa > Chordata > Mammalia > Artiodactyla > Bovidae > Bos > Bos javanicus. The sequence continues at coordinate 846,210 of NC_083894.1, forward strand.
CCATGGTCACGTGAGGCCTTGTGATGATGTGCGAGGACGTGCAACATCATGCAAGGACGTGTGAGTCCATGCATGAGTGTGTGAGGCCATGCAAGCAAGCGCAAAGGCATGCATGGGGGGGGGGCAAGAGCAGGTGAGTCCATGCAAGAACATGCAAGGGCATGCAAGGGCGTGTGAGAGCAGGCAATGCCATATGATGGCATGCAAGGATGTGTGAGGGCGTGTGAAGGTGTGCGAGGTCTTGCAAGAGTGTACAAGGCCATGCAAGGGCATGGGAGGGCTTGTGAGAGGGTGCGAGGATGTAAGAGGTCATGCAAGTGCCTGTGAGGGTGTGCAAGGGCAAGTGAGTGTGTGTGAGGATGTGGGAGGGTGTGTGAGGATGTGGGAGGGTGTGTGAGGGTGTTTGAGGGCATGCAAGGCCATGAGAGTGTGTGAAGCCTTGCTAGAGCTTGTGAGGATGTGCAAGAGCTTGCAAGTTCATGCGAGGATGTATGAGGGTGTTCAAAGTTGTGCCAGGATGTACAATGGAGTGTGAGTTCCTGCGAGGACATGCCAGGTTGTGGGTGGGTGTGCTAGAATGTACAAAGGCATGCAAGGACTTGTGAGAGCATGGGAGGTAGGAAGAGGGCATGCAAGAGTGTGCAAGGCCATCTGAGGGTGTGTGAGGGCATGCAAAGGGCATGCAAGGATGTGCAAGAGTGTGCAAGTGTGCGTGAGGATGTGTGAGGGCATGCAAGAGCGTGAGGAAGCAACTCAAGATGAGCCTCAAGACCCCTTATGCAACTCCAGAAGATTCCCAAGAGAAGCCATCCCAAACACAATTTGAGAGGAGCACTCCACCACAAGAAAATAAGCCACATACCACAACAAAAGAGGAGACATCCCCTGCCCCTCGCCACAACTACAGAGGAGTCTGCAAACCACAACAAGAGTTGAGCAGGGAAAAAAAAAAAAAAAACACATCAGTTGACCCCACTGCAACTAGAGTGGAGCCCCATGCAATAAAAATACAGTAGCCTACTGCACATCACAACTAGACAGGAGCCAGCCTGCTAATCTCTACTACAGAGGAGCTTCCCCATGCCACAGCTAAAGAGGAGGGGCCGTGCCAAAATTAGAGAGTAGGCTCGCAAATATCATACCTGGAAAGAGTGCCTGTGCACATCGCTACCAGAGAGGAAACCCCCTCAACGATTCAAGAGGAACAGTGCACTGCAACACTAGTGCCCCCACACCTTAACTAGAGAAAAGCCCCCCTAACAAAACTTGAGACTGCACACCACAACTAGAAAGGAGCCCATCGTACACAACTAAGACTTGACCTCCAACATCAACTAGAGAGTACGCCATGCCGTAGGGAGTTTAGCCACCCACAGATCGCAACTAAACAGAAGCCAGTACACATTGCTACTAGAGAGGAGCCACTCCACCAAAACTCAAGTGGAGGCCTACCTCAACTTGAGAGGAGCAGCAAGTCCCCCAATGCAACTCGAGAGGAGTCCTGCACCACAACTAGAGAGGAACCCAGATATTTCAACAATAGAGGAGCCCACCCAGACACCACATTAAGAAAGGAGGCCCCACACCCTGCCCCTAGAGAGGAGCAATCTCATACACCACATCGAGAGAGGAGGCTCCACACCACTCCTAGAGAGCAGCCCCTCAAACGACAAATAGAGATGAGCCAGCAAACTGAAGCTAGAGAAGAGCCACGCAACATGATGCGACAAGACAAGAGTTCCCATTCCACAACTAGAGAGGACTTCCCCAGGCACAGCACAACTAGGGAGGAGCACTCCAGCACAACACAACTTGAGAGAAGCCCAAACGCCAAAACTAGAGAGTTGAATGCATGCCACAACTAGACAGTTGAGCCTCTGGCACAAATAGTGAGGAGCACAAAACTGTAAATAGAGAGATGCCCAGCCCTTCCTGTACATCACATCTAGAGTGGAGAACCACTGCCACAACTAGAGTGGACACACCTGCTACAGGTAGATAGGAGCCCGCCCCACACATCATAATCAGAAAAAGTGACCGTGCACATCAACACTAGAGTGGAACTCCCACACGGATCATAGTGAAAGAGGAGGCCAACACTGCAACTAGAGAGGAGACCCCTGCTGCAATTAGAGCTAAGCCCCTCCCGAACATAGCCATTAAAGATGAGCATACCCACACTTCACAATTAGACAGAAGCCACCTGCCATGAGTAGAGAGGAGCCCACCATGCTACAACTAAAAAGAACTCCCACTGCCTCAATGAGAGTGTAGCCTCCTGCACATTGCAACTAGAAAGTGTCCCTTCTCATCAAAACCAGAGAGGAGTCATCCCAATCACAATTTGAGGACATTCTACTGCAACTAGAAAGGAGCAAAGCTACCACAACATGGAGGCCCCTCCCAAAACTAGAAAGGAGTCTGAAAACAAGAGCTAGAGAGGAGCCCACCCACCACAAATAAAGAGTGGACCCTCACTGCAACTAGAGTGGAGCCCCATGCTACAACTAGAGAGTACCCTCCTGCACATTGCACTTAGACAGGGGCCAGCCAGCACATCGCTACTAGAGGTTATCTGCCCCACTGCAGCTCGAGAGGAGGCTCCACCATAACTCTAAAGGAACTCTGAGTCACCTGCTGCAATTCAAGAGGCACTCTGGGTTCCTGCTGCAATTTGACAGGAGCCCTAGGCTGCAACAAGAAAAGGGGAAATAGGCCAAAATGACGGAGGGGCTCTCTGGCTGAAACTAATGTGGATTCCCCCAGCACAACTAGATGGGGGCCCCTCAGGATATCACACCTAGAGAGATGCCCTTCTGCCACAAATAGAGACAAGCTCCCTAAAGTAAGTTGAGTGGAGTCCCTCACAACTCGACAGAAGCAATCCCATTAATATTAGTTAGGAACCCCTAGTGCCAAAAGTAGAGAGGACATCTCCCATGGAGCCACCCACACCCAAACCAGAAAGGACACAGCCACACAACTTGAGAGGTGCCAGCTGGACATCACACATGAGAGGAGCCCATCTGCTGCTAATAGAGATGAACCTCACACCACAATTAGAGAGGAACTTGCACACCACCACTAGAGAGAATTGAACCCACCACAACTACAGAGTTGACCCTAACTAGAGAAGTCCCATGCCAAAACTACTGAGTAGCCACCCACACATTGCAACAACATAGGAGCCACCATTGCTAGAGATGAGTCACTCCAATGCAACTCAAGAGGAGGCCCCACCACAAGTCAAGAAGAACACTGAGTACCACCTCAACATGAGAGGAATCCCGAGTTCCCTGCCATGTCCCAAGAGGAACACTGAGTTCACACTGCAAAAATTCAAGAGGAGCTCTGAGTCCACTGTTGCAACTCAAGAGGAACCCTGAGTTTCCCACCATAACTCGAGAGGAACCCCGAGTTCCATGCTGCAACTCATTATGAACCCTGAGTTCCCTGCCTCAACTGAAGAGGAGGCCCGATTCCCTGAAGCAACTTCAGTGGAATCCCAAGTTCCCCATTGCAACTCAAGATGAACCAAAGCCCCCTGTTGCAACTCCAGAGGATTCCCAAGAGGAGCCTGCTGCTGCTGCTGCTGCTGCTAAATCATTTCAGTCGTGTCCGACTCTGTGCCACCCCATAGACGGCAGCCCTTCAGGCTCCCCCGTCCCTGGGATTCCCCAGGCAAGAACACTGGAATGGGTTGCCATTTCCTTCTCCAATGCATGAAAGTAAAAAGTGAAAGTGAAGTCGTTCAGTTGTGTCCGCCTCTTAGCGACCCCATGGACTGCAGCCCACCAGGCTCCTCCGTCCATGGGATTTTCCAGGCAAGAGTACTGGAGTGGGTTGCCACTGCCTTCTACCCCACCACAATTCAAGAGGAGCACTCGACCAAACCAAGAGAGGAAGACCCATACCACAATTAAAGAGGAGCCCCCCTCCCGCCACAACTAGAGAGGAGTCTGCAATCCAAAACTAGAGAGGAGCTGAAACAGATACGTCAGTTGACCCTACTGCAACAAGAGTGGAGTCTCAAGCATAACTATACAGTAGCCTACCACACACCACAACTAGACAGGAGCCACCCTGCTAATCTCTACTAGAGAGGAGCTGCCCCATGCAGCTTGAGAGGAGGCCCCACCAAAACTTTAAAGGAACACTAAATCACCTGTCCCGACTCGAGAGGAACCCTGAGTTCCTGACCACAACTTGACAGGTGCCATATGCTGTCACAAGGAAAGAGCTCCCAGTGAAAAGCAGAGGAGCCACCCGAAAGAACTGGAGAGGATTCCCCTACCAAAACTAGAGAGGTGCCCCCTGGCACATTGTGCCTAGAGAGAAGACTCTTTGCCACAAATAGAGATGAGACCCCTGAAGTAACACGAGACAAGACTCTCACAACTAGAGTGGAGCCCTGAAAACTAGTGAGGAGACCCAAATGCCACAAGTAGAGAGAGCATTGTCCCCACAGAGAACCCCAAGAGGAGGCACCATGGCAACTAGAAAGGAGCCACAAGTCCCCTCCTGAACTTGAGAGGAGGCTTATGCCACAACTCAAGAAAAGCCCATGGCCACAACGAGAGAGGAGCCCACCTGACAATACTGGAGAGTGACCCACCACCGCAACTGGAGAGGAGATCCTGGACATTGCAACTCAAGAGGGTCCCCTCCACCCCAAATAGAGACACACCACCTGTGCCAGTTGAGTAGACCCCCCTACCACCATCATGGAAGAGTAACCTCGGCACAACTAGAGAGCAGCCCCTTGAACATCACTTGAGAGGAGCATTCCCATACAATGCAATCACACAGAAGCCTCCTTCCTCAACCAGAGAGGAGGCTCCCATGCCACAGCTAAAGAGCAGGGGCTGTGCCAAAATTAGCAGGCTCACAAATATAGCACCTGGAAAGAGTGCCTGTGCACATCTCTACCAGAAAGGAAATCCCCTCCACGATTTCAGAGGAACACTCCACTGCAACTCCAGAGGTGCCAGTCACACACCATAACTAGAGAAGAGCCCCCTAAAAAACTCGAGAGGATTCTGCACACCACAACTATAGAGGAGCTCATCCAACACAAGTAAGAGTTGACCACTAACTAGAGAGGAGTACCATGCCACAGGTTGTTTAGCCACCCACACATCACAACTAAACAGAAGCCACCCTGAACACTGCTGCTAGAGAGGAGCCACACCATCACACTACCACGACTAAAAGGAGCCCCCCTATCACAACTAGAGAGGAGTCTGCAAACGACAATTAGAGAATAGCCATCCCACCACAAATAAAGAGTGCACCCTCACAGCAACTAGAGTGGAGCCTCATGCCACAGCTAGAGAGTAGCCTGTGGCACATTGCAACTAGACAGGGGCCAGCCTGCATATCACTACTAGAGAGGATCTGCCCCACTGTAGCTCAAGAGGAGGCTCCACCATAAGTCTAAAGGAACCCTGAGTCAGCTGCTACTACTCAAGAGGCAATTTGACAGGAGACCTAGGCTGTAAGAATAAAAGGCGCCTCTGGCCAATGTGATGGAGGGACTTCCCAGTCAAAACTGAAGCGGATTCCCCCAGATAAACTAGAATGGTGTCCCCCAGGATATCACAGCTAGACCTTCTGCCTCATGGAAATGAGCTCCATGAAGTAAGTTGAGTGGAGTCCCTCACGCCTAGAGCAGCAATCCCATTAATATTGGTGAGGAACCCCTAGTACCAAAAGTAGAGAGGACCTCCCCCATGGAGATGGCCACACCCCAACCAGAGAGGACACAGCCCCTCACCTGGAGAGGAGCCCACCACCACAGTTAGAGAGGAGCCTGCTGGACATGACACATAGATAGGAGCCCCTCTGCTGCTAAAAGAGAAGGACCTCACAGCAGAAGTAGAGAGGAGCTTGGACACCACAACTAGAGAGAACTGAAACCATCACAACTACAGAGTTGACCCTGGCCAGAATGAGAGAGAAGTACAATGTCAAAACTAGTGAGTAGCCACCCGACATTGCAACAAGACAGGAGCCACCCCGCACATCCCTGTTAGAGACAAGTCATGCCAAGAGAACTCGAGAGGAGGCCCCACCACAAATCGAGAGAAACCCTGAGTAACCCCCAAGTCAAAAGGAATCCCGAGTTCACTGTCGTGGCTCCAGTGGAACCCTAAGTCCTGCATTGCAAGTCAAGAGGAACACTGATTTCTCACTGAACTCGAGAGTACCTCTGAGTCCCTGCTGTGACTCAAAGGGAACCCTGAGATCCCCCCTGCAGCTCGAGAGGAGGCCCGACTCCCCAGCTGCAACTCAAGAGGAACCCCGAGGTCCGCAACACAACTCAAGATAAACCCCGAGTTAGCCACCTCAACTTGAGAGGAGGCCTGACTCCTCTGTTGCAACTCGAGAGAACCCCAAGTTTCCCACCACAACTCAAGAAGTACCCTGACTTCACTGCCTCAACATGACATGAGGCCCAATTCACCTTCAGTGACACAAAAGGAACCCCCAGTTTCCCATCACAACACAGGTAGAGACACTAGCCCATTGATGCAACTCCAGAGGATTCCCAAGAGGAACTTACCCTACTACAATTCAAGAGGAGCATTCTACTGCCACAAGAGAGGAAGCCTCAGACCACAACTAAGAAGGAGGCATGCCCTGCCACAAACAGACAGAAACTTTCTGCACATCCCAACTAGAAAAAGCACCCCTTCTCATTACAACCATAGAGGAGTCACCCAACTCCCAATTTGAGAAAAGCACTCTACCGCATCCAGAGAGGAGCCCAACTAGCACAATTAAAGAGGAGTTCCCCTGCCACAGCTAGAGAGGTAGCTGCAAAAGACAACTAGAGATGAGCCGACCCACAGCAAATAAAGAGCATACCCCCACTGCAATTAGAGTGGAGCCCATGCTGCATCTAGAGTGTAGCCTCCCACACATTGCACCTAGACAGGGACCAGCCTACACAGCACTACTAGAGAGGATCTGTCCCACTGCAGCTCCAGAGGAGTCTCCTCCACAACTCTAAAGGAATTCTGAGTCACATGCTGCAACTCAAGAGGCACCCCAAGTTCCCTGCTGAAATTTCACAGGATCCCTAGGCTGGCACAAGAAAAGGGGCCACTGGACCAAATGACAGAGTGGCTCCCCAGCAAAAACTGAAGCAGATTCCCCAGGCACAACTAGCGTGGTGTCCCTCAGGATATCATACTGAGAGGGAAGACCTTCTGCCTCCAATGGAGATGAGCTCCCTAAAGGAAGTCTAGCTGAGGCCCTCACAACTAGAGAACAGCAATCTCACTAATATTAGTTAGGAACCTATAGAGCCAAAAGTAGAGAGGACCTCCCCTGTGGAGACACGCACACCCCAACCAGAGAGGACATAGCCTCGCCCCTCAAGAGGAGCCCTCCACCACAACTTGAGAGAACACTGGACATCACATGGAGAGAGGACCCCCTCTTCTGCTAATACAGATGAACCTCACAACACAAGGAGAAAAGAGCTTGCACACCACCATTAGAGAAAATTGAAACCCCAGCAACTACAGAGTTGACCCGGACCACAATGATAGAGTAGTCCCTTGCCAAAACTAGTGAGCCAGCCACCAGTCATTGCAACAAGATAGGAGCCACCCTGCACATCCCTGATAGAGATGAGTTTCCCAAAGGGAACTCGACAGGAGGTCCCATCGCAAATCAAGAGGAACCCTGAGTACCAACAAAGCTCGAGAAATACCCCAAGTTTCCTGCCATGATTACAGTGGAATCCTGCATCCCACACTGGATCTCCAGAGGAACACTGATTTCCGGCTGCAATTGGAGAGGAGCTCTGAGTGCCCTGCGGCAACTCTAGAGGAATCTCCGAGTTTCCAGCAACACTAGAGAGGGACTCCTAGTTTCTACTGCAACTTGAGAGGAGGTCCGACTCCCCTGCTGCAACTCGAGAGGAAACACAAATTACCCACCTCAACTCGAAAGGAGTCCTGACTCCCCTGTTGCCACTTGAGAGGAATCCCGAGATCCCCATCGCAACTCGAGAGGAATCCCGAGTTTCCCGCCACAAGTCAAAACAACACTGAGTTCCCCCTCAACTCAGATAAAGCCTGATTCCTCTGCAGCAACTCGAATGGAACATGTGATCCCAGGTGCAGGGTCTGGAGAGAAGTGTCACCCTAGGAACTGTGGAAATATGACCCCAGGTGCAGAGTCTGGAGGGGATCACGATGGAAATGGTGGTCATATGAACCCAGGTGCATGGTCTGGGAGGGAGTCAACATGGAGATTATTGACGTGTGATTCCAGGTATAGGGTCTGGGAGGTGGGGTTACCCTGGACTGTGGATATGTGATCGTAGTTGCTGAGTCTGGTGGGTGGGGTCACCCTGGAGACTATGGACGTGTGACCCCAGGTACAGTGTCTGCAGAGGGGTGTCACCAATAGACACTGTGGAAATGTGACCCAAGGTCCAGGGTCGAGAGGGGGTCACCCTGGATACTGTGGACATTGACCCCAGGTGTAGGGTCTAGGAGGTAGGGTACCCTAGAGACTTTGGATGTGCAACTCCAGATATAGGGTTTGTGAGGTGGGGTATCCTAGGAGACTGTGTACACATGTCCCCCGGTACAGGTTCTAGGAGGTGGGTTCATTTCCAGGACAGTGAACATGTGGCTTAAAGTGCAGTATCTGGGGAAGAGGCTGACCCTGGAGACTGTGGACTTGTGACGACATGTATGTGGCCTGGGAGGGGGGTAAGCCTGGAGACTATGTACATAGACTATGTACACAGGTGTAGGGTCTGGATGGGGGGCTTACCTCGAGACTGTGGATGTGAACCCAGGTGCTGGGTCTGAGAGCTGGGGTAACCCTGGAGACTGTGGACGTGGGACCTCAGGTACAGGGTCTTGGTGGTGCGGTCACCTTGAGGACTGTGGACATGTGACCCAAAGTGCAGTGTCTGAGGAAGAGGCTGACTCTGGAGATTGGACATGTGACCCATGTGTATGGTCTGGGAGGGGATCATTGTGGATATTGCAGACATTTAACACCAGGAATAGGGCCTGGGAGGGGGTCACAATGGATACTTTGGCCATGTGACCCAAGTACAGGGTCTGGGGAGAGTTGTCATCCTGGGGACTGTGGACGTGTGACCCCAGATGCAGCATTTGAAGGGGGTCACCCTGAAGACTGTGGACATGTGACACTAGATGCAGGGTCTGGGAGGGATCACCCTGGAGACTGAGAACATGTGAGTCCAGTACTAGATCTTGGATGTGGGGTAACTCTGGAGACTATGTATGTGACCACAAGTGCAGGGTCTGGAAGGTGGGGTCACCCTGAGGACTGTGGACGTGTGACTTAGAGTGCAGCATTTGGGGAGGGGGCTCTCCCTGGAGACTGTGAACGTGTGACCCAAGGTGAGTGATCTGAGAAGGGATCATCAAGGAGACTGTGCACTTGCAATTGAGTCTAGGAGTTGGGGTTACCCTGGAGACAGTGGACATGTGATCCCAGGTTCAGGGTCTGGGAGGTGGGGTCATCCTGGAGACTGTGGACATATGAGCCCAGGTACAGGGTCTTGGAGGTAGGGTCACTCGGGGCCAGTGGACTTGTGACCCCAAGTGCAGGGTCAGGGAGGTGGGGTCACCCTGGAGACTGTGGACATGGTATCTCAGGTTCAGGGTCTGGGAGGGGTTTACCCTGGGCCATGTGAGAACCCTGGATGTGAGAACCAGGTACAGGGTCTGACACCCTGGGAGGGTGTCACTCTGGAGACTGCAGATTTCTGACCCCAGGTACAGGGTCTGGGAAAGGCATCATGATGGAAACTGTGGATGTGTAACCCCAAGTACAATGTCTAGGAGGATGGTCACAGTAGAGACTGTGGACATGTGATCCCAAAAAAAGTGCCTGGGAGGGGTCACCCTGGGAACTGAAGACATGACCTCAGGTACAGGGTCTGGGAGGTTGTCATCATGGAAATGGCAGATGTGTGACCCCATGTGTAGTGACTGAGTGGGAGGTTACCCTGGAGGCTGTGGACATGTGATCCCAGGTGCTCGAGCCAGTGTTGTGGGGTCACCCTGAAACCTATGGGTGTGTGACCACAGGTTCAGCATCTTTGGTGGTGTCACCCTGGAGACTATGGACGTGTGACCAGATGTTCAGAGTCTTGGAATGGTGGTCACCCCGGAGACTGTGGAGGTGTGACCACAGGTAAAAGTTCTGATGAGCTAGGGTTACCCTAGAGACTGGACATGTGATCCAAGGTACAGCTTCTGGTGAAGTGCAGTCAGCCTGGAGACGTAGACTTGTGACCCCATGTGCAGGATTTGGGAGTGAGTTTACCCTTGAAACTGAAAATGTGACCCCAGATACAGAGTCTTGGAGGGGAGTCACCAAGGAGACTCTGGACATGTGCAGGTATTTCTAAGGGGTCACCCTGGAGCCTGTGGACATGTGACACCAGGTGTAGGATCTTGGGGGAGGGCTCTCCCTAGATACTGTGGATGTATGACACCAGTTACACAGTCTGGGTCTAGGTCTAGGGTCTGGGGAGAGGGGTCACCCTGGAGGCTGTTGACATGTGACCCCAGGTGCAGGGTTTGGTGTGTGGGATCACCATGGAGACTGTGGAGTTTTGAAACCTGGTACAGGTTTTGGGAGGTGGGTTCATGCTGGAGATGGGACATGTGACCCTATGTTCATAGTTTTGGAAGGGTGTCACCCTGGATATGGTGGACATGTGACCTCAGGTACACCGTCTGTGGGGGGTTTCACCCTGGAGACTGTGGCCATGTGACCCCAAGTGCAGGGTTTGGGCTGGGGTGTCATCCTGGAGACTCTGGACATGTTACCCTAGGTGCAGGATCTATAAGGGAGTCAACCTGGAGATTCTGGACATGTGATTCCAGGAACAGTGTCCGGGGATGTGTGTCACCCTATAGACAGTAGAAATGTTACCCCAGGTGCAGGTCAGGAGGGGGTCACCCTGAAGACTGTGAATGTATGACCCCAGGTGCATTGTCTTCAAGGTGTGGTCTCCCTGGAGACAGTGGACATGTGACCCCACATAAACGGTCTTGGAGGTTGGGTCACCCTGGAGAATGTGGACATGTTACCTCAGGTGCAGGGCCTGGGAGGGATTTACCCTGGTGACTGTGGATGTTAGAATACAGGTGCAGGGTCCGGGAGTTTTGGTCACCCTAGAGACAGTGGTTGTGATACCCCAGTACAGGGTCAGGGAGGTTGGGTCAGCCTGGAGAATAGGGATGTTTCACTCCAGACAGGATATGGGGAGGATTGTCACCCTGGAGACTGTGGACATGTAACCCCACATACAGGGTCTGGGAGCATGGCCACAGTAGAGACTGTGGAAATTTGACCCCAGGTGTAGTATCTGTGAGGGAAGGTTACCCTGGAGACTATGGATGTGTGATCCCAGGTGCTCAAACTGTAGTTGTGGGGTCACACTGAAGTCTGTGAACATGTGACCACAGGTTTAGTGTCCTGTACGGTGTCACCCTGGAGACTGTGGATGTGTGACCAGATGTTCACCATCTGGGAGTGGTGGTCACTCTGGAGACTGTGGAGGTGTGACCACAGGTAAAAGTTCTGATGAGGTGGGGTCACCCTAGAGACTGTGGACATGTAACCCAAGGTACAAGAACTGGTGAGGTGCAGTCACCCTGGAGGCTGTGGTGGTGTGACCCCAGGTGCAGGGTCTGGGAGGTTTGTCACCCCAGAGGCCCTGGATGTGTGACCTCAGGTGCAGGGTCTGGGAGGGGAGGTTACTGTGGAAACTAGAAATGTGACCCCAGGTCATGGTGGGGGTGTCACCAAGGAGACTCTGGACCTGTGACCCAGGTGCAGGTTTCTCAAAGGGGTCACCCTGGAGCCTGTGGACCTGTGACCCTAGGCGAAAGGTCTGGGAGGTGGAGTCACCCTGGAGACTGTGGATGTGTGACCCCAGGTTCAGGATCTGGCTAGAAGGTTCTCCCCAGAGACTGACATGTGACCCCAGGTGCAGGGTTTGCTGATGTGAGGCACCCTGCTGACTGTGGACCTGTGACCCCAGTTGCAGGGCCAGAGAGGATGGTTACCCTGGAAACTGTGGATGTGTGACCCCAGGTATAGTGTCTGGGAGGTGGGGTCATACTGGAGACTGTGTAGTTTTGAACCCTGGTATAGTCTGGGAGGTGGAGTCAGGCTGGAGACTGGATGTGAGACCCCATGTACATGGTCTGGGAAGGGGATCACCCTGGAGATGGTGGAGATGTGACTCAGGTACAGGGTCTGTGAGGGGGTTCACCATAGTGACTGTGGCCATGTGATCCCAGGTACAGGATCTAGGATAGGGTGTCAGCCTGAAGACTCTAGACTTGTTAACCCAGGTGCAGGTTCCAGAAGGAGGTCACCCTGGAGATTCTGGATGTCTTATTCCAGGTACAGCCTCTGGGTACATGTGTCACCCTATAGACAATGGAAATGTGACCCCAGGTGTAGGTTCAGGAAGGGGACTACTGGGAACTGTGAACTTATGACCCCAGGTGCATGGTCTGAGAGGTGTTGTCTCCCTGGAGACAGTGGATGTGTGACTCCAAGCACAGGATCTGGGAGGTGGGGTCACTTGGGGACTGTGGACATGAGACCCCAAATACAAGGTCTGGGAGGATGGTTAAAGTAGAGACTGTGGACATGTGACCCCAAATACAGTGCCTGGTAGGGGTCACCCTGGGGACTGAAGACATGTGACTTCAGGTACACACTCTGGGAGTGTATCCCGGGAAACTGTGGACATGTGAATCCAAATGCAGGATTTGATGGGGGGTCACATAGGAGATTTTGGATATGGGAACCCAGGTGCTGTGTTTGGGAGTCCTCACCCTGGACTGTGGATGTGTGACCCCAGGTTCAGGGTCTGGGAGGGGTGTCACCCTGGAAACTGTGCACATTTGACCCCAGGTGCAGTGTGTTTGGATGTGGGTAACCTTGGAGACTGTCAATGTGTGACTGTAGGTGTAAGGTCTGTAAGGGGTGCCACACTGGAGACTGCAGATATTTGACCCCAGGTACAGAGTCTGGGTAGTGGGGTCACACTAGAGATTGTGGAAGTATGATCCCAGGTGCAGGGTCTGGGAGGGAAGTAACACTGGAGACTGTGGACATGTGACACAAGGTGCAGTATTGGGCAGGGGTGTCACCATGGATATTATGGAAATGTGACCCCAGGTACAGAGTCTGGGAAAGGGCGTCAGGCTGGAGACTATGGACATGTGACACCAGGTGCAGGATTGGGCACGGATGTCACCATGGATATTATGGAAGTGTGACCCCAGGTACAGAGTCTGGGAAAGGGCATCAAGCTGGAGACTGTGGACATGTGACACCAGGTGCAGGATTGGGCAGGGATGTCACCATGGATATTATGGAAGTGTGACACCAGGTACAGAGTCTGGGAAAGGGCGTCAGGCTGGAGACTGGATGTGTGAACTAGTCACAGGGTCTGGGAAAGGGCATCAAGCTGGAGACTGTGGATATGTGAACCAGGTACAAGGACTGGGAAAGGGCATCAGCCTGAAAATTGTGGACATGTGAACCTAATTACAGTGTCTGGGAGGATAGTCACAGTAGAGACTTTGGATATGTAACCTCAAGTACAGTGCCTGGGAGAGGACACCCCAGGATTTGAAGATGTGTGATCTCAGGAAAAGGGTCTGGGAGGGTGTCAACCTGGAAACTGGACATATGACCCCAGGGGTAGGTCTGTTAGGAGTGGTTACCCTGGATATTGTAGACATGTGATCCCCGGTGCTCGGACTTATGTGATGGGGTCATCCTGAAGTCTGGATGTATGACCACAGGTACAGGGCCTGGGGTAGGTGTTACCCTGGAAACTATGGATGTGTGACCACAGCTGAAAGTTCTGATGAGGTGGGTTCACCCTGGAGCCTGTGGACATGTAATCCCAGGTAAAGGGTCTGGAAGTTGGGGTCACCCTGTAGACTGTGGACGTGTGACCTCATGTACAGGGACAGGATAGGGGTCATGTAGGAGACCTTGGGATATGTGAATCCAGGTGCAGTGATTGGGAGTCCTCTCCCTGAAGACAGTGGACATGTGACTACAGGTACAGTGTCTGGGCAGTGATACCACCATAGAGACAGTGGAAGTATGACCCAGGTGCAGGTTCGGGAGGGGATCGCCCTGGAGAGTGTGGAAGTGTGACCCCAGGTACAGAGTCTGGGGAAGTGGGGTCGCCCTGGAGACTGGACATGTGATCCCACGTACAGGATCTGGGAGGTGAGGTCTCTCAGGGACTGTGGATGTGTGACCCCATGTGCAGAGTCTGGAAAGGGGGTTCATCCGAGAGACTGTGGACATATGTCCCCAGGGACCTGGTCTGGGAGGTGGGGTCACCCTGGAGACTGTGAACATGTTACCTCAGGTGCAGGGTCTGGGAGTGGTTTGCCATGGAGACCGTGGACCTGAGAACCCGGGTGCCAGGTCTGTGAGGTTTGGTCACTGTGGCCGTGATACCACAGTACAGGGTCAGGGAGGTCGGGTCACCTGGAGAATGTGGATGTGTGACCCTATGTACAAATCTGGGGAGGACTGTCCATGGTGGACTGTGGATATGTGACCCCAGATGCAGGTTGTGGAAGGGGGTGTCACAGTGGAGACTGTGGACATATGACACCAGATGCAGGGTCTGGAGGGGGTTCACATAGGAGACTTTGGATGCACTGTTTAGGAGTCCTCTCCCTGGACTGTGGATGTGTGACCCCAGGTTCAGGGTCTGGGAGGGGGTGTCACCATGGAGACTGTGGACCTGTAACCCCAGATATAGGGTCTGGGAGGAGTTCACCCTGGAGACTGTGGATGTGTGAGCCCAAGTGCAGGGTTTGGGAAGTGGGATCACTCTTGGGATTGCTGATAGGTTATCCCAGGTGCATGGTGTGGGAAAGAGTCACCTTGTAGACCATGGACTGGGAGGTGTGTTACCCTGGACTGTGGACATGTGATTCCAGTTACTCAGTGTGGGAGGTGGGGTCACACTGGAGACTGTGAACATGTGAGCCCAGATACAGTGTTTGTGGAGGGGTATCACACTAGACACTGTGGAAATCTGACTGCATGTCCAGGCTCTAGAGTGTGTCACACTGAATACTGTAGACATGCGACTCCAGGTTCAGGGTCTGAGAGTCCAGGTGGGGTCACCCTGGAGACTGTGAACAGGGGACCCCAAGTACCGGGTGTTGGAGGCGGGGTCACACAGTAGCCTGTAGACATGTGACCCCAGGTACAGAGTCTGTGAGGTGGGGTCACCCTGTGGACTGTGGACGTGTGACTACAAGTGAAGGATTTGGTGAGGCAGCTCTCCCGAGACTCCTGATATGTGATCCAAGGTGAATGGTCTGGGAGGAGGTCACCATGGAGACTGTGGACTTGTGACTCCAGGTATAGGGCCTAGGAGTTGGGGTTACCCTGCAGACTGTGGACATGTGACCCCTGGTAGAGGATCTGGAGATGGGCTCAACCCAGAAACTGTGGAGGTGTGACCCCATGTTTATGGTCTGGGGGGAGTTACACTGGATACTGCAGATATTTGACCCTAGGGACAGGGTCTGGGATGGGGGATCACCATGGAGACTATGCACATGTGACCCCAGGTACAGGACCTGGGAGAGGTGTCATCCAGGGGACTTTGAAATGTGACCCCAGGTGCAGGATCAGGAGTGGTCACCCTGAAGACTGCTAAGTGTGAACCAGGTGCAGGGTCTGGAAGGTGGGATCATGCTTCAGACTGTAGACATGTGACCCCAGTCCAGGGTCTTGGAGGATGCCATCCTAGAGCTTGTGGACATGCGACCCAGGTGCAGGGACAGGAGGGTTTCACCGTGGAGACTGTGGACATGTGACTGCAGGTGCAGGATCTGGGAGGTGGGTCACCCTGGAGATATTAGACATGTGGCCCTAGGTGCAGGGTGTGTGGAGGGGGGTCACCTTGGAGACTGGAAGTTTGATCCCAGGTACAGGATCTGGGAAGGGGAGTTATCCAGGAGACTGGATGTACCCCAGGGTAGGTTCTGGGAGGGGTTCACCACAGAGACTGTGGACATGTGACCCCAGGTGTAGGGTCTGGGAGGCGGGTTTACTCTGGAAACTGGAAACGTAATGCCAGGTACATGGTCTTGGAGGTGGGGTCACCCTGAAGACTGTGGACCTTTGACCTCAGATGTAGGTTCTGGGAGGTGGAGTCACTCTGTGGAGTGTGGACATGTGCAGGGACTTGAGAGAGGATGTGTGACCCCAGGTATTGGGTATTGGGGGTGGGGTCACACACTAGTACCTGGGGACATGTGACCCCAGGAACAGAGTCTATGAGGTGGGGTCATTGTGGACATGTGACTTAAGGTGCAAAATTTGGTGAGGGGGCTCTCCCTGGAGACTCTGATGTGTGATCCAAGGTGCATGGTCTGGGAGGGGGTCACCATGGAGACTGTGGACTTGTGACTCCAGGTATAGGGCCTAGGAGTTGGGGTTACCCTGCAGACTGTGGACATGTGACCCCTGGTAGAGGATCTGGAGATGGGCTCAACCCAGAAACTGTGGAGGTGTGACCCCATGTTTATGGTCTGGGGGGAGTTACACTGGATACTGCAGATATTTGACCCTAGGGACAGGGTCTGGGATGGGGGATCACCATGGAGACTATGCACATGTGACCCCAGGTACAGGACCTGGGAGAGGTGTCATCCAGGGGACTTTGAAATGTGACCCCAGGTGCAGGATCAGGAGTGGTCACCCTGAAGACTGCTTAAGTGTGAACCAGGTGCAGGGTCTGGAAGGTGGGATCATGCTTCAGACTGTAGACATGTGACCCCAGTCCAGGGTCTTGGAGGATGCCATCCTAGAGCTTGTGGACATGCGACCCAGGTGCAGGGTTGGGAGGCTTTCATCATGGAGATTGTGGACATGTGATCCCAAGTTAGGGTCCAGGAGGTGGGTTTACTCTGGAAACTGGAAATGTAATTCCAAGTACAGGGTCTGGGAGGTGGGTTCACCCTGGAGACTGTGGATGAGTGACACCAGGGTCAGGGTCTTGGACGTGGGATCACCCTGGAGACTGGGCATTTGAACCCAGGTGTTGGGTCTGGGAGGTGGAGTCACTCTGAGGAGTGTGGAAGTGTAACCCCAGGTGCAAGGACTTGAGAGGTTACTCATCCTGGAGTCAGTGACATCTGACCCCAGGTACATCATCTGGGAGGTGAGGTCACCTGGAGGTGGTGTGCATGTTACCCTAGGTGCAGGGTCTGTGAGGTAGGTCATGCTGGAGACTGTGGACATGTGACACCAGGTGCAGTATCTGGGCAGGGAATCACCCTGGATGTTATGGAAGTATGACAATAGGTACACGGTCTGGGAGGGTTGTCACCCTGGAGACTGGACGTGTGACCCAGGTACAGTGTCTGGGAAAGGGCATCACCCTGGAGACTGTGGACATGTGACCCCAGGTACAACATATGAGAGGAAGGTCACAGAAAAGACTGGACCTGTGAACCCAAAGACAGTGCTTGGAAGGGGTCACCTTGGGGACTGAAGACATGTGACCTCAGGTACAGGGTCTGAGAAGTTGTCACCCTGGACACTGTGGACATGTGACCCCAGGTACAGGTTCTGTGAGGTAGTGTCCTGTAGACTGTACATGTGACCCTAGGTACAGGGTCTGGGAGGTATGGTCCCCCTGAGGACTGTGGATATGTGATTCAAAGTGCACGGTTTGGAGAGCGGTCTCTCCCTGGACACTGTGGATGTGAAATCCAAGTTGCATGCTATGGGAGGTGATCACCATAGGGACTGTTGACATGCGACTCCAGGTATAGGGTCTAGGAAGTAGAGTTACACTGCTGACTGGACATATGACCCCAGCTTCAGGGTCTGGGAGGTAGTGTAAGCCTGGAGACTGTGGACCTGTAAAACCATGTGCACATGTGACCCCAGGTGCAGGGTCTGGGGTGGGGGGAGGCATTCACCCTGGAGACTGTGGACATGTGTTCCGATGTACATGGTCTGCGAGGGGCTTCACCAGGGAGACTCTGCCCATGTGACACCAGGTAAAGTGTCTGAAGAGCAGTGTCAGTGTGGAGACTGTGGATTTGTAACTCCCGGGGCAGGGTCTGGAAGGGGCTCACCCTGGAGACAGTGGATGTGTGATTGCAGGTGCATGGTCTAGGTGGAGCTCACCATGGAGACTGTGGATGTGTAAATCCAGGTATAGGGTATAGGAGGTGGAGTTAACCTGGATGCTGTGGACCTGTGACCACAGGTACAGGGTCTGGGGGCGAGGGGTGGGGGAGTAAGCCTGGATACTGTGGATGTGTGACCCCAGGTAATGGGTCTGGGGAGAAGTGTCACCCTAGAGACTGTGGAAATGTGACCCCAGGTCCAGGATTGGGAGAGATCAACCTGGAGACTCTGGACGTGTGACCCCAGGTGCAGGGCCTGGGAGGTGGGGTCAGCCTGGGGACTGTGGACACATGACCACAGGTCCAAGGTCAGGGAAGGGGGTACCTTGGAGTAAACGTGCCAACCCAGGTGCAGGGTCTGGGAAGTGGTGTCTCTCTGGATATTGTTGAAGTGTGTCCCACATACAGGTTCTGGGAGGTGTGGTCACCCTTGAGATTGTGGAGGTGTTACCCCAGGTACAGGGTCTGGGAGGGTGTCTCCCTGGAGAATGTGGACTGTGAACCCAGATGCTGGGTCTGGTCGGGGGTCACATAGGAAACTGGAAATGTGAACCCAGGTACAAGTTCTGATGAGTTGGGATCACCCTGGAGACTGTCAACGTCTGAACCCAGGTTTATGGTCTGGGATGGTGTAACCAAGGAGAATCCTGACATGTGATCCCAGGTGCAGATACTTCTAAGGGGTCACCCTGGAGTTTGTAGACATGTGACCCCAGGTACAGGGTCTGGGAGGGGGTCACGCTGGAGACTCTGGACTTGTGACCCCCAGGTACAGAGTCTGGGAGGAGAGTACCCTGGAGACTGTAGACCTATGACTCTAGGTACAGGGTCTGGGGATTGGGTGTCACCCTGGATACTTTGTATGTGTGACCCCAGGTACAGTGCCTGGGAGGGGTCACCCTGGGGACTCTAAACATGTGACTCCAGGTACAGGGACTGGGAGCATGTCACCATGCAGATTGTGGACTTGTGACTCCA
Source organism: Bos javanicus (assembly GCF_032452875.1). Lineage (NCBI taxonomy): Eukaryota > Metazoa > Chordata > Mammalia > Artiodactyla > Bovidae > Bos > Bos javanicus. Next base: position 865,421 of record NC_083894.1, read on the forward strand.
ATTGCAGGGTCCGGTGTGTGAGGTCACCGTGAAGATTATGGACATGTGACCCCATTTACAGGGTCTGGGTTGTGTCTCCCTGGAAACTGTGGACCTATGACCCCAGGTTCAGTGCTTAGAAGTGGTGGACACTCTGGAGACTTGGACGTGTGACCACAGTCAAAAGATCTGGTGAAATGGGGTAACCTAGAGACTGTGAATATGTGACTCCAGGTACAAGTTCTTGTGAGGTTGGGGTCACCCTGGACTGTGGAACTGAGAGACCAGGTGCAGTGTCTGGGAAGGTTGTCACCCTTGAGACTGTAGACGTTTGACCCAAGGAGCAGGTTCTGTGAGGGCTCACCATGGATACTGTGGATGTGTGATGTCAGTTTCAGTTCCTGGTGAGGCAGGGATAACTGAATACTTGGATGTGTGACCCCATTTACAGCGTCTGGAGGGTATCACCCTGTAGACCCCAGGTATGGGATCTGGGGAGAGGTGTCTCCCTGGAGACTTGTAGACGTGTGAACCCAGGTGAAAGCTCTGGGAGGGGTTCATGCTGGAGCCTGTGGACCTGAGATTCAAGGTGTAGGGTCTGGCAGGCAGGATCACCCTGGAGACTGAACATGTGACCCCAGGTGCAGGTTTGGGAGAGTTTCACCATGGAGTCTCTGGACATGTGACCACAGGGGCAGCGACTTGGTAGGGTCACCCTGGAGACTGTGTACATGTGCTCCCGGTACAGGTTCTAGGCGGTGGTGTCGCCCTGGAGACTGTGCATGTGTGACACCAAGTTCAGGGTCTGGTAGGAGGGGTCATCTTGGAGTCTGTGGATGTTTGACCCCAGGTACAGGTTCTAGAAGGGTGTCACTCTGGAGAATGTAGATATTTGACCCCAAGAAGGGTCAGGGAAATGGTCACCCTAGGGAATGTGGACGTGTGATCTCAGATGCAGGGTCTGGGAGATGGGGTCACCCTGGAGACAGTGGACATGTGACCACAGATGCAGAATTTGGGAAGGGGGTCACCCTAGAGACTGGACATGTGATGCTAGGAACAGTGCCTCGGAGGGGTCACCCTGGAGACTCCAGACTTTTTCCCCAGGTACAGGGTCTGGGAGGGGGGTCACTATGGACACGGTGGACATGTGTTCTCAGGTGCTGCATAAGGGGAGGGGGTCACTGTGGATATTGTGGATGTGTTACCACAGGAACAGGGCCTGGTAGCTGTGGTCACCCTGGAGACTGTGGATGTTTGAGCACAGGTAAAAGATCTGACAGATGGGGTTATGCTAGATACTGTGGACATGTGTGCCCAGGTACAAGTTCTAGTGAGGTGTGGCCTCATGGATGTTTGTCACCCTGGAGACTTTGAAGATGAAACCTCAGGTGCAGGGTCTGGGAGAGGGGTCACTCTGGAGATGGTGGACTTTGTGACAGCAGGTACAGCGCCTGGGAAACATGTGACCTCAGGTACATCTTGGGAGGGTGTCTCCCTGGAGACAATGGACATGTGACCCCAGATACAGGGTCTTGGGTGGTGTCACCCTTGAGGTTGTGGACATGACCCCAGATTCAGGGTCTGGGAGGGTGTGTCACTCTGGAGCCTGCAGACATGTGACCCCAGGTGAAGGGTCTGGGAGGTGGGATCACCCTGAAGACTGTGGATATGTGACCCTAGTTTCAGGGTCTGTGAGGGGTGTCACCCTGGAGACTGTGTATGTGTGACACCAAGAACAGGTTCTGGAGGGTGGGTTTACTCTGGAGACTGTGGATGTGTGACCCAGGTACAGGGTCTGGGAGGTGGTCACCCTGGAAACTACAGACATTTGAACCTAGGAACAGGGTCTTTGAGAAGGTGATCACCATGGAAACTGTGGACATGTGACACCAGGTACAGCGTCTGAGAAGTGGGGTGACCCAGGAGACTGTGAACATGAGACCCCAAGAACAGTGTCTGGGAGGGGTATACCCTAAAGACTGTGGACATGTGACTGCAGGTACAGGGTTTGTGAGGTGAGGTCATGCTGACGACTGTGGAAATGTAACCCTAGGTGCAGGGTCTGGGAGTTGGGGTCACCTTGGAGACTGTGGACCTGTGACCCCAGGTACAGTGTTGTGAAGGTGGTTTCACCCTGGAGATTGTGGATGTGCGGACCCAGGTCCAGGGTCTCGGTAAAGGGGTCATCATGGAGTATGTGGACATGTGACTCCAGGTACTGGGTCTGGAGGGTGGGGTCACACTGGAGACTGTGGACGTGTGAACCCAGTTACATGGTCTGGGGAGGAGGGATCACCCTGGAAACTCTGGATGTATGCTCCAAGGTACAGTGTCTGGCATTGGGATCACCCTGGAGACTATGGATTGTGACTCCAGGTAATGGTTCTGGGGATGGGCATCACGGTGGAGACTGTGGATGTGTAACCTCAAGTACAGGGTCTGGAGGGTGGGTTCACCCTGGAGACTGTGGACATGTGACCCAGTACAGGGTGTGGGAGGTGGTCATCCTGGAGACTGACGACATTTGACCACAGGTACAGGATCTGGGATGGGGGCATCACCCTGGCAACTGGACATGTGACACCAGGTACATCTTCTGGGATGTGGAGTGACCTCTGCCTCACTATGGCCTGCCTCTTTACCTGACTTGGGCTTGATTCTTGGCCCCACTGGAGCCTGACACTGTTACTCACAGGGACATGAATCTGGTCCTCACTATGACCTGACTCTGGTCCTCTCTCCAGCCTGATTCTTTGACTTGCTGGGCCCTGACTCTGGTCCTCGAAATGCCCTGACTGTGGTTCTCACTGTTCACTGACTCTGGTCTTCTCTACAGCCTAAATCTGGTCCTACTGGTCCCTGAATCTGCTCCTGAATGGGCACTGACCCTGGACCTCACTCTGGCCTGACTCTGGTCTTCACTAGGACCTGACCCTCATCCTCACTATAGCTTATTCTGGTCCTTTCTATGGCCTGACTTTTGCCTAAGAGCTTTCTGATTCTTTGCCTTACTATAGCCTTACTCTTATCATCACTGGGCCCTGACACCTGTCCTCATTACTCATTGACCCTGGTCCTCACTGGACCCTGAATGTGGTTCTCTCTGTGGCTTGACTCTGGTCCTCTCCTCGGTGTGCCTCTCTACGGCCTGAATCTTGTCCTCAGCATGGCCTGATTCTGCTCCTCTCTACAAGCCTATTTCTTTCCCTCACTTGGCCTGCTGCTTTCCTCATTGGGCCCTGCTTTGGATCCTCTCTGGGCCCTGAGTCTCATCCTCTCAACAGTTTGACTCTGGTCTCACTATGGCCTGACCCTGTTCTTCACTACAGCCAGACTCTGTTGCTTATTACAGCCTGACTCCGGTCCTCTCTAACAGTTGACTCTGTCTCACTCTATCTTGTAGATTTGATCACTGGCCATAACTTGGGTCCTGCCTGGTCCTCACTGGGCACTGAATCTGGTCCCCTGTACAGCCTGACTCTTGTCCTCTCTACACCCAGACTCTTTGCCTCACAACAGCCTCACTTTTTACTTCCCTGTGACCTGACTCTATTCCTCATGGGCCCTGGATCTGTTCCTCACTGGGCTCGGATGTGAGTCCACCCTATGGAGTGACTCTGGTTCTCACTTGTGCCTGACACTGGTCTTCACTAGGGCCTGATTCTTGTCCTCACTTGTGCCTGAATCTCACACTCTCTGTGTCCTGTCCTGACACTTGTCCTCCTTAGACACTGACTCTTGTTTTCACTGCACCATGAGTCTGGTCTTCACTGGACTCTGACTTTGGTCCTCCCTCTGGCTTTACTCTGGTTGTACTAGGGGCTGACTCTCTACCTCATTTTGGCCCAACTCTCTTCCCCACCACAGCCTGACTCTTATCCTCACTGGGGCCGGCCTGACTCTGTAGACTATGGCCAGACACTGCCTCACTATGGCCTGACTCTCGCCTCAGTTCACCCAGACTCTGACCCTCACTAGGCACTGATTCTATCCTCAATGGGCTCTGTTCCTGGTCCTCTCTGTGGTCTGACTCTGGTCCTGTCTATGACCTGGCTCTTTGCCTAACTACAGCCTGACACTTTGCCTCACTGACCCTGACTCCGGTCCTCCCCATAGCCTGACTCATCCTAACTATGGCCTGAGTCACATGCTCACTAGGGCCTTACTCTTGTCTCTGTATGGCCTCACTCTGGTCCTCACAATATCCTCACACTGGTCCTCACTCTGTCCTCAATATGTCCTCATTCTGGTCCTCACTATGAACTAGCTTAGGTCCCTCTTCTTCCTCACTCTTTCCTCTCTATTACCTGACACTCTTCTCATTCTGCACTGACTCTTCTCCTCAAATGCACTGACCCTGGTTTCTCACTCTGCTCTCAGTGTGGTCCTCCCTATGGCTTGACTCTAAACCTCTCTATGGACTGAATCTGGTCCTGTCTACAGCCTGAATCAGTCTTCACTATGGCCGAACTCTGGTCCTCAGTACGGCCTGACTCTGTTCCTATCTACAGCCTTAACCTTTGACTCACTACGGCCTGATGCTTTGCCTCACTGGGCCCTGACTTGGGTCCTCACTGGGCCCTTACTCTGATCTTTTCTAGAGCCTGGCTCCAGTCCTCAATATGGCCTGACTCTGGTCCTCTCTACAACTTTACTCATTCCTCTCAGGGCCAGACCAAATTTCGCACTATGGCACGAGCCTGATCTTCGCTGCAGCGTGTCTCTGGTCCTCACTCATCCTCACTCTTTTCCTCTCAAGTATCTCAGTCTGATTCTCTCTATGCCCTGACACTGTTTTTCACAATACCTTGACTCTTGTCCTCACTACGGGCTGACCCTGGTTCTCACTATAGCCTGAATCTTGTCCTCTCTACAGCCTGACTCAGCCTCACAACGGTTATTCCTTGCCTGTGACCTGACTCTGCTACTCTCTACATCCTGACACTCGTCCTCACTATACGCTCTCTGTGGTCCTCACTGCCCCCTGATTTTCGTCCTGACTACTGCTTGACTCTGTTCCTTACCTGGGCCTGACCATTGTCTGTCTTTGGCCTGGCTCTCATCCTCACTAGAGCTTGTCTCGCATCCTGACTTTAGCCTGACTCTCATCCTCACCACCACCAGACTCTCATCCTCACAAAGGTCTCTGTCGTCTGTGGCCTGACATTTTGCCTCACTATGACCTCACTCTTTGCCTCACTAGGACCTGACTCTTGCCCTCACTGGAGACGGACTATGGTCCGCACTAGGACCTGACGTTTGTCCTCACTATGGCATGATTCTCCTCCTCACTAGGACCTGATTCTTGTCCTCACTGTGTCCTGAATGGTTGCCACTCGACCTTGAATCAATTCCTCACTGAGTCCTGACACTGGTCCTCTATACAGCTTGACTCTGGTTCTCACTATGGACTGACTCCTTTCCTCTTTATGAACTTTTTCTTTGCTTGACTTGCCTCACACGTTGACTCACTGGACCTGATTCTGGTCCTCACATAGCCCTGATTCTCATCCTCACTGTGTCCTGACTCTTGTCCTCTCTACATCATTACTCTGGTCTTCTCTATGACTTGGTCTTTAACTAACTATAGCCTGAAAATTTGCCTCATGGATTCTGACTCCAGTTCTCAACTGGGGTCTGATTCTGGTCCTCACCACAGCCTGACTCTGTCCTCACCAAAGTGTGACTCTAGTCCTCACTAGGGCCTGACTCTGTCCTCTCTGGGGCCTGACTCTGTACTCACTGGGGCCTGACTCTCATTTCTGAGCACTCTTACTGTGTTCTCAATATGTCCTCATCCTGGTCTTCATTATGAACTAACTCTGGTCTCACTTTTCCCTCACTCTTTTCCTCTTTATTACCTGACTCTTCACCTCAAAACACACTGACCATGACCTTGGTTCTCACTGTGCTCTGAGTGTGGTCCTCTCTGTGGCTTGACTTTGGTCATCTCTATGCCTGAATCTGGTCCTGTTTACAGCTTGTATCTGGCCCTCAATATGGCCAGACTCTGGTCCTCATTTTGGTCTGACTCTAGTCCTCTCTATGGCCTCATTCTGTTCCTCTCTATGGCCTGAATCTTTGCCTCACTACAGCATGAGACATTGTCTCAGTGGGGCCTGACTTGGGTCCTCACTGGGCCCAATGTCTGGTCATCTCTGAGCCCGAGGTCTGGTCCTTTACAGAGCCTGGCTCTGGTCATCTAATTTGGGCTGACACTGGTACTCTCTACAGCTTTCCTGTTTCCTCTCAATGGCCTCACTAATTGCTTCACTATGGCATCACCCTGTTCTTCAATACGGCATGACCCTGCTCCTCATTGCATCCTAACATGTTCCTCACAAGATCCTGAGTCTGGTTTTCGCTATGCCCTGGCACTGTTTCTCATGATACACTGACCCTCGTCCTCACTACATGCTGACCCTGGTTCTCACTACAGCCTGAATCTGGTCCTCTCTACAGCGTGACTCTTGCCTCACAATGGCTTGATTCTTTGCCTCACTGGGACCTGACTCTGGTCGTCACTGGGCCCTGAGTCTGGTCCACACTGTGACCTGACTCTGATCCTCAATACAGGCTGACTCTGGTCCTCACCGCATGCTGACACTGTTCATCACTGGGCCCTGATTATGGTCCTGACTACGACCTGAATCTGGTCCACACTATGGCATGACTCTTGTCCTCTATAGGGCCTGACCTTCATGCTTACTTAGGCCTGAGTCTTGTCTTCACTTCAGCCTCACTAGCATCCTCATTACATCCTTGATCTTGTCCACACTATGGCCTAACTCTGCTCCTCATTATGCCCTCACTGTGATCCTCACTACAGCCTCACTTTGGTGCTCAGTACAGTTATTATTTTCTCTCAATTACCTGACACTGCTTCTCAGGATGTGCTGACACCACTTCTTGCTGTGACCTGACTGTGGTCTTCACTACGCACTGACTCTTGTTCTCACTATGCACTGAGTTTGGTCTTCACTAGGCCCTGAATCTGGTCTCTTTAAGGCTTTACTCTGGTCCTCAAAATGGCCTGACTCTGAACCTGACTATGGCCTGAGTCTGATCCACTCAACTGCTTAACTCTGCCTCACTACGGCCTGTCACTTTGCCACACTGGGCCTAACTCTGGCCTTCGGTGGGCCCTGACTCTGGTCCTCTCTATGGCTTGACTGTTTGCCTCATGACGACCTGACTCTGGTTCTTGCAATGTCCTGACTCTGGTCCTCTCTGTGTCCTGACTCTGGTCCTTTCTATGGCCTGACTCAGGTGCTCTTTACGCCCTGAATCTTTGTCTCACTACCAACAGATGCTTTGCCTCATTGGGCCTGATTCTGCTCCCTGGGCAGAGTCAGTTCTACGCCCTGAGTCAGTTCTTCACTGGGCCCTAAGTCTGGTCCACACTATTGCCTGACTCCTATCCTCAACACGGCCTGAATCTGGTCCTCACTACGGCATGACTCTCGTCATCATTAGAGCCTGACTTTCATGCTCACGAGGACCTGATCCTTGTCCCTACTACATCCTGACCCTGGTCCTTAATGGGCCCTGATTCTGTTCCTCGCTGGGCCCTGACTCTTGTCCTCACTAGGGATTGGTTTCTTTTGTCATCACTACCACTGACTCCTACCAGTCCATCCTAAAGGAGATCAGTCCTGCGTGTTCATTGGAAGGACTGATGTTGAAGCTGAAACTCCAATACTTTGGCCACCTGATGCAAAGAGCTGACTCATTCGAAAAGACCCTGATTCTGGGAAAGATTGAGGGCAGGAGGAGAAGGGGATGACAGAGGGTGAGATGGTTGGATGGCATCACCGCCTCAATGGACATGGGTTTGGGTGGGCTCCAGGAGTTGGTGATGGACAGGGAGGCCTGGCATGCTGCAGTTCATGGGGTTGCAAAGTCAAACACGACTGAGCAACTGAACTGACTGACTGACCACTGACTCTGTCCTCTATGTCTGGACACTTTGTCTCATTATAACCTGACTCTTTGCCTCAATGGGGCATGAATCTTGTGCTCTCTGGAGCCTGAAACTCTTTTTCACTGGCCCTTGACTCCTGTTCTCACTGTGTTGTGACTCTGATCCTCACTGTGCCCTAGTCTGTTCCTCATCGGGTCCTGATGGTAGTCCTCACTACGGCTTGACTCTGGGCCTCACTGGGGCCTCACTCTGGTCCTCTCTCGGGCCTGACCATGGTCCTCTGTATGCCCTGACACATTGTCTCACTGGGCCAGTCTCTGGTCCTCATTAGGCTGTGATTTTGCTCCTCACTCATACTAATTCTATCCTCTAACAGCAAGATTCTCATCATCACTAGAGCCTGAAGCTCGGGTCTACTAGGGTCTGACTCTGGTTCTCACTAGGGCCTGACTTTCTTCCTCACTATGGTCTCACACATGTCCTCACTACATCCTCACTTGAGTCCTCACTCTGGCATCACTGGGGTGCTCATGATGGCATCACTGTGGTCCTCCCTAAGTCCTCAGTCTGTTCCTCTCTATGGCCTCACTCTGGTCTTCACTACTACCTGACTTTAGTCCTCACTAAGGCCTCACTCAAGTCCTCATTATGGCCTCAATCTAGTCATCTCTACATTGGTTTGCCTCAAAATGAACTGACACTTTGCCTTTCTGGGGACTGACTGTGGTCCTCATTGTGTCCTGGGTCTGTTCCTCACTGGGCTCTGACACTAGTCTTCACTATGGCCTGATGCTGGTCCTGACTATTGGCTGTCCTTGGTCATAACTAGGGCCTGACTCTCATCTTCATTAAGTGCTGACAAAGGTCCTCTGTACGTTCTGACACTCATCCTCATTAGACAGTGACTCAGGTTTTCACTGTGCCCTGAATCTGGTCCTAATTGGTCCCTGACACTGTTCTTCACTAGGGACTGACTCGTTTCCTCACTTTGGTCTGACTCCCATCCTCACCACTGCCTGACTTTCCTCTCTGGCTTGACATTTGGCCTCCCTATGGCCTGATTCTTTGTCTCACTGGGCCATGAAACTAGTTCTGTGTGGAGCTGACATTTTTCCTCACTAGGCTCTGATTTTGGTCTTCACTACAGCATGACTCTTGTCCTCTATATTAAGAGGGCCTGATTTTCATGCTCACTATGTCCTGAATCACATCCCAGACTCTGGTCCCCACTAGCCACTGATTCTCTTCCTCAGTGGGCTCTGACCCTGGTCCTCTCTGTGGCTTCACTCTGGTCTTTTCTCCATCCTGAATCTCATCCTATCTATGGCCTACTCTTTCCCTGTCTATGGCCTGATTCCTTGCCTCACTACGGCCTGATATTTTGCTTCCTTGTACCCACTAAGCTGTAATCTTTGGCTCTTTATGGCCTACCTCTTTGCTCACTGGGCCCTGACACTGATCCTCAGTGGGCCCTGACTCTGGACATTCTATGGCCTGACTGTGGTTCTCACTAGGGTCTGAGTCTCATTCTCATTAGGGCATGACTCTCGTCTTCTCTACCTCCTGATACTCGTCCTCACTAGCTTCTGACTCTGGACCTCAATGTGTCCCAAGTCTGGTCCTCACTGGGCCCTGATTCTGGTACTCAGTACATCTTGACTCTGATCTTCACAGGGGCCATCCTCACTTTGGCTGACACTGGCCTCTATGGCCTGACTCACTGATTCACTGGGACCTGTCCTCACCGGAGCTGGCAATGCTCCTCACTTGTCTCAGATTATGGCCCTCCCTATGGACTGACTCTAGTCCTCATTTTGTCATGACTCTCATCCTCAATAGAGTCTGCACTCATGCTCACTAGGACCTGTCTTTCATCCTCTGTAAGCCCTCACTGTGGTCCTCACTGTGCCCTGAGTCTGTTCCTCACTGGGCCCTGAAACTGGTCTCTTTAAGGCTTGAATCTGGTCCTCACAATGGCCTGATCTGGTCCTCTCTACGGCCTGAGTCTGGTCCTTTCAACTGTTTGACTCTTTGCCTCACTAAGGCCTGACACGTTGCCACACTGGGCCTGACTCTATTCCTCAATGAGCCCTGCCTCTGGTCCTCTCTATGGTTTGACTCTTTGCCTCACAATGAGCTAACTCTGATTCTCACAATGGCCTGATTCTGTTCCTCTCTATGGCCTGTTTCATTCACTCATATGGCCTGACACTTTCCTCACTAGGCCCTGAGTTGGGTCCTCACTGTGACCTGAGTCTGGTCCTCACTGTTGCCCTACTCTGGTCCTCATGAAAGACTATACTCACCTCACTAGAACCTGACTCTGGTCCTCTCTATGGCCTGTCTCTTTGCCTCCAAACTGACTGTCTCTGCCTACTATGGCCTGAGTTTTTTCTTCACTGGGGCCTGACACTTTGGCTCAATGGGGCCTGACCCTTTCATCAAGAAGCCTATAAAAATCCCTCACTAAGCATTGATTTTGGACCTCGCTAGAGGCCAACTATGGTCCACACTGCCTGCTAAATCTGGCTCTCACTGGGCCCTGAGTCTGGTACGCATGAGGGTTTGACTCTGGTGCTCACCAGGACCTGACTCTCATTCTCACTATGGCCTATGTCCAATATGTCTTGACCCTTTGCCTCACGACAGCCTGACACTTTGCCTCACTGGGGCCTGACTCTTTTCCTCTCTGGAGACTGACACTGTTTCTCACTGGGTGCTGATTCTGATCCTCACTAGGGCCTGACCCTGGTTCTCTCTAGGGCCTGACTCTGCTTCTCACTAGGGCTTGACTCTCATCCTCTCTGTGTCTGACACTGGTCCTCACTATATACCATCTATGGTCCTCACAGCACCCTGATTTTTTTCCTGACATGGTTTGACTCCAGCCCTCACTTGAGCCTGCTTATCATCCTCATTTTGGCCTGACTCTTGTACTCAGGAGGGCTTGTCTGTCTTCCTCATTCTAGCCTAACTTTCGTCTGCACGATGGCTAGACTCTCGTCTTCACCATAGCCAGACTCTGTCCATTATGGTGGACACTTTGCCTCACTATGGCGAACTCCTTGCCTCTCTAAGGCCTGACTCTTGTCCTCACTATGGCATGACTCTCCTCCTCGCTAGGGCCTGACCCTCATCCTCATCCTGAATCCAATTGTCACTTGGCCCTGATTCTATTCCACACTGGACTCTGACACTGGTCCTCTCCACAGCTTGACTTTGGTCTTCGCTGTGACCTGGCTCTGATCCACTGTATGGCCTGACCCTTTGCCTCACTGGGCCTGATTCTGGTCCTCATATAGCCCTGATTATCATCCTCAATATATCTTGATTCTTGTCCTGTCTAAGGCCTAAATCTTTCCCTCACTACTGACTGACTCTTTTCCACACAGGGACCTGACTCTGGCCCTCATGGGCCCTGATTCTGGTCCTAAATTGGCCCTGACTCTGGCCCTCTAATGGCCAGATACATTGACTCACAGGTCCTGACTCTGGTCCTCTCTAGGCCCTGATCTGGTCCTCACTACAGACTGACTCTGTCCTCACTAAAGCATGATCCTCATCATCACTAGGGCCTGAAATTCCTGTGTACAAGGGCCTGACTTTCATCTTCACTATGGCCTCAGACATGTCCTATGTCCTCACTCTGGTGCTCACTAAGTCCTCTCTCTGATCCGCTCTATGACCTCACTCTGGTCCTCACTAGGGCCTGATTCTCATCCTCACTTGGGCCTGACCCTCATCTTCAATAGGGCCAAACTCTTGTCCTCACTGTGGCCTGACTCTTATCCTCACTATGGCCTGACTATGTCCTCTATGGCCGACACTTTGCGTCACTATGACCCAACTCTGACTCACTGGTTCATGAATCTTGACCTCACTGGAGATTGATACTGTTCTTCCCTGGGCCCTGACTCTGGTCCTCACTGGGGCCTGACTCTGGTACTGTCTATGGCCTGAGCCTGTACCTGTCTGCGACCTGATCTATTGCCTCACTGGGCCTCACTCTGGTCCTCATTAGGCCCTGATTCTGGTCCTCATACAGACTGACCCTGCCTCATATACAGCATCATTCTCATCATCACTAGGGCCAAAGGTCGTGTCTACTAGGGCCTGACTCTCACCATCACTAGGGTCTGATTTCATCCTCACTATGGCCTCACACGTGTCCTCACTACGTCCTCACAACAGTCTTCTCTGGCCTCACTCAGATTCTCTCTGGCATCATTCTGGTCCTCACATTGGTCCTCTCTACGGCCTCACTCTGTTCTTCACTACTACCTGACCGTAGTCTTCACTATGGCCTGATTCTCATCCTCATTACGGTCTCAATCTAGTCCCATCTATAGCCTGACACTTTGCCTCACTGGGACCTAACCCTTGTCCTCACTGGGCCCTGATTCTGTTCCTTACTGGGCTCTGACGCTAATCTTCACTACAGCCTGGCTCTGGTCCTCACTATTGCCTGACCTTTGTCCTCACTAGGGCCTGACTCGTCTTCATTTTTTTCTGACTCTTGTCCTCTCTACTTCCTGAATCTTGTCCTCATTAGTCACTGACTCAGGTTTTCACTGAGCCCTGAGTCTTGTCCTAACTGAGCCCTGGTTATGGTCCTCACTAGGGCCTGACACTCTTCCTCACTTTCTCCTGATTCTTGTCCTCAACAGGGCCTGATTCTGTCCTCTGTCTGACACTTTGTGTCACTACTTCCTGACTCATTGCTTCCCTGGGCCATGAAACTCGTCCTCCCTGGAGACTGACACTGCTCCTCAGTGGGCTCTGATTTTGGTCCTCACTGCAGCCTGACTCTGGTCCTGACCACATCAAGACTCTTGTTTCAATAGGCCTGATTGTCACGCTCACAAGGACCTGATTCTCGCCCTCTATACCCTAACTCTTCCTCTCTAGGCACTGATTCTGTTCCTCACTGGATCTGATCCTGGTCCACTCTATGGCTTGAATCTGGTCCTTTCTACATCCTGAATCTGGTCCTCTATACAGTCTGACTCTGGTCTGACAGTCCGACTCTTTGCCTCACCATTGCCTGACATTTTATTTCACTGGATATGACTTTGGTCCTTCCTGACTTTTGACTCACTATGCCTGACTCTTTGGCTCACTGGGAATTGACACTAGTCCTCAGTGGGCCCTGATGCTGGACATCACTACAGCCTAAATATGGCCCTCACTATGCCCTGATTCAGGTCCTCATTACAGTCTGAGTCTCATCCTACTAGGGCCTGAGTGTTGTCTTGACTATGCCCTGCCACTCATCCTAACTACATCTGACCCTGGACCTCAATGTGCCCTGAGTCTCATCCTCACTGCACCCTGATTCTGATCCTCACTACCTCTTGACTCTGATCCTCACTAGGGCCGACTCTCATCATCAGTTTGGCCCAACTCTCATTTCCCTATGGCCTGACTCTCATCCTCACCATGGCCTGATTCTGTCCTCCATGGCCTAAGACTTTGAGTGACCACGACCTGACTCTTTGCCTCACTCTGTCATAAACCTTGTCCTCACTGGACACTGACACTGCTGCTCACTCAGTGCTGAATCTGGTCCTCACTACTGCCTGACCCTGGCCCTAAGTGCCCCCTCACTCTGGTCTTCTCTATGGCCTGACTTGGTCATCTCTAAGGCCTGGCACATTGCCTCACTTTGATGCTGTGCCTCATTAGGCCCTGATTCTGATCCTTACACTGACTGATTCTCTTGTCACTGCAGCATGACCCTCATCATCACTAGGGCTTGAACCCTGTGTCTGAAAGGGCCTGACTCTTGTCTTCAATAGCACTAGACTCTCATCCTCACTTTCACCTGACTCATCCTCACCACGGCCTGAATCTGTACTCTATGGCCTGACACTTTGCGTCACTACTTCCTGACTCTTCACCTCACTGGGTCATGAATCTTGTCCTCCAGGGAGACTGACGCTGCTCCTCACTGGGCTCTGATCTTAGTCCTCATTACAGTCTGACTCCTGTCCTCACTATGGCATGACTCTCATTCTCAGTAGGGCCTGACTCTCATGCTCACTAGGACATGAGTTTCCTCTCAGTAGGCCCTGAGTCTGGTCCTCACCAGGCACTGATTCTCTTCTCACTGGGCTCTGCTCCTGGTCGGCTCTACAGCTTGACTCTGGTCCTTTCTACATCCTGAACCTGGTCCTCTGTAGGCCCTGACTCTGGTCCTCTCTATGGCCTGGAACTTTGCTTCACCTTGGCCTGACATTTTGTTTCACTGGGCTTGACTCTGGTCCTCCCTGTGCCCAGGCTCACTAGAGCCCGACTCTTTGCTTCACTGGGATCTGACACTGGTCCTACATCGGCACTGAAAGGTTGTTATTGACCGAAGAAAAGACACCATGATTCTTGGCCTCCAGAGGAGAAGAATTCAATCTGAGGTTAGAGACAAGGCTTGATCGCTCAGAGCTTTTGTGTAATAAAGTTTTATTAAAGTATAAAGGAGATAGAGAAAGCTTCTGACATAGGCATCAGAAGGGGGCAGAAAGAGTACCCCCTGCTAGTCTTCAGCTGGATGTTATATAGTCACCAGCAGTCTGTTAATGAAAGAAAGGAATGTCTTAAAACTCAGAATGGCACCAGGCCCCTCATCCATAAGATGTATTTTGGGATAATCTTGGCACCAGACAATTCATCCCGGGCCATAAAACGACTGACTTGAATCTTGTAGAAGGGTAGATTACCATACAAATAGTTTCATTTACATAGATTAGGGGAACAATGTCTGAGTATAACATACTGGTTTGTCAAGTAGGTTCTGAGCCATTCGGTGGAACCAACTTGAAGACAGAGTCTAGGGTAAATGCATAGCACATTAGCATAGCTTAAGACAAACATTTCCATAAGAAAAATGCATTGGTTAACTCAAGGTTTGAGAATAGTTAACTTTAGGTGGAACCAGGTGTCACTATGGCAACACAGTATTTTAAGAGAAACCTCCTTTTAAATTGGTATAGAGAAGGAAAAAAAAATATTGCTAGTTTGTTTCCTCCTGCCGCTTAAGAGAGATTAAAAATGTCTGACACTTGCAGCCTATTTCCTCCGTTTGGAGACCCCTGGCCTTCCTGCCTGTTACCCTCACAGCACTGATGCTGGACATCGCCTAGCCTGAATATGGTCCCCACTTTGTCCTGATTCTGGTCCTCACTAGGGTCTGAGTCTCATCCTCACTAGGGCCTAAGTGAGCACGAAGGTCAGGCCCTATTGAGGGCGAGTCATCCATAGTGTGGACCACAGTCAGATCATACTTAAGACCATATCAGGGCCCAGTAATGAACAGTGTCAACATGCAGTGAGGACCAGAGTCAGGCCATATTGAGGGTCAGAGTGAGGCACAGTGTGGACCAGACACGGGTTCCAGTGAGGAACCAACACAGGGTCCTGTGAGGAGCAGAGTCCTATGCAGTGAGGCAAAGCACACTGCACCCTGACACTTGTCCTCACTAGACGCTGACTCTGGACCTCAGGGTGCCCCGAGTCTCTTCCTCACTGGGCAATGATTCTGGTCTGCATGTTGACTGTGAACTTCACTAGGGCTTGACTCTGTCCTCACTTTGGCCTGATTCTCATCCTCACTAGTGCTTGACTCTCATCCTTACTTTGGATGACAATTTCCAAGTAGTGGGTTACTCTCAGTAGACAGGATGCTGGGAAACCTATGTTCCTTCACTGAATGAATGACAATAAATAGACTGTTTTCCAGGCAACTATTGTTCAGCAACTGTGTAGATTCTAAGATGTGAGGTCACCACGTTTGCACAGAGGCCCTAATCCCCAGAGTCACAGCCAGGATGTTTCCCTGCACTTTCTGAGCCTTGTGAACACATTCCTGAGTCACACTGGGACTACCCATGAGGAAAGAGGCTGCAGGAGTGCGTCTGACAGAGCTCAGTGCCAAACTGTTTTCACCTAGTTTAGTTGACAGTCCACTGGAAATGATCTTGCTGCAAGGAGTTGCAAGCCGCCTGCTTGCTTCAGAAATCCCAGTGTTTTGACCAAAGATATTGCTGTCATAAGTGGGAAAACAGCAATTGGACTGATTTTCAAGCAGCTGCTAAGCCCCAGCCTACTATGGCCAACAGAGAGAAAATGCTAATTTTGCCAACAAGGTCCAGTATGCAGGTTCATACTCAGTGTGTGTCCAAGCACTATCCAAGAATTTTCCAGACAGACTTAGGATCACTGGATCCCTCCTACAGAGAACTTCATGGAACAGATGCTTTGATGTTTGTTTGCTTTTCTCTGTGAGTGTGGGGGCCTTCCCTATGGGAACACAGGGGAGGGGAAATTGGTACTTAGAAATGACCTTCAAGCAAGAATTTCCAAGCAGTCTGTTACTCTCAGCAAACAGAATGCTGTGAAATCTATGTTCCTTCAATGAATGAAAGGCAAAAAAAAAAAAAAAAGTGTTTTCAGGCATCTATCATCAACTGTCTAGATTCTAAGATGTCAGAACTCCAGGTTTGCACAGAGGCCCTAATTTCCACAGTCACAGCCTGTATGTTTCCTCACATTTCTGAGCCTTGTGAACCCATTCCTAGGTCATACTGGGCTTGTCCATGAGGAAACAGGCTGTAGGAGTGTGTCTGTGAGTGCTTCGGAAATCCCAAAGGTTTGACCAGATATTGCTGTCACAAGTAAAAGAGCAATTGGATGGATTTTCAGGCAGTTGCTAGGCCACACGGTTTTAGGGCAAACAGAGAGAAAATGCTAATTTTGCCAACAAGGTCCAGTATCCAGGTTCACACTCAGTATGTGTCCCTGCAGTATCCAAGAATTTTCTAGACAGACCTAGGATCACCAGATCTCTCCTACAGTGAAAACTTGATGGAACAGACTTTTGGATGTTTGTTTGCTTTTCTCTGTGAGTGTGGGGGCCTTCCTTATGGTAACACAGTCAGGGGAAATTGTTACTGAAAAATGACCTCCAAGAAAGCATTTTCTAGCAGTGTGTTACTCTCAGCACACAGAATGCTGGGAAAGCTATGTTCCTTCAATGAATGAAAGGCATGAAAAGAGTGTTTTTCAGGCATCTATCTATTAGGAACTGTCTAGATTCTAAGATGTGAGAACTCCAGGTTTGCACAGAGGCCCTAATTTCCAGAGTCAATACAAGTATGTTTCCCTGCACTTTCCGAGCCTTGTGAACACATTCCTAGCCTTGTGAACACATTCCTAGCTCATATTGGGTCTGCCCATGAGGAAACAGGATTGGGAAATTGTCTAAGGGTCCTGATTGTCATACTATTGTTACCTAGATTAGCTGACATTCTAATGGAAATGATCCTGCCCCAAGGAGTTGCAAGCCACGTGCTTGCATCAGAAATAGGAAAGGTTTGAGCAAACCTGTTGATACCATACGCAGGAAAACATCAGTTCGATGGATTATCAGGCAGCTGGTAGCCCACACCCTTTTAGGGCCAACAGAGAGAAAATGCTAATTTTGCCAACAAGGTCCAATATCCAGGTTCACACTCAGCATGTGTCCCTGCAGTATCCAAGAATTTCCAGATAGTCCTAGGTTCACTGGATCCTTCCTACAGAGAAAACTTGCTGGAACTGACATTCTGATGTTTGTTTGCTTTTCCATGTGAGTATGGGGCCTTCCCTCATACAGGTGAGGGGAAATTTTTACTTAAAAATAACCGTCAAGCAAGGTTTCCAAGTAGTGTGTTACTCTCAGCAAACAGAATTCTGGGAAACCTATTTTCCTTCAATGAATGAAAGGCAAAATAAAACAATGTTTTTCAGGCATCTGTCAATCAGCAACAGTCTTGATTCTAAGATGTGAGAACTCCAGGTTTGCACAGAGGCCCTAATTTCCACAGTCACAGCCAGTATGTTTCCTGACATTTCCAAGACTTGTGAACCCATTCCTAGGTCATACTGGGACTGCCCATGAGGAAACAGGCTGTGGAAGTGTGTCTTTGAGAACTGAGCTGTAGTAAGAGAAGTACTAGGCACAGAACTCTGCTTAAAGCAGTGTTCTTCCAGGAAGATCCAGTGGGCCCTGTTTGTGTCTTCACATTCTGATTTGGAAACATGATGTGCATGAACCTCAAAAACCAAGTTTTTGGTTCAAGCTCTATTTCCTGCCTCAGGCAACTAGTGTTTTCCAACACTTCTCACTTTGGTTTTCTGGAGATTGACAACTTCTTACTCTAATCCTCAAGTTTTCTGAACTGAAAGAGATGCTTGCAACTCCTTACTAGGGGCTTATCTCAGAGTACAGAGTACATTTTCACCTATCCAGGTTAGTTATAGGTAGAGAACTAGCAAGTCACAGAACTCTCTTCTCAAACCAGTCTACCCAGAGAGGAATCCAGAGTGCCCTGTGTCTTTCCCTTCTTCAGAATCAGGCTGTGTGGGAACTTAACAAACCAAGCTTTTGACTCAAGCTGTCAAAGGCAAGTAATCTGATTTGGAATGTAACCAAATCAGAAATCTAGTTGGTTTTACTTGCCTTTGTTTTATTCAGATTGACAACTTCCTACTTTAATCCCTGAGCTTTCTGAAAGAAAGAAGCTGCTTGTCACACCTTGGTAGTTCTTCTTCTCAGAGGTCAAGTCCACCTAGAAAGGTTAATTATAGTTAACTGTCTGCTCAGACAATGATTCTTCCAGAAGGATCCACTCAGCCCTACTCAGCCCTTCTGTGTCTTCACATTCTTCAGAAACATGCTGTGTGTAATCCTTGAACCCCAGCTTTGAGTTAAAGCTCTCTTTTCTGCATCCAAAACCTAGGTGCTTTTACACTGAAAGTTACTTGGAAAATGCTTTGTTACTTTTGTGTTATTCAGTTCCACAACTTCCTTAGTCAAATCCTGTTGGTTTTGGAAACCAAAGCAAGCTGCTTGCAACTCCTTATTACAGGGTCATCTCAGAGTACATTTTCACCTAAGCAGGCTAGGTAGACTTTTGAGTACTCTCTCATCACAGAACTCTTTGTTCTAAGCCAGTGTTCTCACAGGAGGATCTGAGTGTCCAGGTTGTGTCTTTACATTCTTCTGAATCATGCTGTGAACCAGGAAATCAAAACTTGCTTTCTAAAGCCTCTTTTCTGCCTCAGAAAAGTTAGATTTTACAATGTAAGTTACTGTCAAACCCTTTGGTGGCTTGGCTTTGCTTCTGGTTGATCACTTCCAGGTCTGTTTCTTGAGTTTTCTCGAAGAAAGAAGCTGCTTGCACCCCCAGATCTGTGTCCAAAGTGTGGACTAAGAGTGTTATCTGGCCTGTCAGTAAATGAAGGGTGTGGCAGTGATCAGCAACTGCATCCACCTCGAAGGCATGTCCCGAGGGAACTCAGGATGGAAACGATAAATGCCCTCCCTCTTACAGTGACCCACTGCAGCCACCCCAGCTCAGGTGCAGCTGAGGAGGTTCTGATGAGAAGCACAGGACATTGGCTTCAGGCAGCTGAGGTCATGTCAGAGGAATGAAGTCAGTGAGCTCAGACTCCTGCATCCTCCCATATATGGAAAGCACTAAATTCCTTGACATGTCTAGTTTTCCTTTAGTAACAGTGATCTTTTGATGTTCCCACTACCTAGCTTTTTGTTGCAAAAACTCTTATATGTCCTGACTCTACCCTCGCTTCCTTGGAGCAGTTTTTGTTATCCGAGGTGCTGTCTCCCAGGCTTAACGTCCCAAGACCGTCCACCAAAAAACATAACTCTCAAATTTAAGGTTGTGCAGTTCTGCTTTTTGTTTCAGCCTACTAAATCTAACCCCCATTTCCTTGGAGAGGTGACCAGGTCATGAGGGTGGGACTCCCATGATGGAATTAGTGCTATGATGACAGAGCCCTCACAGAGCCCCTAACACTTCCCCCACGTGAGGACACAGCACGGAGATGCCATCTGTGAACCAGGAAGGGGCTTCACCAGACAGTGAATATGCCAGCGTCTCCATCCTGGATGTCCAGCTTCCAGAACTGAGGAACATAAAAGCCTATGGCTTACAGGCACCCAGGTCAGGGCATTCTCACCACAGCAGCCAGAATGGCCATTCAACCCATGTGGTCCCACAAAACTTTGAGGGCTGTGACAGGTGGCACTGGCTTGCTGGGTGAAAATTTGGGGAAAGTCTTTACTGAGGCAGATTTTTCCTCCAAGCTTCTCCAAGCAGCCTGGGTGAAGTCTGCTATCAGGGGCAGGAAGGGTCTCAGCAGACTACTGTAGTTGCTGGTCATGAGTAAGGCCTGTCTATACCCACTGAAAGTCACAGGAATGAAATTCCAGGTCCAGTTAAATTGCTCATCCCAATAGGTGTGAAAAATGAATAATTTTATCTGCAGTACAAAGACGCTCACTCCTAAAAAAAAAAAAGGAGGAGAAAATGCTTTTGTTTTATCATTATTTTTTCTCTTTCAACTCTGTTTGTTACAATCAGAAGAGAGAAGAAGGAATACATTGAAATCAATGGAGATCATGCGGATAAGCCAGGTATGATCTTCCCAGACAGTGTGAAGTACAAGCTTTTTGTTCTAAACAAAAGGACTCCAAGGTACTTTCAAAGGTACTTTTAATAAAGAGTTAACAACACAGAGCAGCACAATTCAGTGCTCAACCATAAGACGTAGAGGAGGGGGCACTGAGAGAACAAGGTACTTGAACATAAATCAGTTATTTGTTTGACAAATAACTGCAGAGTTTGAAAGATGGATGATTAATATCTTTGCAGATTTGTCAAATCATTTATTAATGTTCACACACTTAGGTAATAAGATTTGTATTTATATAATTTCCAATTTTAACTTAAAATGAGATAACAGCAAATGTAATCTCTGAAGCAGTAAAGGTTTGTGCATATGCTTGCACAAAATCTATAAAATGCATAAAAGAAACTGTTATTTAAAGAATGAATTATGAACTTCATTATACAGATAAAATATATATGAAGTGGAAAATATACCAAATGTGAAACAGAGTATTTTTCATTAGGTAAAGCCAAAATGTTATACCATAGGTATATTTTATTTGTTTTTAAAATTTTTATTTATCAAAGGTATATTGTAAATGTATTAGTCTTTCTTATGTGAGAAAATTTAAGTTGTAAGAATGCCTATATATATGTAGATACAACCAATATTTTTTAAACAGAAATTAAATATTAATGAGACCCAATCTAGTAAATGTATAAAAAGGAAAAAATATACAAAGGTAAATGATAAGATCTTAGTCAAAAGTGATGAGTAAAAAAAATCATAAAACATTTGGCAAATAATACCTCACTTCTTTGGGCCTTTGTTTCTTTATCTGTGATTGGCTAAGAGGTTACCAAGGTGGAATAAAACTCCAACTGGATTGAAAATGTTGAAGTTTATATGAGTTGATTGGTTACTCATTCCCTCAGGAAATTTCCCAAAGGAAAATTCTCTTGTCAAGTACTCTAGCACACACAGACAATGCTGGTTATAAAGGAGCTCATGGCATTTGATTTTCCCATGACCAAATCCACGTACTCAGTCATTCCTTTTGCTCTGATGAGACAGCTGGTCAGGGCTCCCTTTCAAAGCCTTGTTACCAGTGGTGAGGAATCAATGACCAATGCACTAAAACCTTGATATTGTTGTTCAGTAGCTTAGTTGTGTCTGACTGCAATACGCCAGGCTTCCCTGTCCTCCACTATCTCCTGGCGTTTGCTCAAATTCATGTCCATTGAGTTGGTGATGATTTTCAACCATTTCATCCTCTGTTACCCCTTTATCCTCCTGCCCTCAATCTTTTCCAGCATCAGGATCTTTTCCAATGAGTTGACTCTAAATGTCCTTTCCTAAATGATGATGCTGTTAAAGTGCCACACTTAATATGTCAGCAAATTTGGAAAACTCAACAGTGGCCACAGGACAGGAAAAGGTCAATTTTCATTTCAATTACAAAGAAAGGTAATGCCAAAGAATGTTTAAACTACCATACAATTGTGTTCATTTCACATGCTAGTAAGGTAATGCTCAAAATCCTTCAATCTAGACTTCAGCAGTACTTGAACAGAGAACTTGAAGATGTACAAGTGGGATTTAGCACTTTAACATTATCATCATTTAGGATTTTAAATAGCTCAGCTGGAATCCCATCACCTCCACTAGCTTTGTTCATAGTAATGCTTCCTAAGGCCCACTTGACTTCACACTCCAGGATGTCTGGCTCTAGGTGAGTGACCACACCATTGTGGTTATCTGGGTCATTAAGACTATTTTTGTACAGTTCTTCTGTGTATTCTTGGCACCTCTTCTTAATATCGTCTGCTTCTGTTAGGTTCTTGCCACTTCTGTCCTTTATTGTGCCCAGCTTTGCATTAAATGTTCCCTTGGTATCTCTAATTTTCTTGAAGAGATCTCTAGTCTTTCCCATTCCGTGACTTTCCTCTATTTATTTGCATTGTTCACTTAAGAAGGCTTTCTTATCTCTCCTTGCTGTTCTCTGGAACTCTGCCTTCAACTGGGTATTATCTCTTTCTCCTTTGCCTTTCACTTCTCTTCTTTTCTCAGCTATTTGTAAGGCTTCCTCAGACAATCATTTGCCTTCTTGCAATTCTTTTTCTTTGGGATGGTTTTGCCTCCTGTACAATGTTATAAACCTCTGTCCATAGTTCTTCAGGCACTCGGTCTACCAGGACTAATCCCTTGAATCTATTTGCCACCTCCACTGTATAACCAGGGATTTGATTTAGGTCATATCTAAAAAGTCTGGAGCTTCCCTGGTGGCTCAGATGGTAAAGAATCCACCTGCAATTCAAGAGACCTGGGTTCAGTCCCTGGGTTGGGAAGATCCCCTGGAGAAGAAAATGGCAACCCCCTCCAATATTCTTGCCTGGAAAATCCCACAGACAGAAGAACTTGATGGACTGCAGTCCATGGGTTGTAAGGAGTCGGACACAACTGAGAGGTCTAGTGGTTTTTCCCTACTTTCTTCAATTCAAGTCTGAATTTTGCAATAAGGAGCTCATGATCTGAGCCACAGTCAGCTCCAGGTCTTGTTTTTGCTGACTGTGTAGAGCTTCTCCACCTTTACCTGCAAAGAATGTAAACAATCTGACTTCGGCATTGATTGTCTGGTATGTTCAGATGTAGAGTCGTCGCTTACGTTGTTGGAAGAGGGTGTTTGCTAGGACCAGTGTGTTCTATTGCAAAACTCTGTTAGCGTTTGCCCTGCTTCATCTTGTACTCAAGGCCAAACTTGCCTGTTACTGCAGGTATTTCTTGACTTCCTACTTTTGCATTCCAATGATGAAAAAACATCTTTTTTTCATATTAGTTCTAGAAGGTCTGGTAGATCTTCATAGAATCGTTTGACTTCAGCTTCTTTGGCATTACTGGTTGGGGCACAGACTTGGATTACTGTGATACTGAACGATCTGCCTTGGAAACAAACCAAGATCATTCTGTTGTTTTTGAGATTGCACCCAAGTACTGCATTTCAGACTCTTTTATTGACTATGAGGGCTACTCTATTTCTTCTAAGAGATTCTTCCCCACAGTAAATATAATGGTCCGTGAACTGCATGGAAAGCACTGTTGCATGTACCAACAGTTGTAACTTGGTGGTTTAATGACTCTAAAAGGTAATAGCTTGTACCCTTAAGTATCTCTTTAAAGGTACCTCCTGTCCCACATCTACAAATACTGTTCAAGTGATAATTTAATAATACTGTCT
Organism: Bos javanicus; assembly: GCF_032452875.1. Lineage (NCBI taxonomy): Eukaryota > Metazoa > Chordata > Mammalia > Artiodactyla > Bovidae > Bos > Bos javanicus. The sequence continues at coordinate 889,009 of NC_083894.1, forward strand.
GACTAATTGTAGGGGGAAGGTGTCTTGTCTGCACCTGTTTGGGTTCCACCAGGAAGCCGGGCCTCATACCTCCTTATCTTTGTGTGAGGGAGCCTTCCCTCTGCTTCTGGTCCAGCGCTGCTCTCCCTGGTCCTGCCCACATCCCTGCTGAATGATTGATCGACGGAGCGAACAAAGCCCTACTTGCATCTCCGACAGCATTGGCTCCTGCTTTTCCAAGAGGCTCCCCTTGTAGCTTTGGTTTCCCCAGAAGATAAACTGCTTCTTTTACCTTAAGTTTCTGTCTTTTGCCCAGAGTTCTCTGGGCCTCTGTAAAGGCTGAGGAATGCTGGGCAGTGCAGACTCATGGACCCAGGATCCCACCCCAGTCTGCCCCGGGCCTGCCTTCTCCCATTTCCACCTTCCCCCTTACCAACCCCGGGGCAGGTGTGCAGAGTCCTGCTCCACCGCCCACAGCCCTGGAGGAGCCAGAAGACCTGGGGCAGAACACGCCTGGCCCCTACCCCCACACCTCTTTGGTAAGAAGGCCATTGTGAGCTGAAGGTGACTAGTGGGCAGTGGCTCCCCTCCCTACTTTCTAGAAGCAGGACAGAAATGCCCAGACCTGACTCCAGCTCTCCCCAGCTCTCACGGCCATCCAAACACACCCACATCCTCTGTGATCCCTCCCCTCCATCCAGGCCTTCCCCAGGCTCCGCCCCAACAGGGCTAACACAGAACAAGCGCAGGAAAGGTTTCTGGAGCACCAAGCAAACCTCTGCAAGTTGGATGAGAGGGGAAAGCAGGCAGCACAGAGCTCAGAAAACTAGGGAAGGATGCAGTGCAGGATGCAGTGCAGCTGCCCAGCTCGCGTGGGCCTCTCAACAAGACATCTCTGCAACGTCTGACTCTGCTCTCTTGCTCAAGCACTGAAGCCTGGGTCCTCGCTCCCCTTTTCAATGCTGACTAGTAATTTTATGAATAAAGGTTGAATCTTTCCTAATTCAAAATTGTACAAGCATTGGGACTTCCCTGGTGGTCCAATATTTAAGACTCTGACCTCCCCATGCAGGGAGTGTGGTCAGGGAACTAAGATCCCAAATGCTGCAAAAAAAAAAAAAAAAAGGTATGTGCATAGATAAAACACATGTTATAAAAAAAAATAAGAATGCACATTGGAAACATGAGTGGCATCTGAAGGAAATTAAAGAGTCAACAATTTACCAACTTGGCCAACTTGGTGTTTGAATTACTGTTAGTTACAGATTCCCTTCAGCCACTGTTGCAGCAGCCGCTGAGAAGGCAGAGGAACCAGGAAAGCAGATGCAATCTGCTCATGGTCCCCAAAGAGCCTGGGCTACAGCTGGGCTGCGGCAGGAGCCCTGCCGGACACGTATTCATCTTCAGGACGACAAGCAGCGCTGGCCTGCTTCTCCTCCAGGCCTAGACCTTCTAACAGACAAGGCCTCTGTGGTCTCTAGACAGGCGACGACACGCCATAACTTACAGTGATAAACCCTGTTTTATTCTCACACTCAAACCCCAAAGCTGCAGGCATGCTGTAAGGGCATCAAACATAGCAAATAATGAAGCCTGCAGAGAAATGTATGTGTGTGTTAGCACATCCAGGAGTCTCAGGATCTTCTGACATTTAAAAAATCTAGCATGAATTTCATTAGTGTTCTTTTGCCCTTTGCTCACATGGACTTCAATTTTTACAAAAGTATGGATTTCATGTTTCAAATTACAAGTGCTCTGGTGCACCAAATACCCACCCACATTGAGTAGCTAGTCTTTTCTTTGTTGAGGTTGGTTATCTGGTTCTGCAGTTGGTTGTGGGGTTGTGCTGTTGGTTGGTTTAGTTCATTGTAAATTTGGTTGTGTGGTGGGTTGTTTAAGTGATTGGCTGGTTGAGTGGCTGTGTTATTGATTGCTTTAGTTGGTTGTGTGGTTGGTTGGTTGGTTGGTTGAGTGATTGGTTGGTTAAGCAACTGTGTTGTTGACTAGTTTCATTGGTTGTGTGGTTGGCTGAGTCGTTGGTTTGGGGGTTGGTTGTTGAGCAACTGACAGGCTAAGTATCTGTACTGCTGATGGGTTTAGCTGGTTGCATGGTTGATTGGTTCTTTTACGATCCCAGCTGCTGAATTAATTGTGCTGCTCACTTTTCCCCACATGACCACTCCTGATCTGCACATGGTTGATCTCTGGTGTGCTTTCTATTCTCATTCATCCTCTTATCTCTACTCCCTCTCCCCTCTCTTTACCATGGGCAGTCTTTCTACCATGGGTCTTTCTACTTGAATACAGTCTTACAAAATTTCTTCTATTGTTTTATGTGCACAGATTTTTGTGAAAATGTTTTATGTGGCCATGTCATCGTGTTTCTTACTTTCCCTCTGAGCATGTTCTTTTAGCACTGTACTCATCATTAACTGATGAGTTAATGAGGCTACATGTCCATCTAATTTGTTGCTTCTAACCACACACACTACATCCCCATCCACAGGTGGACACCAGGCAGCCTCCTGCTTTTAGGCACCACAAGTGATGCTGACGCAAGGACCTTTGTGGTGAGCTTGAGGACCTGTGTGAACTTCCCTGAGCAATGCTCCCAAAGCAGAGGTGCAGAGCCACAGGTGAGGCCCACGCTTGACTAAAGTGGTTCTTGGGTCCTCTTCGGGCTGGCTGCCCTGCCCACACCTCCTCCAACACCTGGTCTGAGCCCACTTTCCAAACTCTCCTGGTTGCTTTCGTTTGTTCTCCCACAAGACTTACAAATTCTGTGTGCTCAGCTCTGGGGGTTTATGTTTGCACTGTAGTAGCCCCTGTGCAGTTTTCTTCCTGTGCTTTGGAAGCTGGGGTTCCTCCCGGGCTCAACTACCCATCCTGTTCTTGGCACTTCCGTCTCTCACTTCTGGTCCATAGCAGCCTCAGACCTGCCTTCCCTCCTCACATCCTGCGCTGAGTCCCTGGCCGTCATCCACTCTTCCACTCAGGAAGCGTTCACTGAGTCCCACTGTGTACCGAGCCCCAACCCACTGCTGAGGACACAAGGTCAACAGCAGATGACACACTCCCAGGTGTGTCACCTGGAGGGTCCTGGCACCTGCAGGCGGGCTCATTCGCAGGTCACACAGACACGCAGGGGGCTAGCCTGCATGGTGAGAGCCAAGAAGGATGAGTTAAGGGGCTGGCAGAGCAGGGGACCAGCTGGGGGCCCAGGGGTGTGAGGAGGAAGTGGCCTGAGGGATGAGCAATGAGTGGAGAATGGGGCAGACACCCCCCCAATGCCCACTGTTGGGAGGGGAGTCCTGATCAAGCTGCACCTGGCCCCATCCAGGGAACCTCTGCTGTATCTTCTCCAGAGACCCAGGAAAGGCACAGATGCTGGGCGGGGCTCAGGGCTCAGAGCTTCTTAACTCACCCTCATCTCAGCCATGACCTTCACCTTCTTTGCAGGACCTGATGTGGCCAAGTCCTGAGCATCTGGGCTTAGTCAGCATGGGCTGTCAGTTGCTCAGGCCATGTAACAGTGGACCACAGACTGTGGGCGTGTGAACCATAGACATCTATTTCTCAGTCTGGAGCCTGGACCTCCAAGATCAGTGTCGGAAAGGTATAGTGATTAAGAGCTTCCTGGTTCACAGATGGTGCCTCCTCACTGTGTCCTCATGTGGAGGAGGGGCTGAGAGCTCTGCGGAGTTATCTGGGCAATGATCCCATGCATGGGGATCCCACCTTCATGACCCCATCACCTCCCAAAGGTACCCCCCCTAAAACCATCACTTGGGCGTAAGGATTTTTGGAGGGTCACAGATCATAATAAGTTACAGTAATGAGACTCATAGATGAATTTGGGTGGGGGGAGGGCAAACGTTCAGTCCACAACACCGGCTGCTCTTCCAGGTAAATCCTGTTGGTTTCTGTTTCTTGTACCAATACCAGAATTAGAGCTTCCAGTTCTGCCTTCCCCATTGCTGTAGGTCATGAATCCCTGCCTTTAAAAAGCCTCTTCACTGCACTTTGGGGGGGAATTCAGAAGGGGGAGGGAAGAAAAGGGAGGAGCTGTCTGAACACCGTTTCCAAGCTTCCTTCCTAGCTTCCTTCTGTGACACCCATTCCTGGCAGCCTTGCGTCTGTACTAAGCGCAGCTGACCGGTCCACCTGCTGCACCAGATGCTCATGTCTACCTGATCACGACCCAGTCATCCTCACACCTGGCATCCAATCAGGCCCCTCAGCAGCCCCTCCTGTGAGAATAGGTCCCCTGAGGGCGGGGCGCGTCATGCGACACTCCCTTGTGCACACCTGGCTCTGAGGAGGAAAGCTCTCTGCTCTCTCTCCATTGAGGACAGAGCAGAAACTGATACTGACTTTTGGTCACATGGGTCTGTCCTGCCCCGGAGCCCAAGAAGGAGGGGGCTGCTGGGGTGGCGACACTGATGTAATTTAAACTTGGTTTCCGTTCCAGGTTCCTGACACAGAGCCTCTAAGACCCTGGATTTTCCAGCATGACACATGACTTTTTATGTGCAAGGAGGTGACTCTTGGTGAAGCCCCAGGACTGCAGAATTGGGCTGGTGGCCATAGGACCATCCTGTGACTAGACGGCTGGGCCTTTCAGCCCTAACCTGACCTCCCTGAGGAGAGCAAAGAGCTCCTCCCCTGCCCTCCCCATCCTGTCCTTAGTGCCACTGGAATTACTATTCATCTGTTTATATCACTGTTTTCTTGAAAATTTACATTAATCCCAATCTGCTGAGTGGGAGACTCTTGAAGCTGTCACTACGATATGTCCTTTCACAGCTGTGAGCATCTACTTGCTTCGGGAACAAGATACTCTGCACTCACCTCGCACTTGTCTCCACATCTGGAACTGGCTGCTTCTCCAAGGAGCCTGGTTAACCGGGCAGAAGTGGGGGTGGCAGCGGTTCTTAACTCTGTCTCTCAGGGTCCTGGATACACTGGAAAGGTGTTGAGGACACTGTGAGCTGTGCTTGTGTGTATCAACATTTACCACGCTAGAAATTAAACAGAAATTTTAAAATATACATTTATTAATTTTAAAAGAACAGTAATAAACTCCTCATGTTAACAGGAATAATACACTTAAGCAAAAGTATAATTTTAAAAACAAAATTTTTAGCAAATTTACTAGAGAATGGGAAAAGAGAGGAGTATGTTAATATTCTTTCCTGATAATTATGGGTAATTTTTATACAACAGCCAACCTCAACAAGTTGAAGTTTCTTAAAGGCTGGCTGTAACTGGAGTATGAAAATCACATCAAATTCAAGCTTTCACGTAAAGAACTTGTCACAGGCCACAAGTACTGTCAGTATGTATTATATATCACACAAAATATAACATTGTATATATGACACAACATGTAACACTGCACACATGGCATGTGATACACAATACTGCATATGACATGCAATGCACGTGTGTGCACATATATATACATATATAAGTGCATTTGTATAGCCTGTCTTTAACCTTTGCAGATGGAAACTTCAGCTGGGTTCCAGGTGGTGAGGGCTTGCTGGGTTATTTCAAGACCTTCCGTGGTGCCCACATCTCCCACCAGCCACCTCTCTTCCCTCACAGCTTCACTGGCAAAGTTTTGTTTGTTGTGAAGTGTTTGAGTTTCTTTGTAACCTGATTTGGGAAGACAGTTCAAGCACTTTCGTTCTGTGTGTTTCCCTTCACCCAGCCAGCCAACCAAAAACTTGTCACGATTTCTTTTTTTATCGTTTTCCTTCTCATCTGCATTGATGACACCAATGAGACCCTCCACCAAGAGGCTGCCCAGTTGGGCTAAAAGAGGCTCAGACCTTTGAGAACAGGATAACGAGCATTCTTGAAGCATCTGGGCCCTGCCCCGCTGGGAGGCCTGAGAGCGCCGAGCCCCTCCAGCCTGAGGGCTCCATCCGTCCTGACGCGAGTGTCTGGCCTGGAACGCAGTCAGGTGAGCTACGTCCATATGCATGGCTCGTCCCTCCTGCTGCCCCTGTGACCTCTCTCCTGCTCAGGACTGGAGGAAGCAGGGAATTCTGCTGCTCGATCCTTCCTCTTCTTCCCAAGAGCACAATTACCCCTCAATTCTGTCTTCTGCCTGGAGTGCCGCGTCTGGTCTAACGGCAGACACTCGGGACTCCTGACCCTCCACACCCCACCCAGGCCCTGACCCCACACCCCTGGACCCAGACCACGCGCTGAAGGCAGATGAGCCTGTGCCCTTGGTTGATCCCCATCACAACACCATGGGCGTGGAGGGAGAGGGGCACTGGCCGTACCTCCAGGGGCTGTGCCTCCTCGGGCCCAGGTGCACAGGCCTCCCTGGTGGGAAGGACGAGCCTGGCTTGCCCTGACCTCTGGGCGCTCCACGCTGCCACCCGTGGGCCCCGGAAGCGTGGGGGCCGGCCCCGGGAAGCACCTGTGTCCCCTCCCCAACCCGCGTAAGGCACCTGGGGCCCTTCCGAGCCTCTCTGACCTCCAGGACCAGACGTCTCTTCCACAGGCCCCTCCTCACTTCCTGAGCCTCACCTCTCTGCCTCTCTCTTCTCTGTTCTCCCCCCAAACCCCAGGTGGACACACCTGGGGAGACCTCGCCCTCGTGGGCTTCTCAGGAGCTGGGCCTTTGGGGGTAGATTAAGGTCAGGGGAGGTCACAGGGCAGATCCCACTCTGACGGGGTTGGGTTCCCCTCTCCCCACAGAGGAAAGGCCAGATGAAGACCCAGAAGGTGCGCCTGCAGGCCAGGCAGAGGCCCTCGGCACCCAGCAGGCCTGGGCTGGGGCTCCAGCCTCCAGGATGGAGGGGTCAGCGTCCACCTGACATCGTGCGGCTGCAGGTGCACACGGCTCTTGGTGAGGTGTCCTGAGGGCTGCCCGCAGGCTCCCGGCCCTGCACTCCGGCTGTGCCACCTCCTCATCCTCACCAGCCACCACTCTGCTCGCGCTGAGTAACCACATGTGCGCCAAGTTCTACTGATGACCCGGGCAGGCAGGAAACCCCCTTTCCTACTGACAGTTTGCCAAGGCTCACTTCAGCCAGATTGAGATGCTTAACTCCCCTATCAGGTAACAGGAGCTGAAGCGGGGTGTTTACCAATAGCCTCCTGGGGCTCTCAGCCTTCACTCAGCCTTCAGGGGACAGATAATCAGGAAAGGGAATCATGGCGTTTTAGGAGGGCTTCTTATAGCATTTCATTGGCGGCTGTGGTGCTGGAGATGTGGGCCTGACAAGCGACCTGGGCTCCACCCTTTAGCTCTGAGGCCAAGGGTGAGGGTCTGTATAACCTGAGTCACCCCATGCGGCACTAACCCTCCACACACTGCCACCCAAACAAGCACAGCTTCTGCCTAAAAGCAGACGTTTCCCCTAAAAGGCAGCACAGATGCTCCTCCTCAGGGTCTACAGGGTGTGGGATCCCCAAGGCTGCCCTGATGGGCCAGCACCGGGGAGCTCAGCCCACACAGGATGGGCCATCAGCGTGCATTTGGCTGTCTGTCTGTCTGTAGCATCCAGCACAATGGTATTCCCTACTTTAGTTGTGCTCTCCTGGTATCTTCCCCTCCCTACCCGATGGTGACTTAGCAACACGAGTTGCCATGGGGACTGATCTGCAGAGAAGGTGAACAGTTTTTGGTACAAAAGTTACAGGCCCCATGTGTATGACAGACCATGGCAATCCTGAAACCTGCAGGGAATACTGCAGTTGTGTGAAAACTGCCTTGTGTTCATACGTGAAACAGAGGTGGTGCTGAGCTCAGATGGGGTAAACAGCTTTCTCACCTGCATACCTGTTGCTGGAACACCTACAGGTCAGGTGGCACCTGGGGAAGCTGCAGGAGGGACTTCCAGCATGGGGGCTGGTCTCCCACTCTCCTTTAATGCCGACTGACCACCAGATTTCTCTGATGTCCAGAGTTCTCCAAATTATAAGGCTCCTCTTTGGAGTTTGGCCCCCCAGAGAGAACAACTGTAAGGACCTTTAGGAACTAATATTTTTTGGGAGAAGTGTTTTTACCAAGCTCAGCACCTCCTTTAATATGGTTTCAGTGTCTTTCTCTTGAATACACAACTTTTACTTATTGAATCAAGTAGAAGGAAATGTAATGACTGTTAGTTTTAACAGGCCCATCTTCCTTTGAGTCTTTTACTATAAAATTCTTCCCAACCATCAGCATGGCTGTCATCCTCCACTATCTCCTGGAGTTTGCTCAAAATCATGTCCACTGAGTAGGTGATGCCATCCAGCCATCTCATCCTCTGTCCCCCGCCTTCTCTTTTTGCCCTCAATCTTTCTCAGCATCAGGGTATTTTCCAGTGAGTTGGCTAGAAACATGAGAATATCAGGTGGCTGAAGTACTGGAACTTCAGCTTCAGCATCAGTCATTCCAATGAACATTCAGGACTGATCTCCTTTAGGATGGACTGGTTTGATCTCCTTGCAATCCAAGGGACTCTCAAGAGTCTTCTCAAGCACCACAGTTTGAAAGCATCAATTCTTCAGCACTCAGCTTTCTTTATAGTCCAACTCTCACATCCATACATGACTACTGGAAAAACCACAGCCTTGACTATACAGGCCTTTGTCAGCAAAGTAATGTCTCTACCTTTTAATACACTGTCTAGGTTTGTCATAGTTTTCCTTTCAAGGAGCAAGCGTCTTTTAATTTCATGGTCATAGTCACCATCTGTAGTGATTTTGGAGCCCAAGAAAATAAAAGTCTGTCACTGCTTCCACTTTTTCCCTTTTATTTGCCATGATGTGATAAGATGCCATGATCTTAGTTTTTTGAATGTTGAGTTTAAGTCAGCTTTTTACCCTCCTCTTTCACTCTCATCAAGAGGCTCTTTAGTTCCTCTTGGTTTTCTGCCATTGAGTGGTGTCATATGCAGTATATCTGAAGTTGCTGATATTTCTCCTGGCAATCTTGATTCCACCTTGTGATTCATCCAGCCTGGCATTTCGCATGATGTACTCTGCAAATAAGTTCAATAAGCAGGGTGACCAATATACAGACTTGACTTACTCCTTTCCCAGTTTTGAACCAGTCTGTTTTTCATGGTCAATTAAGGTCAAGCAAATATTTCTTCATCCACAAAGTGGGGATGATAATAACTGTTAAATTCTTTATAGATTGTGAGAACAGAAAGATATGAGATATTAGAAAGATTAAGGGATTTATCACATACCTGGCAGACAGTAGGTGCTCAATAAATATTAGTTCCCCTCTTCTTCATTCTCCATTATGAATATAATAAAAAACTGGATGAGCATCTAAATCTGCAATGAGAATACTGCAGAGAGAAGAAACTGGATTATACTGTGGAGTCTGTGAGGATGAGTTGATGAGGCTGCCCTCTGATTTCTGCAGACATATATACTTGATGTTGGTTCTGTGATCACTGCCTTGATGGCAGATTCCTGGCAGTTGTTGTCAGTTACTGTCTACAATCATTTGGAATGCCCCAACCCCTTAACAAAACATTTATTATTTTAGGACATTTCTAGCAAGGGTATTGTTTGGTTGCTAAGCTATGTCCAACTCTTTACAATCCCATGGACTGTAGCTCACCAGGCCCTTCTGTCCATGGGATTTCCCAGGGAAGACTGCTAGAGCGGGTTGCCATTTCCTTCTCCAGGGGATCTTCCCGACCCAGGGATTGGGAACTCATGTCTCTTGAGTCTCCTGCAGTGGCTGGCAGATTCTTTTACCACTGAGCTACCAGGGAAGCCCTAGAAAGGGTAGTGGTGACTAAATCTGAAGAGGAGATATTCTTGGGCATAACTGCCAGTAGAAATGTGTCAACATTTTGAATCAACAGCATAGCTGCTGACTGAAATATCTCCTTGTTGGTGCAGACAGAAAATAGCCATGAGAAGGTGAAGCACCTCCCTCTTTCACCTGCTGTCACCTCCCAGCATTTCTGCCTTCCTCCTGTATTTCCAGACAACCTCATCCTATCTCTTTTAGCTCAGGTATCACCTTTATGAAGCCCTCTTTCTCCCTTGATTCCTCCATGAAGGTAATTTCTCTCCATCTAATTCTGATAACATATCACCTATACATTCTCACCTACACGTTGCTCATCTCACTTTCTACTTTCTATCTTTAAAAGTGCTGTGTGATACTAAGCAAGTCCCCTAAATTCTCTGGTCACAAGAGAATTCTCTCTTGTAAAATGAAAGGAGATAAATGATTCCATCTGAACATCCATGGGACCTAGAAGGTGAAGGTGACCAAGGGCATCTGGTCTACCCTGGTGACTGAAGACATCTGGTCTATGTAGGACATGGACCTGAAGGGCTGGCAGCAGCTAACCACATTGACAGCAAGTCCTCTGGAAGGAAGACCTGAGTGGTCACCTTAAGTGGTCTGTTAAGTGACCAGTGCAACATCTGTGCCAGGTGCTATGGGCCAGGATGGTACCAGAAGGGTCATTGCCAATGGCTGCATGCAAGGAAAAAGGACTTCAGGCCCCGTAACCAGTTGGTTTTAAATGAAGCAGAAGGGAGACAATCCTGGCAGCTTAACTCTACCAAGGCAAGCCTTCCAGACTCTGGTCTTTCCCAGGTCTCCTACTGGCCTCCGAGAATTGCTGGCAGGTGGGCAGAGGCTCAGGTGGAGCTGGGGCTTGTGGGAGCCTCAGGGAGGTGAGAGTAGCCTCCGCTGGCAGTCAACAAGAAAACTAGCACCTTGGTCCCATAGCCACAGGAACAGATTCTGTGCACAGCCTCTAGGTCCCAAACCCAGGACACAGCTGGCCAAGCCTGGGCCTGACCCATGGTCACTGCAAGGCAATGAAAGATGCTGTTTTAGCCACTAAAATTTTGGTAGTCTGTCATGTGGAGTGGGTTTTGGGGATCCTGCAACTCCTCGAGTTGTTCAGTGTCTCCGGTGTGGTGGGGAAGCTCTGTGCACCCTTCATACGTTGGAGGGGACCCAAGTTTTCACCAGACTCTCTGAATGAGAAGACAAGCGCCACAGAAAAACTGGGCACTGACAGTGCTGGACAGAGGAAAACCCAGAGCCGGCCGAGTGGGGATGAATGAACCCAGGACAATTTCTTCTGAAAACACTGAGCCTCCGGATCTGGGAGGCAGTGGTGAGACTCGGCCACCTCTTCCACTCACTGAGGCTTTGGGGTTCAGGAAAGCCTGGGGGTTTTCCTGGCACACTCACCTCACTGTCAGCAAGCTGATGAGCACTCCTCATATTCTTGAGCGCTTCCTTTGTCTGCATTAATTGGTATGGTTTACATAAAATAAGTGGCATGGACTGAATAAGCATCCTGCACGATTGTAAAAGATAAGTTGATCTAATTATCATCCAACTACAATCACGCTGGGAGAATCAGATTATTGTATTTATGCTGACACAGAGACATGATTTATTTGTTTTTGTTTTCTAGACGAGGCATTTTTCTTCTTGAAATTAGGATGATCCACAAAACTGATTAACCCTGGCTACCCTACCTGTTCAGCTACACCCTTGTTCCTCTGTACCTCTGGGGTGTGGTCAGAGAGACTTGTCCTGGTTGGTGGCCCGTCCTGGTTGGTGAACTGTCCTGGTCTCCCAGTGAGCTGATAGAAGGGTTTACAGGGATTCTGTGCTGAGACCAGAAAGAATCAAGTAAAAGGTCAAGTCCTATCTGCAAATAAGTTTTCCCTGGAATCCATCAACAGTGTGTCTACCTGCTGGGCATGGAAAAGATGTAAATTGTGTATAACTAAAATATGCAAATTGGAGGTGGAGAAATAACAGGAAATTATGAATCAGCCAATACTTTATTTTCATACCAGCAAATGGGTCGTTAATCGGGAGGCATCTTAATAGAAGAATTACAACCTGGCGAATCAGAAAGCCAGGTGTCCCTCCCGAGGCAGTGGGATGTTCTGGAGAGGAGGCAGCAGGCTGACATCACCTGCCTGCCAGTGACCCCTCAACCCTGCGGTGAAGGGGACGTGATTCCCCAGCCTTTGACCTCACCAAAGTGACGTCTCAGGGAAGGAGGAAGAGGCAGTGGCAGCGGCTGAGTATGTCTCCACTGAGGGGTAAGTGAAGGCCGTTGTGGATGTAGACAGGAAGCTGCCACAGCTCCCACTTCGGGGTGTGGCTGTGTTCTTTTTCCATCTCCATGGGGAAAATGGATCATCATCCATTCTCAAGGAGGCAGTCCCTGGGGTACAGTAGGCCCATCCTGCTTGGTGGCCCATCCTGGATGATGGACCTCTCCTGGTTGGTGGATTTGTCCTTGTCGGTGGACTTGTCCTGGCTAGTGACCCATCCTGGTCAGTGGACCTGACCTGGTCGGTCACCTATCCTGGTTTATGGCCCTGTCCTGGTTGGTGGCACATCCTGGTTGGGGCTGTCCTTGTCCAGGCCTGGTTTGTGGCTCCACTTGCCAACTTTTATTAAGCCTGGGGAGCTTCACAGAAACCAGTCTTAAGCTGACAGATCTCCAGAACCAGTAGGGCATCCTTGCTGATTCATCTGCCTCCAGGAGGTTCCACTTAGTGGGACAGACACCTCTTAAGAACACAGTGAGGTGAGGGGGAAAAGGAGCCCTGGAGAATGGTGCATCCATGGTGGAAGGAAAGAAATAAAATTATCTTTTCCAGAGATGATATGATCTTATATGTAGAAAACTCTAATGATTATACATACATACATACACACACACACACACACACACACACACACACACACGACTGTTAAGAGCTAATACATGAATTCAACAAACTAGTGGGATACAAAATCAATATGAAAAATCAGCTGCATTTCAAAAAAATCAGTTGCATTTCTGTATACTGGCAATGAACAATCTGAAGAGAAAATAAAAACAATTCCATTTATGGGACCATATCTCAATATAATAATAGCTGTTTATAACAAACTCACAGCCAACATAACACTCAATGATGAAAAGTTGAAAGCCCTGTCACTAAAATATGGAACAAGACAAGGATGCCCACTCTTACCACTTCTATTCAACAGAGTGTTGAAGGTCCTCACCATACCAATCAGACAAAAAAAAGGAAAAATATACAAACTGGAACGGAAGAGGTAAAATTATCATTATATGCAGATGGTATGACACCATATACAGAAAACCCTAAAGACTCCACACAGAAACTACTAGAACTGATAATTTCAGCAAAACAGCAGGATGCAAGATTAACATATAGAAACTGGTTGCATTTCTTTAGATTCACAGTGAAATGTCAGAAAGGGCAAGTAAAACAAACGATTCCTTTTAAAATTGCATTAAAAAAATACTTGACAGAAAACAAAATTCTGTAAAGCAATTATCCTTCAATTAAAAAAATTATTAAAAAAAAAAACTTAGGTATAAACCTGACCAAGGAGGTGAAAGACTTATATGCTCAGAACTATAAAACATTCATAAAGGAAATTGAAGATGATTCCAAGAAATGGAAAGATAACCCATATTCTTGGATTAGAAGAATTAATATTGCTAAAATGGCCATACTACCCGAAGTAATCTACAGATTGAATGTGATCGAAATTACCCATGACATTTTTCACAGAACTAGAACAGATAATCCTAAAACTTATATGGAACCATAAAAGACCCAGAATTGCCAAAGCAATTCTGAGGAAAAAGAACAGAGCAGGAGGTATAATCCTCCTGGACTTCAGACAGTACTACAAAGCTGCTGCTGCTGCTAAGTCGCTTTAGTCGTGTCCGACTCTGTGCGACCCCATAGACAGCAGCCCACCAGGCTCCTCCGTCCATGGGATTTTCCAGGCAAGAGTACTGGAGTGGGGTGCCACTGCCCTCTCCAACTACAAAGCTACAGTAATCAAAACAGCATGGTACCAGAATAAAACAGATATATGGATCAATGGAACAGAACAGAGAGCCCGAAAATAAAATCCACACACCTACAGTCAGTCTTCAGCAAAGGAGGCAAGAACATGTAATGGAGAAAAGACAGTCTGTCTTCAGTGTTGGGAAAGCTGGACATCCACATGTAAATCAATGAAGTTAAGGACACACCCTCAAAATGTAAGACATGACACCATAAAATTCCATGGACAAAACATTCTGTGACATAACTTGTACCATTCAGTCTCCCAAGGCAAGAGAAATAAAAGCAAAAATAAACAAATGGGACCCAATCAAACTTATAAGCTTTTGTACTGCAAAGAAACCATCAATAAAACAAAAAGATAGCCTATGGACTGGGAGAAGATATCTGCAGATGACGTGACTGACAAAGGCTTAATTTCCAAAATATATTATACAAACAGCTCATACAACTCAATATTAAACAACCCAATCAAAAGATGGACAGAAGACCTAAATAGACATTTCTCCAAAGAAGACAGACAAATGGCCAGCAGGCATATGAAAAGATGTTCAACATCACTAATTATTAGAGCAAAGCAAATCAAAACTACAATAAGGTACCACCTTACACTGCTCAGAATGGCCCTGATTAAAAAGTCGACAAATAATAACTACTGGAGAGGGAACGGAAAAAAGGGAACCCTTCTACATTGCTGGTTGGAATGTAAGCTGGTACAGCCACTATGGAGAACAGTATGGAGGTTCCTCAAAAAACTGGAGTTGCCATATGACCCAGTATAAAGAGCTCATAATTCAATGATAAAAAGCTAATAATCTAATTCACAAATGGGTAATAACTTTAAGCATGTCTCCAAAGAGGAGAACAGCTAATGAGTACATGGGATGTAGTAAACTGAAACTACCACGATATGCCTTTACACAACCACGAGGATGGCTGTTACCAGAAAAGTGGAAAATAACAAGTATTGGTGGGGACACAGAGAGCTCAGGACTTCTGATCGGCTGGTGGGGATGAAGATAGCGCAGCTGCTGTGGACCACAGCCTGGAAGCTCCTCAAAAGGTTAATGTAGAATTACCATCTGACCCAGCTATTCCACTCCCAAGAGAAGTGAAGAAAATGTCCACACACAGTTTTGTACGTAATGTTCACAGCAGCATTATTCATGAGAGGAAACAGGGGCGACAACCCAGTGGCCATGGACAGATGGTAGATAAACAGTGTGGAACATCATTCAGCCTAAAACAAGGGAAGATAGTCATGATGACCTCATGATGCTGTGAATGCACTTAATGCTACTGAATCATACACTTCAAAATGGCCTATTTATGTTACATATATTTTACCACAATAAAAAATGTATATTTTTATAGATAGAGACAATGTTGTCCTATAACACTGCATTGACTGGTGTTTTTAAAACTCAATCTCACTGAAAACTGGTGATGGCTTCCACAACAAGAGGAAACAGGAAAAACAGGTTCTTGATATTATTCCCAAAGTAGAGAAGAGGAAAAAGAAAAGAAAACAATAATAAATTCAATTACTGTAGAATCAAACTACTTAAAATGAGTATTTTAATACCCATACAACATTCTTAAACTTTCAGACACAAGTGATTCAGAACTTTATAAAAATATATATATATAGCTTCAAACTATACAGTTTATTCAGTTTAACAGAATGTCCATTTTAAAATTTAAGACATACAAAATTTCAAAGAAATTTTCAACTTTATCCCAATTTATCACTTGAAGTCTCAGATTACATTTACCTATTATGTACAAACAATAAATAAATAATATGGCAGAAATGTCCTCAGAGTTCCCAGGATCTGGGTTATAAAGAAAACTTAGAAGAGAATTTCATCTCCTCTGTGTATAGGAAGTAAGTCTCAGACCATTTCATACTTGTCTTTTCTGTTCTTGTCAAATATTAGCTCTTTTTAAATAGATGCACTGATTTCATTCATCGTTTTTCTCAGGAAGGATATGTGTGATCCAGTAATTAAAGAAAGCTGAGATTACTCGGGCATATTCTGAAAAGCAAAAAGAAAACAGAATAAAAAATAAAAACAAAAACAAAAATTATAAATTATTATTTTGCAACTATTAGTTCTTAGGCCAAAAGTAAATCCTGAATTAATCAAATGAAACAAAACTTAGGAGTTGAAATGACACTAATAGCACACTTGTGAATCCCACAAAAGTACAGGTCAGTCTGGAATGTTTGTATTTCACTTTACATCATCACACCCAACACTACATGCTTAACGCCTGAGCTCAAAAAAACTGCATACGAAGTGAAAGAGAAACACAAGTTTACGTCAAAGGTGGACAAAGCAACAGGAAGTTAGAAGCATAATTCTAAGTGAGATGAGCTGCGATGGATGGCACTCAGGTTTCAGAACTGTCCCAGGAATGGCTCAGCAAAGTGCCTGAGCTGAGGGCACAGCCCCTTGTTTCAGGCCTTGTTCTTTGTAAAGACGCTCACGGCAGGGAATGCCAGGTCCAAGGCTCCAACCCCAAGGCTTAGAGCTTGGTGCCCACGGGGCAGCTGATTGCTGCTGAGGCTGAGATGCATTTCTGAGAAGAGGCTGGGACTGCGGGCCGGGGTCCATCTCGTGCTCCATACAGAAGTGTGCCAAGCTGCCTCCAAACGCATGGTCTGTCCTGCCCCAGGCCAGCCACCTGGCCCCCTAGCCTCACACGTGATGATGCCTAATATGGACACAGAGGACTCAGGAGGGTTCAGGGCGGGGATGCCCGTAAGGTCTTCATGGTGTGCAGAGAACAATACAAACCCCACAGATGGTAACTGTATGTACACGCAGATGACAGAATGCGGTATGTCGGACCAAATGTAGAAACACGTGCACGGGCTGTGGATATGCTGCCACACCCAGCTGATGCAACACCCACAAACTAGGAAAACTAACTGCTGAGGCAGCAGAGAGAGAAAGGGCCCAGTGGCTGCTATTGAAATGCTACTATTTCCAGGCTGATCCCATTGACAGGAGAGACGTAGCTACCGACTAAGCTTCATAAGCTAGTTGTATGAAAAAGAAAACAATTTCAGAATTCTAAAGCTAACTGAATTAGACAGAACCAATATTTGAAAATAAAGCTTCACCATTTGTAAGATTTAATTTAATAAAGTAGCATGACATGGGAACACTTCTAATGCATATCCTACACAGACACACAAAAAAGGAATTTATTTTCACAGAGAAGTGCTTCAAACCTAAATTTTACTTCCATCAACTGGTTAAATAAGTGCTTCCAGGCAAAACTTGTCCAATGATTTTCACTAAAGCCCCCAGCGCTGCCCCGTGCGCTGGGAGCACCTTCAGTGTGAGGAACTAAGCTGGACTGTAAATCATTTGTTTTCATATCTTATAAAAACACTGTATTAGTTTAACTTAATAAAATTGGCTTTTTGCAAAAACTTCCTTATGGGAGTAAAAATGCTAAAACACTGAATACAATGGGCCCAACAACCAGCAGGAAGGAAGAATGCAGACATGGGGTCATGGGCTTGGGGTCCTGAGCGGCCAGGAGGCCCCCCACTGGTGGAAGCCCGGCTCTCGAGCGCTCGGCCCACATCTCAGGACCTCCTTTTGGAGCCGCTCCTGTAAGAAGTGCGCCCACTCCCTTCCTTGGCACACACACCCTCGAAGGTGCCATCTTCACCCCCCAGATCCCCGCTTCACACTCCAGATCCCACCAGGACAAAGGCCCTGTCCCCCAGGCCCCACACTGCTCCGTGAAGGGGACTGGCAGTGGCTTGCTGGGGCATGAGCCCCACCCTGGACATGGACAGGCACCTCCAGCCAGTCCCGGACCCTCTGACCGCCTCTCCTGCTCATGATGGGCTCAGGCCAAAGAGGGCTCTCGCCCAGGCAGCAGGGAAACCCGAGTCCACCTTCACACATGGCCCAAATCTGACCATGCCTGGGGATGGCCCTCTTGCCAGGAGCATGACCAAAGCCCCCACTGCCCCCCACCCCTTCTCCGGTCTGAGTGCGATGGCCCGAGAGGCTCTGCTCAGCGCAGCCACACGCCACGGGCCTCCCAGTGGCCCCGTCTCCCAGGACGAGGGCCAACACACTCAGCAGGCTCCCCAGGGCCCGACATGACCAGGCCCCAGCTACTCCCCCCCACTCTCCTGCTCATCCTGTGTCTCCTCCATGGGCGTAGCTGTACAAAGCACACCTCCCTGACTTCCCTATCTCCACGAAAACACGACCCGGAAGGGCAGGGAGCTCCTCTGCTCTCTCCACTGAGGGCCTGTGGTGGGACCAGTCACAGGTAGGGCAGATAAGGCCCCTCATGGATCAGCTCTGGGTCGAAGTGGAGGCAGGTCCTCCTGAGGACCCCGACTCACAGGGTCTTGTCAATCCCCCATCCACCTGCTAATTGTATCAGGGCCACAGTGCTTTACCGTTGGCTTTACTATCAGCTTTACTGTCATTTCATGTGACGAAATGTGGCATGTAGCTTTTTCAACATGTCAGTCTGACTCCTCAGCTGTACTCTGAGGTTTCCGAGGAGGAAAGCCGTGCACTGCACTCACTTGGAGACCACTGCCCAAAGGTGACCTGCAGGAGCTTCTGCCCACTCAGCTGGCTGGCTGTCCTCTGCCTGTCTGGGTCTGACAGGGGCTCTGCTCCACGCTGCTCCCAAACACAGTCCTGATCCTTTGATCCTCAGTGTCTGCAGACTTCGGTGGCCTGAACATTCCCACTGAGGCCCATTTCAAGCTGCTAACGTGAAGGCCCCACCCCACGGCGCTGTGAACACGCAAGCACAGTCAGCCCCAGCGCCTGACAGTTTGCATTGAACAGGTATCCAACAAAGGTTGAGGAAGTAAACAAAAGAGAAATCGTCTAATGGTTCAACTCCCCCTTTTAACTTCAGGGGTTCAGGAAGGCAGACTACGGTACCTGGGGGACAGAAAATGGACCATCTTCACATCTAGCAGAGGAAAAAGAAAAGGGAAAAGAAATGAACTCTTCCACTTCCATTTAAACCAGTAAAAATTCAGTCCTAAGAGTGGAGCTCACAAGTCTGGAAAAGTAGATTGCACATGCATGTCTGAATATATCAGAAGATATTTTTACAGCAAGAGATGCAAGGAGCATAACCCTCTGTGGGAACCTACTCCTCAAGCATATGTGCAGCCTTACATTTTCTGATACAGGACTGTTTTCTGATACAGGACTGTTTCGGTGGAGAAAGTTTTTCAGAGGTGAGCCCGAGACAAGTTTCTAAAGCGGCACAATGAACCCAGAGCATAATGAACAGAGCACATACCGAGTGGCATCCTGCAGTGTTCCGGGAACACATCCAGGGCGCTCTTCAATCTCTTGGTGTCATGCAAAAGTAGTAGCGTTTTCATGTGATCCAGAATGAACACGTCTGAGGGGGACACACTGTGAGTTTCCAGTTGTTTAAATAGCTTCTTGGTGCTTTCCATAAAGACACCAGAATCGGAATCCTTGGAGACACCTAAACAAAGACAGGGTCACTGAGAATTGCATTTTTACTCTTGTAAACTCAAGATAAGCTTTCACCTCTTAAAGAAAGCCTCAAACATATATTTCTACTTAAGAGTGTATCCCAAACACTCTTGGGATACAAAACGTTGCCATGAGGGACAATCAGAGCAGAACTCTGAAAAGTAAACAACAAATACCATTATTGAAGTGCAGTGGAAACATGGTGTCTGTTAAGGCACCGACTTGTAAAGTATCTGGGTGTCCCATGTCCTAGAAGTCACACATAGAGCACAGGGAACAGACACCACACCAAGCCCTCTGACAGCATCAGGAATTGCAGACAACAAGCTGCTGGGCGTCTGCGATGCTTCGGGGAAGCCCAGGAGGTGACCGTGGCTCTTCTGTTGCCCACAAGCCACAGCACCCTCCTCATCGCATCGTGCTGAGGCCGTTTCTGCACTAGCCCCAGCTGGCGCTCACAATGTCCAGAGCCTGTGACTCTGTGGCCTTTGCCAGCTCTGAAAAGCTCCTGGCTGCCACCTCTTCCCGTCCCACTGCTCAGTACCACGGGTGAGCCTCTTTCTGACCTATGTGACTGCTACACCTAGAAGCTCCGTTTGGTTATCCTAATAGGTTCAAATTTTCTCGTCAAAGTCTCTTATTTGTATCCTTGTCCACCTTCTCCCTACTTCTTGGACATCTCCATTACAGCTATTTTATATCTGCCGTCTGGTAACAGCAGTGTCTCTACTTCATGGACCCTTTCTACTATGCTGTTCCTCATGGTTTAGGTCGTGCCATCCTGCCTCTTGCTGCACCTGACACACTCCATCGAATGCACGAGAAAATCTCAGGAGCTTGGCTCACAGCATTCTCCTTGCCTCTGCTTGGCAGACAGAGAAGGGGCCATTGACAGAGCTGACAGCAGGGAGTTGCATGTATGGCCGGCAGGGGTCCAGCTGCACCTGAGCGTGTGGCCAGCATGCTGCACGGGAGGGTCAATTTAGCCCTGCCTGCTTGGTCCCCAAGACACCATATGCTGCCCTCTTCCCATCCCACAGTTCAGGGCTGGGCCACGGCTTTAAAGGGGACCAGTGTGGCTCTGCTTCTGATCTTTGACCTTCCTTTGTCACAGAGCTGCCAACTCCTGGCCCTCCACCTTCCTTCCCAGACCCGGGCAGCCCCGGGGCTCTGCTAGTCAGCCTGCTCCCCAGGGCTGCGCTGCCCCTTCCCCTGGACCCTCACTTGAGCCTGTCTGGACGGGCAAACACCTGAAGGGCAGAGGACAAACACCCGAGGGATGGAGGGCAAGCACCTGGAGGGAGGAGGGCAGCAGGCGTCTGGCTCCCCTGGCTTGTGCTGCGCCTCCTCTGGAACCTGCCCTTGGCCTCCTCAGCAGCTCCTGAAACCCCAAGTTCACCTTACACATCAGGCTCCTTGGCAGGAGGGTCGTCTGCCAGAAGCTACTCTCTCAGGCAGAGATCATCTACTGAAATCTCTCTGAATCCTATTTCTGTTCTGCAGTGTATCCGCCATGTCCTCCTATTAGTGTTATGTGGATATTTGCTAAGGATGTTTTCAACTTATTATCAATATAAAGTGCAGGTAAACAAGCAAAGAGAGAAAGGGTTAATCTTCTTGGTTAAAATGGATCCACTAAGCACAGTTTTTTTGCATCGTTTAAGTCCATTCCTTACCCCTCCAGTTATTATACAGTCAGCATTTCTCATCTCGTTTGTGCTACAGTCTGGACGCACTAAACCACTGCATTGCCAGAATCTACCAGGGATGGATCAGAACCAGGGGAGGTGGAAGGTAACTCAGCACTCTGCTCTTGGCTCCTGATCCTCAGGGCAGCTGTCAGACTCTACACAAAGGTAAGGAATCATCACCCATCAGAACAAACTCCAGAATAAATTTCATCTCCTATATCAGTACAAATAGTGCTCAAGTATCCTGAACATCAGAAAATCTCAAATCACTGAGTCACACATTGGGGAGCAAATCAATGTGTATACTTCCTTCACGACTCTACCAGCTGATGAAAACGAGCAAGAGTTCATCAGTCCAACCTGGATTTATATTCTCTGTAGACATACAGATGAGAATACCAACATATTCAGAGAAACGAGGATGAGGAGACCCTTATCTGGACCCACACCGCTAATGGGCTGGCTGTTAACCCTGGTAAGCCTCAAGCAGGGGTCAGCCCAGATCTTTGCTGGGATGAATTTAAATATTTGCATTTTTGCCTCAAAACTAATAACTTATTTTGAATACTGAATATTTTAATGCATTTTGTATTTTAAACTTTTAAACATTTTACATTTGCTCATTTTTCCAAGTGAGTGGATGCCATTATTCAACATAACAACAGGAAAAAACATACCATCATAAAAATAAATTTCTAGTGTTGACTTCAGAAAGTTCAGGATACCATCTGCCTTTTCATTGGTACTTTTCACCTCTTCCTCCTCAGCGTCCGGGACTCCTCCCTCCTCAAGGGGCAGGACCCGCTCCTCCACAGCGCCCGCAGCCCCGCCCCCCGTGGCAGCCCCGGCGCTCTCTCC